>NC_092333.1:424465000-424790000 GCF_046630445.1 Rutidosis leptorrhynchoides | reverse complement strand
TTGATATGGTTAAACGCTATCCTGAATAAGGCTGTTATAAAGGCCATTATTGGGTATAATTTAAAGCTCGTGATAGACACGTGTATGCAATATAAGATTTGTTCCTCTAAAATTTTTGGAGTTAGATACTTTTGAGCTCCTCGATGAATGAATAAGATATTTGTGTGGCCTCACCCAGATGTAATTAAGATGATACTTAATTAATTTGGTGATCTAATTCAGTTCTAAGATCGAGAAACAAAATTGTTAAAAAAATGAGAATGACCGATGATCCATATCTCAAGTTTAACTAAAGTATCTGAAACAAAAGGACGAATGACATTTAAAACTTACCATAAACAGTTTCGAGAAACTACCCTCACATGAATTTGGATACAATGACGTGTTGCTAGACGCTTACCATTGTTTGTATAGTTACTTGGCGTTGTGCCATGCACAAATGGGAGTCTGTAGGATTAATGTGCAAGGTACAACATATAACTATATGGCCAACTTCATTTGAGCCTTCGGGGTCACACACATATACACCGAGACGTCAAATAAAATATATATATATGATGTATATATATTACTCAAGTAACAAAATAGTAAATCGAAATTAATTCATTTACTATTCATATGAATAGTAAATGAAACGAAATTAATTAATTTACTATTCACATGAAAGCGACATGATAGAAATTATTAATTATAAGTTACATAACATACCCCTAAAGTATTTGAGAAATACGACTTTTTAAAACCAAATCAAACGAAATATAATATTACAGACAAAGAAATCGAAAACAAGATATTCTTTTGGTTTGCTTTTTGCTACCAAACAAACGGAGTATATCATATATATATATATATATATATATATATATATATATATATATATATATATATATATATATATATATATATATATATATATATATATATATATATATATGTTCTTTGGGTTCTGAGATGTGTAAGAGATAAAGTAAGAAAAGAAATAACATTGTTTCATACGGACTATTATTTTGGGTTCATAATATTAATCAAAGGTTGATTAATTATTACTTGGGTTTGGACTAGCATCCATTGACGTTGTTTGAAGTGTAGTGTGGACTATCCAAAGAGACGGTCATACTTTTGATCGTAGGTTTCTCTCCATTCATCAGTTTCTTCAAGAAAGTGTGGACTATCCAAAGAGACGGTCATACTTTTGATCGTAGGTTTCTCTTCGTTCACCAGTTTCTTCAAGAAAGGTATATCGTTAACTCACTTTGTGAATTACATATTTTGACAATTATTAGTGGTGTAACTGGATCTTTGGGATCGTTAATCAGGTGCATGTTTTATTAAATTTAAATATATGAATATTTAATTTTGTAAATGGTTTATAAAATAATAACTGATTTTTTTTAACTATCCGCTGCGTTAATCTGACTAAAAGTACACACGATTTTACAACATTTAGAATATTATAAACAATTATTTTTTGAATAAAAGTGTAACCTACGAGTTTAATTTTAGGAAAACTGTTAGTCATTTCAGCAAAATAATGGTACTCGGGAGATTTAACATGTATTACTAATTTTAAAATAGTTGTATTTGCGTGTTCATAAATATTTTAAGGACTTAAACTTTAAATTCAAATCACATCCATATTTATTGCTATAAAGAAATGCTCCGTTGGTAGTACATCGAAGCTTCGTGTCAAATGCAATTTACCGCGTTTAATTCGTAAAATATTTCGAGTTGAAGGTGATGGCGGTAGAACCTAACTCGCGGCGAACAGAAAGATAAATCCGTTAAAAAATTTAATGAGTTTTATTTGGTAGGTTTATATTAAATATTGAATTTGACTTTGATACTCCTGAAGTTATCTTTCATACCCGTGATAAAGTACAATTAGTACTCAAATGTGAGGTTAGTAAATTGTAAATTTGAAGGAAAAGATAAAAATAAAAAGGAATGTCGGCAATATATATATATATATATATATATATATATATATATATATATATATATATATATATATATATATATATATATATATATATAATCAATTAATTAATTCAAATTAATCACAAAATTACACGTCAGTAAAAAACTTATATATATATATATATACATATATATATATATATATATATATATATATATATATATATATATATATATATATATATATATATATAAATGGATGACAAGATTATTTATGTGCATTTAGGAGTTGATATGTTGGTTTGTTAAATATAGTGGTCTCGATTTTGAGTCTTACACTCAGACACATTGTTCTCTCTGGCATTGTACATAAGCTTTACTCATTTTTAAAGCTTAGAGTGGCAGTAGAGTCACTATTCACTAAGGCATTAAAGTCACAAGTGTTAGTAATTTTTTTATCCTTTTTTAATGCATATTTACATGTCATTATTTGAGTTTGATAAAATATTTTGTTTTGACTAATTTTAAGATTCGTGAATTTGCGGAATTTTTTTAGGACGGATAAAAATTTTGAATTGTCAAAATAATTTTTTTTATATATATATAATATTTGTTAGGTTATTAAGAAATAAAAACAGTTTTAGTGTTCAGTTTCTCATATAAAGCAAAAAAGTTATAACCTGAAAAAACAAATAATACAAAGTTGAAAACTGAAATACTGGGAAAAAGGTTTAGTTTCTAGTTAATTTTTAGTGCGAGTTTTCAACAGCGTACTCCATGATTCTAATATCTTAACATGTTGATGAAGTGTATAAAGAGCGAAAGTTGTTTGTTTTATTAAGAGTATACTTTCAATTTCCTTAAAGGTAATAGTGTGTAAACTACAATTCATCAATAATGTATTTAACTTTTCATATTTTAATAAAAGACCGACTTTAGAGGAATATATATGTAACACCCTATTTATTTATTTTTTTTAAATCACAGCGGAAGGCTTGGTTATTAAATACATAAATATAAATGTCACACGCCCTCCAAATGAGACCGAGGGTAAATATGACTAACCAATACGATAACACTAGTGTAATAAATGAGAACGACTCTAAATGAGATGTTTTATAAAAACCATAAATAGTATTGCAGCAGAAAGGTAAATATTGTTACATCATAATCCAAAATGTAATATAAATGTTTTAATGCAAAGTAAATATGGAAAAATGAGGACTCCAAGTAGGCAGCAATCAAATCACTAAGTAGCACGACAGCTAGCAATCATCTGAGACAAAACATACTTAAAAGTGTCAACCAGAAGGTTGGTGAAGTTCATAGGTTTATCAATAGTAATCAAGTTTTTTAGACCACAAGATTTAGTTTAAAGCAAATTGATATAGAAATATCAATTCAACAAGTAATTTTGTATTGTATGATATCGAGACTAAACAAGTTTACCCCATGACACTTTGTTCGTTCGTGACGTTAAATCATTATTATGTATCCAAAGACCAGTGTTAAATTGATAGAGACGTTACGCTCAATAGGCCTACTCACAATAATTAAGCTTGCATTTATACGTAGTAACTCACGATATTATGGTAGGGATTTAGTATGAAACAAAGCATGTAATAGCATATAAGTTTGAGTACTTGTGTCTAAAGTGTAAAACAGCTTAAAAACAAGCATGTGTCTCACCCCAAATTGTAAAATAGTTATGAAATAGTAAAAAATGGGGCTATGAAGTTCACCTTAAATAGCACGATGAAGTTATTCCACAAAAGAAATGAATGTAAGTAGATGATCAGGATCTCACCCTAGAGATATAAGTTAGGTCATTAGTTTGTACAACCGACAATAGAAGTTCATAAGTAAACTTATGAGTTGTTGAGTTGCTTAACATGTTTGCGTGTCCACCATAATTATGTTTAGATGTTATACAACTTTTCCCAAACCTCGGTGCTATCAAGTAAGTCAAGAGATGACTAGATGTGGTGGTCAGGAACTTTCAGTTGGACTATAAGTCTACAACCTTTCGTTTAATCCAAAACCTTATTCCCATAAGCAGTCTATACATCATCCCATGACCGTATGTAGTGGTGAGGTTTGTATAAGTCATATGTTATCGATATGATTATAGCTTTCACTTGTTGCGTGTGCATAGAAATACAACACATTAATAAGTTACTTGTATAATACTGTAATTCATATACTTATAATATGTATTAATAGTTTAATTAAGGTTGCTTTCTAATGTATATTAATAATTAATAATGTAGCTGTATAAGTTTAAGTTTATTAATATTAGATTAGTATAATATATTATTAGATATATTATAATTAATAAGTATTTTATAACTTAATATATTAGATATAGATTATAGTCATATTACATCCATATCATTATCTTATTAATTATTTAAATAATATTAATAGGTAATAAGTATTATATAATAATATATGATTAATTGTTATTTGTTTATAGACAAAGTATATATATATATATATATATATATATATATATATATATATATATATATATATATATATATATATATATATATATATATATATATATATATATATATATATATATGATTAATTGTTCTTTGTTTCCAATCGTTTCTTAATCTGAACGATCTTCTCGGTAGTTTCTTGTATGATTTCAGGACCAGTCAATTGTCTGTCCTCCAATTCATCCCAACACATTTGGGATCTATATTTTCGTCCGTATAAGGCCTCAAAAGGTGCATCCTTAATACTTGCGTGGTAACTGTTCTTGTAGGAGAATTCAGCCAAGGGCAAATGTCTGTTCCAACGTTTGCTGAAGTCGATAACACAAGCATGAAGCATATATTCCAACGTTTGAATGGTTCATTCACTTTGACCATCCGTTTGTGGGTGATAAGCAGTACTCATGTCGATTTGAGTTCTAAGAGCATATTGTAAGGATTTCATTATCTAGAAGTGAATCGACTGTCGCGATTAGAGATGATAGAGATAGGAACTTCATGACGTGAGACAGTCTCTTTAATGTAGAGTTGTGACAACTTCTCCATCTTTCGGTTACCTTGATCGGTAAGAAATGAGTATATTTAGTATGACGATCCACTATGACCCAAATAGTATCATTGCCACTAGAAGTCTTGGGCAATTTAGTACTAAAGTCCATAGCGATACATTCCCACTTCCACTGCGTAATATCTGGCTATTGAAGTAAACCAGACAGCTTTTGATGCTCGGTGATCGAACATATATCTGCTCCAAGAGCAAAGTTAATGTTAAGTGCCTGACAGAGTGTTTAAGAATGTTTATAGCTTTGATCTCCGGTCCGATTTACCGTAAATAACCCTTATAGAGATGATGATCTGCAAAAGGGTGATCAAAGATACGTCCACCATTGATGGAAACTACCGCAACAATGGCTACTAAGAGTGGTTGCATAGGGTTTATGTTCGAAGAACTTACCTGTTACTGTAAAAGTGTTTTCCGAATGCAATCATATATTCGAGTAATACAGAAAATGTTGTATCGAATGAAGGAGGTTAGGGTCGTATTTATAATGAAACCCTAACCCTAGATTACCCCTTAATTCGCTTCTAGATCCTTCCGAATAACAACCATGAATAACGGGTTTATATTTGGAAAAGGATCATGCTTAATTATGGATAAGATTACATAAGATTGATTTAGTGCGCGGTAAGCAATACTCGTATGTGCACCTCCTAATCAGATGGTTTGGTAATGATCAAGACGTGGTCTTGTACGTGATACGCACGACCGCCATGCGCGTAAGTACGTGTATCATTAAGTCCCCCCAGTTTAATATGATGTGCGATCATCATGGCGCATCATATTAAACTACTACTTAGGAACATTTAAAATGAAATAAAATGTTTAATCCTTATAAAATATATTGGTTAAAAAAATAAAGGAAACTTTTAAGTAACCAAATCGTTAACCAAGATTTTACCATTATGCTGCATTAATTACCAGACAGTCGATGTCTATCAAAAGTCTGCTAATGACAGTCTTGGAAACGGCTGCAGTGAAGATAATCATGACAGGCTGTCAAATCACAGCTTGCATAACCACCAGAATTTGCTAACCTGTACCATACCAAAACTAAACCACGCGATATTCTTATCGTTAACCGTTCATTCGTTTTGTCACTTGTTCAGTTTGTGACACGTGTACGGTGCATATTAAATAACTCATTTTTGGAGCCCTAACCGTTCCTAGTATAAATAGGACCCATCCTTTTCCATTTAGGGTAAATAGTTCAAATTAATTTCTCTTTCATCTTCGCTCCCGAATTTTCGATCAAGTTTCAGCAACCACATAATCACGCATGTCAGTTTACTCTTCGCTTTAATCTCATTATCATGTCGACTTCTTTTGCTAGCACTGCTGTTTTTCATGTCCACTCAATTGAATCGACCCTTGACTAAGAGTCAATCAACTGCATCACCGAATGGCATCCACCAATCGCTGATTTTAAACCTACACTTCCAAAGGCAAATGAGCGAGCCCACAAACCACACCCAATATGGTTGCCATTTACGATCAAACTCTTGAGGTAGGAAACATTCGTAATCCCCTAAACCACTTTTTAATGAGATTCTTATCTACCTACAACATAGGGTTAGGCCAATTTCACCCTTACAGTGCTACTCGTTTATCCTTGTTTGAGATGTGTTGTAAGGCTAACAATCGCGAGCCTTCTTTGGTAGTTTTTCAAAACACCTTTCATTATTAATTAAGTGAGTAGATTGGTATAGTTTCTCTGATCGAGTTCATTCACTGCTGGTCAAAAGAAGGGTCTACAAAACTCTTGGAATGATTCCTTTTACTTCGTTGAAAACAAGTTTGTTCCTCCTAAGTTTGTCAACATTCTTCAATGGCACACCGGCTCAAACACTTCATTGAATAGACCCCTTCCCATGGACCAGGCTGAGCAGGAATTGTTCAACATGGCTCCGCTAAAAAGCTGAAACTTCGCATATATCCAAACGAAGTTTTGTTTCTTACCAAAGTTTCATCATATTGGCCATTTATTGGCACCAATCCGGTCATCATGCTTAGGAGAAAGGGTATATTCTGTATTTTCCTAAATCAATTCATTAATGATTTACTTTAGTGCATGCTAACCTTTGTACGCTACTTTGGCAGTGATGAATGCTCGTGACATTCTTTTCGATGAAGACTTCAAAGGCTACACCATCAAGAAAGAAACTATCAACCAGGATGCTAGTATGAGGGATGTTGATACAAGGAACAGTGAGGAGGTAGCAGATGAGGCTACGTCAAAGCACCACTCCATCTGTTACACGCGCGCCACCTATAATTCCTGTGCCCCCAACTGCTAATGTTCAGCTAATCACACCGGTTCCTCTTGCCATTATTGCTCCATCCTCCTCTACTCCTGCTGCCAGCCGAGCCAACACCACTACTTCCACTCGGGCGCCAATTTTGAATGACAACCAATATGTGCATATTCAAGTGGACAAATTGGCTACCATGTTAAATGTTTCCAAGCACGTCACGCTCGAGCAAAATTTGAACATGCAGGGGTGTGCTCCTACTGTCTTAAGGCAAGAGTTAGAGAAGATGACACCAGACCAAAAGCTGAACTTTGACACGCAATTGTTGTTCTTGACATGGGAGAGGGATTGTAATAGGTTGAGTACCGAGCGTACTCATCGTGCTGATCTTCATTTATCTGGGCAACTACATAAAAGAGTGTAGCTTCTTGAAACACAGGTGAAAGTGGCCAATGACGCGCTGAAAATAGTTGAGGCCACCGTTGAGTCCTTAAAGAAAGAAAAAGTTGAGTTGCTATCTTCGCATGTTGATTACGAGGAGGAAAACAGGGTGCTGAGGGAGGAGCTTGCTGTTGCTACCTCTAATATTGACTTGTTAACTTTTTAGAAAAATGATCTCACTACCCAGGTTAGCGAAGCTGCTGCGAGCCGTGACGTCATGCGATGGACTTATGCAGATCTACGCACTGCGCTTCCAACCATTGCTACCCATGCATTTAGCACCTCTATTGTAACAAAGCTTTATACAGAAGCTCTTTAGGCTACTAAGGCGCTTGAACGGGTGCGGTTCTAGGATTTAATCTAAAAAAATATCGAAGTTCCTGCTTTTATTCCTCAAATTATCGTTGATCAGCTCGAAGATGATGCCTACGAAAGATTTCTTGAGTTCAGCAAAGCACTGGAAAATATTTCAATTCAAACCCGTGTGGATGCCGCTGCTGATCCTGCACTCTCAGTGCAGGATCTTTTCCATAAGCTTACTTTGCTTTTGTCCCCTTACGTTCACTGCCCTTGGGGGTGCACTCGTTATTAGCGTGCTCCATGAGGTGCTTTTAACATCATGGGTATACCCCCTCCCTTAGTTTAGTTTTTATTTTTTGTTTACATGGGGCAATTCGCCTGATCGATACGGGCGAGGGTTCGAAGGATTGTTACCATTAGTGTAGGGCAACGTTCCAGATAAGCCACATAGTTTAGATTTTAATTTCATTGTAATTGTAATGGCATGCATGCTAGTTTAACTTTTGTGCTTTAAGAACTTTTTGTAAAAGTATAATGTAGCCAATGCAATAAGGAAAGATATTGAAATAACCAAATTAATTCAATATCTTTCCTTATTGTATTGTTCGTGTCACTAGGTGTATCAAGTTCTTAAAACTTAAAATTTTATTTGCATATAAACCAATGTATACTCACTTATGCTCTAAATTTAATAATACTAACCGACACCATACTATTGTGCACATAGGTTTCATTGCATTATTAAGTAAAATATCCAGAGTCCTATAAATGAACCAACACTTAGGTTAGTGGGCAAGCAACCCCAATGCTTGTTGTTTATAGTCATGACTTGTAGTCTTCTAGTCTGCGAGAGTGTGTTGGTCTAGGAAAACCAATACATGTTACCAACCCTAAAGTCTAGCCTTGTAACCAAACTGGCTTCTGCCACACAGAAGCTAAAGATCATCCCTTAAGGAGGCAGGATGCACGTAATTGCTATCATATTGTGCGTCGAAATGTAACCAAACACTTCTATTCAAAAAATTAAATTTATCCATAACAAAATAAATCAAATATTCAAGTCACATCTAAATGACAACTTATTGCAACCATGAAAGAAATACGAATTGTCTTATAAGTAAATAAAGCAACATTTTAAGTAAACTAAAAAATGCAAGTGCTTAAAAGGTGGGGTGATCAATCCCTGGTGCTACAGCCTGACAATTATATGTAAAATATTTTCAAATTGGTTGCATGCCAAGTACGAGGTATTTGTTCTCCAATTATTCCTATCAGGATATAGGACCCCGTCGCACTTATGCCAATAACTTCATAAGGGCCTTCTCAGTTGGGCCCCAGCTTCCCAGTATTTTCTGCTCTACTTGCCTCATTATTGCGCCACACATAATCCCCAATTCTAAATGACATAGGCTTAACACACTTATCGTAATATGTAGATATCTTCTTCTTATTGACAGCCTCGCGTATGGCAGCTATTTCTCTGCGGTCTTCTAGCATATCTAGGTTAGTGCGCAAGCCTTCATCATTACTTGACTCAATGAACTTTCGTATGCGCTTCGTTGGAACCATTACTTCGGTGGGGATTACTGCTTTCGTCCCATAAACCAAGTTGAACGGTGTTTCGCCTGTTCTATTTTTATGAGTAGTGCGATACGCCCACAAATTTCTCGAGAGCTCATCAACCCACTTATTTCCATACAAGCCCAGGCACGCTTTTATTCCCCTTACGATATCTTGGTTCGTTACTTCATATTGGCCATTGGCCTGTGGGTGAGCGACCGAAGTAAATGACTGCTTGATCTTCAGCTCTTAACACCAGCTCCTGAAAGGCTCGCTTTCAAACTGAGTACCATTATCGCTGACAATTTCATTGAGAATACCAAACCTGCACACAATATCTTCCTAAAAGAAGTTACAAATGCGCCTTCTAGTAATTGTTGCCAATGCCTTGCTTTCACCCATTTGGTGAAATAATCAATTGCCATCACCAAAAATTTTATTCCTCCTAAGCAAGAAATTATAATGTAAATACTGTTAAAGCGCGTATATTGCAAAGCATTACACAAGTGTATTATTTTATGCGTTCCTAACCACTCAGTAATAGGACCTACAATGTCGATGGCCCATTTGCTGAACGGCCATGCTGACGTTATTGGTATCATAGGATAGCGTAGTGCTCGACTTATCGGCGCATGTTGCTGACATGATTGGCACGTCCTTACAGTTTCCGCCGCATCACTGTGAATGGTGGGCCAGTAATACCCTATGCGTATAACCTTTGCATCGATTGTTCTGTACCATGAATGCAGAGCACATGAACCCTCGTGAACTTCTCAAAGAACCTCTTTAGCCTGATTAGGTCCAATGCACAACAGGCTTGGCCCTAGATAAGATTTCCTATATAAAACATCTTCAATTAACGCGTACATGAGTTCTTTCATGCGAATATTTCGCGCTTCTTTTTCATCTGCCGAAAGTTTGCCCTCAGTTAAGAATTTCACTAATGATGTCATCTAATTTGGGATTTCCTTCTCGATGGGTGCAACAGTTGATTTCTCATTAATAGTTTTTTCTGTTAGCACTTCAACCCATACATTTTTACGCAGATGATCGAAAGCGAGGGCGGCCAATTTGCTCAGCGCGTCTGCTTTCTTATTTTGTCCTCGAGGTACCTACGTTAACCTGAAAATATCGAATTCATTTGCAAGTCCATGCACTAGCTCCTTGTACCGCTACATAGAGCTTCATGCGCCCAAACGATCCATTGACCTGGTTAGCGACCAAATGTGAGTCCACGTATGCATCTAAGTGCTTTACTCCAAGTTGTTGTGCTATGTGCTTCCCTGATAGCAATGCTTCATATTCGAATTTGATCAAGCATATTTCCACCGAATGCTAGAGATACGCTTGAGTGCAATAGAGGAAGGTTTATTATGTACAGCGGCTTTAACCTCCGGTCCGGTTACCATGATAACCCTAGCCGAGATGATGATTTCGGGAGGGTAGTTATGGCTGTTTGCCGGCCATCGAGACGTTTTGATTGGCGGCTAGGGAAAAACCCTACACTTATGTAGGTAAAATCCTAGAGGGGAGAGGGGAGCGTTTGAGCTTCCAGGATATATGTATGTTTAGGGTAGAGGGCTACCCTTTATTTATAGAGGGAATATTTAGGGTTTCTAGGGAAAAGGCTAAATGGGCCTCTAACAGACCAGGCTCAAGGACAAGCCCAAATAGTAGCCCAATGCGCTATGCATATCATTAGGATTCATTATTGGTTGCAGCAAACGTGAATCGGAGCATATAAGTATGCTCCTCTCCATCAGGACTCGTGAGGACTAGTCCAGCGCCAGCGCCTTTGGGTCCACAAGCTCCATCTGTATACAATTCCCAAACTTGACTTTTATCACAATCGATTCTATTGCTTTCCGTGAGTGCCTCTACTTCTCCTGTTGTTTCAGCCAAGTAATCTGCAAGTATCTGGCCTTTTACCGCCGTGCGCAGGGAGTAATTGATTTCATGCTCTCCCAATTCATTGGCCCATTTAGCCAATCTACCCGAAGCCTCAGGATTGTACAACACATGTTATCACATTTCACCAACAAATCACAATTAATTCAGGAGCGTATTTAACGTCTTATAATATTGTGTAAATAAGAGATTGAGATGCGCATGCTGCGACTTATACCTGTCTTATTGGTTAGTCAGTTAACACCACAATTGGGTGTGCCTGGAAATACCTGTGCAGCCGACGAGCTATATGTACTAACGCATAGATGAGTTTCAATAGATGGATAGTTAACTTCGCTGCCGCTAAGTGCTTTGCTGACAAAATACACAGGCATTTGTACCTACGCCAAAATAGTGAGAAATACACGATAAACATTACATTCAGTACCTATTTCAAGTCCCAATATGAGACATACCTGCCCCCATCTGCGACGACAACAGAACTGATGGCCTCCTTTGAACTCGCAAGATACAACATCAACATTTCTCCCGCTATAGGCGTAGTCAAAGTAGACAATTCCTTTAGGAGCGACTTCATCTCAACAAAATCTCTTTCAGCCTCCACGGTCCATCTGAAGTACGACTTTTTTAATGAACTTTTGAGAGTATAGAAAAATGGTAATAACCGCTCCGTGGCTTTTGACAGAAATCTCGTTAGCGCAACCAACTTTCCTGTCAAACTTTGAACTTCTTTTCTTGATTTTGGGGAGTTCATTCGCTCTACAGCTTCAATTTTCTTGGGATTAGCCTTGATTCCTCTTGGTGTACCGATATGCCCCAGGAACTTGCCTTCTTCTTCCCCAAAACTGCACTTTGTAAGATTAAGCTTCATAATGATTTTCCGCAGAGAGTTGAACGTTTCCAGGATATCGGCCAATAGTTGTACCTCTGTATTGCTATTGATGACCATGTCATCTGTGTAAGCCTCGAGATTTCTACCAATTTGATCCTTAAACGCCAAATTCATTACCCTCTGGTATGTTACCCCCACATTTTTTAACCCGAAGGGCATTTTCGTGTATATTGACTATTTATTGGGTTAAATTAGCCAACTACATTGTTCTCATGTGCATACTTTTCAACATAGTGTTATTAAGGGTGACACCAAGGGATCTGCTAAAGGCAAGGGATCGGCTAGGAAAGATGTTGTACAACCTGACCATAATGCGCATGTGAGTATGCACATATGGACACCTTTTTCGAAGCTACAGGTGCGCCTATTGCATGGCTAAATAATTTTGTCGAGGTATGACCTTCTTAAAGTATACTTTGTTATTATAAGTTATATTAACGTGAAGGTTTAAATTTAACATATGTAATATATATTTTTGTAGGTATTTCCTCTGGATTAAGAAGATTGTAACTATGTTTAAGAAGATTGTAACTCTGGATCTTCTCGTTCTTAGGATTCATGTTTTTATTTGCTTTATTATTAGCGCCACATGTTATTAGACTTTTATTTTGATTATTGTAATATGTTTACTTCCAGATGAAACATATCTAAGTTTTTGCTACAGTATTAAATAAAATTCAGTTTCTGGATTTCAATTTCGTTTCTAGAATTTGTTTCTTTTAATTGTAATTTTAAGATCATGGCCATGACATTTTTATATTTATTAAAAAAAAAATATCGGCCATGAGATATTAGGACCTTTTTAATGGATCATAATATATGTTTTAGGACGCATTTGTATTGTAAATAATTATATTATAGGACCCTAAAAAGGGTATCATCATCTTGGTTAGGATATTAGGACCTTCATTAACAGTCCTAACATGTGCTTTTTAGGACCTTTTTTGTGTGTTTTAGGACTCTATCGAAAGGTCGCAATATAGTATTTAGGACTCCATTCGTGTGGTCCTTATTTTATAAGACTCTATTTATGGGTTTCAAAATACTTATTTTAGGACCCTATTTGTGTGGTTCTTAATGATATTATAGGACCCTTATTAATGAGTTTCATAAACTTATTAGAACCTTTTTTAAGAATCCTGATATGTTTTTTAGGACCCTTAAATAAAGTCCTTATATGTTTTAAAATATTAGAAGTCCCATTATATGACCCTATAATAAGGTCATAATATGTTCATGGGAGTCTTCTTAACGGTCCTTAATGATATTATATAACCCTTATTCATGGGTTTCATAAACTTTTTTCAGCTATTAGGACCCTTTTTAAAGATCCTCATATGTTTTTTAGGACCCTTAAATAAAGTACTTACATGCTTTAACATATTAGATGTCACATTATATGAACCTAGAATAAGGTCCTAATATGTTCATAGGACCTTTCGTAAGGGTTCTTAATGATATTATAGAACCCTTATTCATGGGTTTCATAAACTTTTTTCAGCTATTAGGATCCTTTTTAAAGATCCTCATATGTTTTTTGGGACCCTTAAATAAAGTACTTATATGTTTTGAAATATTAGATGTCGCATTATATGACCCTAGAATAAGGTCCTAATATGTTCATGGGACCTTTCGTAAGGGTTCTTATACATTTTTTAAAACCATTTTCTAATAAGGTCCTAATATGTTATTAGGACCCTTATTAGTCTATTGGGACGCCACTGTGGGAGGACCAATTCATTAGTGGTCCTATTAGCTCAAAGGTCCTATTAGAGTACATAATAGGACCTTCGCGGTGGTCCTATAAGCCCGTTTTTCTTGTAGTGTGATATCCCTTATACGCATCCAAAAAACATTTGAACCTGAAACCAGAAAGAGATTCAACTTTCCAGTCGATCCCAGGCAAGGGATAATTGTCCTTAGGGCATGCCTTATTAATATCCTTAAAATTAACGCACATGCGCCATGATCCATCTCCTTTTTAAACAAAATAGGATTTGCAACCCAAGTTTGATACCGCACCTCTCTAAGAATGTTCACATGAACCAACATATCAACTTATAACCTTAACCATTCACTTCTTTCGGGCGCCATTAGGTGCTTCTTCTAGCGCACTGGAGTTAGGTTCGGATTTGCATTTAGCTTATGCTCAGCGATATTTCATGAAACCCCAGTCATATCGTCCTTACACCATGCAAAGATATCCTTATTAGCTACCAGTATGTCGCGCAGCTGTACCTTGATTTCATCTGAGAGATTGCCCCCAACCTGAATTCACTTTTCAGGATATTTTAAATTAACAAGGATAGAACTACTTCGTATCTTTTCGTCAATTGTAGGCAATGGTTTAGGCGGTGTTACTGAAGCGCATAATACTCTTCCAGACTCCGTCCGGATGGTGGAAATACCTTGCCTAGTAGGAAACTTGATCATGCCGTGAATAGTAGAGGGTACTGCGCCAAATTTCTGCGAAGTTACTCGCCCTAGAAGTGCGTTGTAACATGAATAAGAGCGTACCACATAGAATTCAATAGGGACAGCTCATGTGCAGTTTTAGTCATCGTCATCAACCAATTTTAGTTCAAGTTCTATGCACCCCAAAGGCCATGCTGATTCACCGAAAAACCCTGACAACACAGTTGTGGGTGCGCGCATCTTGGACTTGATTGTTGCCAGGAGTTTCCTGAAGCAGTGCTCATACATTACATCGACATTATTGCCTGTGTCGATGTTTAATCGTTGCACATTGTATCAGCAATCGGTGATACGACCTTTAATGATTATAAGAGCATGTGAGAGATTAATTG
Source organism: Rutidosis leptorrhynchoides (assembly GCF_046630445.1). Taxonomy (NCBI): domain Eukaryota; kingdom Viridiplantae; phylum Streptophyta; class Magnoliopsida; order Asterales; family Asteraceae; genus Rutidosis; species Rutidosis leptorrhynchoides. The sequence goes on along the minus strand of NC_092333.1, from coordinate 424,774,860 downwards.
TTTGTATTATAGTGAAAGTAATAGCTTCCGATACCTCCAATTGCTCGGATTTACGCCTCTGGACAGAGTGCCAAGCGTGCACCATATTTATCGTTTTATCAGAGTTTTTGTCACTGCCTTTCTTTTGATTCGATGCAGCTTTCTCTGATAGGTTACTCTGAGACGCAGCTCCTTGCTTTTTCATTGGTTTTAGGTGATTAAGCTCACCCTTCCTTAGACATTCGATCACATTTTCAATAGTAGATTTGCAACGATCAATTTCTTGTCCATAATTGTCATGAAATTCACAAAATTTTGACTTGTCTCTCCTAGGGTATTATGACTATTTGGTGGGAGCCGCGAATGTCAAACAGATTGGTTCGGTAGCTAGGATCTCCTTCGGTGTTTTAGTCAATTCGCACATGATCGCGAAGTTTTGACTTGGGAAGTGACCCATCCCTTAGTCAGAGTTACTTGACTTCTGAAACTTGTTGTTGTATTTTGATGATGCAGAGCCCTGGCTATAATTGTAACCCTTACGCTTTGATCCCCGGTTTGACCACGATAAGAATCGTCATCTTTGTTACCTCTGCTATCGAAAATTTTCCCGCTTTTCTGAGTAGTATCTTCCTTCGCATGCATATGCTCGTGCGCTTTTTTGATGGCTTCTGCTAAGGTATCAGGGACCTTCATGTGCAGGCATTGCCATAGGGCGAGATGGCGCTCTTTACACAACCCGTGTATAAAACTGGATACTTTTTGGATTTCGGGAAGTTCAGCCATCTTTGCGACCTCCTTGGTATATCGATCTATGAACTTCCCAAGGGACTCTCTTGCCCCTTGTCTAATATCATGACATTCAACATGCGTCCTTTTGCGAGCGCGCATGTTGTGGAAGTTTAACAAGAAACGTGCTAGCAGATCTTTATAGGAAGTGACGAGCGAAAGTGGCAAATTACTAAACCATTCCCTTGCGACTCCTTATAGTAAAGTTTGAAATTTAAGACACTTGATTTCATCGTTCCAAGCCTGAGCACGCGCAGTTCCTTCATACCTTTGTAAGAAATCATCTAGATCTGTTGTGCCATCATACCATCCCATAGTCAGAGGAATGATAAGAGGAGATTCAGGCACATAGTTAGCATATGGGGTGCAAACTTTTCATTAGCTGGCACAACCTTTATTAAAGGTTTTACCTTTCGCCCCATTATCCCTCCATAGAAGTTATCTAACACTTCTTCGCCTTTATCTGGCACCGTGAACGCCTGCGCATATTTATCTAGCGCAACTTGGACCAGTATGGCAAGTAGATCTTCCTGACTCTTCTTCTTGATTTCCCCCACAAAATCGGTAGTGCGCCCTAAAGGGGTACCTGGTGAAAGCAAAGAAGACAACCTGGGAATAGGGGAGGGCATGCGCTTCCTTCGTATATTGTCCAAGGGAGTTCGATTGTTAGTTGTACAACCAACATTGATGTTCTGCCCTGCTAAATACTCACATGTGCTCGCAGGTTTCATATTCGCTGGGTATGAACAGTTGACTTTGGCATAGAATATATGGGAAAGGACCCCACTGTAGTAATAGGGGTTTCTTCCTCATAATCATCGTCCTCATCATCTTCGTCACCCGATGTCCAATATTCGTCAGTTTTTCGCGACGTAAATGGCTGAGATACCGGAGGAACAACAGCTGATGATGTTGTTGATTTTTCTGGGAGCTTTTACTGTTCCGGTGTTTGGAGTTTTGCTTGTGACAGGAGTTTTGTCTTGGTTTGCTTGTTTTGACCCCGTAATATAAGGACCCTGCGAACGAGACGATTAATTGTTACCAGACTTTCCCAATGCAACCTGTTACACAAGAATAACCACAAAAAGATTAGAAGTTTTAAAGTTAATTGTTCTTAATGTATAAAACTCTTTACGCGATTCTAGTTATGGTCCCACGGATGGTGCCATTTGATCGAACATAAATCTGCTCCAAGAGCAAAGTTAATGTTGAGTGCATGACGGAGTTTTTAAGACCGTTTATAGGTTTGATCTCTGGTCTGGTTTATCTTGAATAACCCTTATAAAGATGATGATCTACAAAAGGGTGATCAAAGCTACGTCCACCATTGATGTCAACTGCCCCAACAATGGCCACTAAGAGTGGTTGCATAGGGTTTATGTTCGAAGAACAAACCTGTTACCGTAAAAGTGTTTTCCGAATGCAATCGTATATTCGAGTAATACACAAAACGTTGTGTCGAGTGAAGGAGGTTATGGTCGTATTTATAATGAAACCCCAACCATAGATTACCCCTTAATTCGCTTCTAGATCCTTCCGAATAACAACCATAAATAACGGGTTTATAGTTGGAAATGGACCATGCTTAATTATGGATAAGATTACATCAGATTGTTTTCGTGCGTGCTAAGAAATACTCGTATGCGCGCCTCCTAATCAGATGTTTCAGTATTGTTCAAAACGTGCGCACTGCAAGTGATACACACGAGCGCCATGCGCATAAGTACGTGTATCATTACTCGGCCTTAACATTCAAACAAGTAAGATACTTGCTCACATACTCAGCAATATCATATATCAAATTAGGCCACCAATAAAACTCTTTCACATCGTGATACAGTTTACTAGAGCTTGGGTAAATAGAATATCTAGTCTTATGTGCTTCATCCAAGACTAGTTCTCGAAGATTGGGACTGATGTGTGAAAAGTGTGTGTAGTAGTGCTTAATTTGCCTTTCAACTTTTAAATTTATAAAACCTTTATTTTACATTTAACACCCTAACGAGCAACAAGACCTGATCAGAAGTAGTATTTTAGGTTATCGTCTCAAGAGAGCGTAGATGTGTCTTAAGTTGGTTTATTAAATAGCTTAGTTCTTATTAAAGAACTGAAAATAGATTTTTATGTGTTTTAAGATTATAGATTCTTAGCTCTTAGGAAAGAATGTTTGTGGATAAATAAATAAAAGAACAAAGCAAGTATAGAATTAAAATAAACTGTTATAAATAAAAGCAGTTACATGAACGAATAACTCATACGAGAATCATATTAGGCAAGTTTCATGACTTACATTAACACAAATCAAAATAACAATCATAGAACAATCATTATCCCTAAACAGTTTAAGACAAGTGTTGCATATCATTCAATACGCAGGACTTAAAGCATATGCTAGACTTGTGGTGTACATAACTAACATCTCAATTCTTAGCATTCAATTCAAATACATGATACATATCAACCTTATGACGCGGATCAACATGAAAATAGACTGACAATTTATATAAGCTATTAAACATCGAGTAGATCAACTCAAGTTACTAGCTGAAAGTCAATTATTACTTGGTTTTCATACAATCATTAATCAAACACAACCAAATAGAGGATCTTTGACTAAGCCTAACAATATTATACTTTATTATATAAGCGTAATTCAAATTCAACAAATTTATCACTAACTATGTTGTTTAACTTAGTTGATTACAATCCAATTTAACAAATTTGATTGACTAGATCTAAACAAGTAGCATGAATCGAATAATAGATCGTTAGATTAAGTATTAATCAATCCTAAAATCATGTTATATAATCATTAAGCATGGCAAACAAGTATATTAAAGCATATCAGATTCAAAACAGTTTAAATATCATTACAAAAACTCAGTTTATACAGATCTGGAAAAAACCAGAAAGTGTACGAATTATAGCACCAAGCTGACGGCTTTGTCTCAGTCAAGCCGGCGGTTTGGACTGAGGAAGCCGGCGGCTTCATCTGATTCCCAGACAAAGTTAGTTTTCGTCTACGAAACTACTATGAACGTTTAGTTCATAGTGATAGATGAACAGAAACAGAAAAAGTAACTAAAACGTGATAAACAAGAGTATAAATATAAAATCATGTACCTCAAAAGGGTAGATGAAAAGAAACTTTATTAATAACTTTGATACTCTTGATTACAATTTGAAAATAAACTCTAATCTAAGAGTTTTTGTGATTTAGAGGAAACCCTAAAAGAAAAACAAAATAGTACATTGAAAACTGATAGAAAAGGCCCCTATTTATAGTTTCAAAATCGGTGGCCTAAGCCGGCGGCTTCAGTGGGAAGCCGGCGGATTCACATGGTGGTGACTCCTTTCGCAAGTTTAATGTAATTCGTAAGTAGATTAACGCGTAACCGTCCTAGGTCAAGGATCCGACAATCTTTTTGATTTCATTTCCAACTTTAGTTTTTTCTTGGGCTTTAAGTACACGAAACTGGACTCAAGCCGGCGGCTTCAGTTGCAAGTCGACGGCTTCATTGCTATCTTTTGAATCCTAGCATTTTCTACAGAGTTCTAGAACTTTCTAGAATTTTATCACCAAGCCGGCTGCTTCATAATGCCAGGCCGACGGCTTCATGTTGATTTCTGCAGTTCTTACTTGTTTTTATCCTGTTTAATACATAACTTTAATAAAATCATTAGAAATACCTTTTTTCCCCCATTTTACCTATTTTAGCGTGTTTTAGGATTAAAATGACTTTATAATGGCAAGATAACTCCTTAAAATGTTATCAAAATTCTGTATAGTTTAGGAGTTATCAAATTCCCCACACTTTAGCCTTTACTTGTCCTCAAGTAAATTTTATATATTAATTTAAATGGGTATATAGTTGAAGTAAAATGCAAAGTCAAAAAGATGTCTAATTATTTTGAAAGTTAGCTTTTATTATTATAAGGACTAGTCTGAACCAGACCTAGGATTACAAGTGGTCCTAATGTTTATTAATCCAGGTTTATACAACAGTTGGTCATCATTGGACTCTTTTATTTTCTAACTAGAACTTTTATAAGTGTGTGGTTCTCATTAGAACTCTTTTCTTTCACTCTCATCACTCTTTTTGGCCTTCATTGGGCTCTTTTAAGTTTTCATATTTTGCTTTTGCTTTCATGCTTAGCATTTAGCTTTACATTTGGTAATTTTTCTAAGTTGGCCCTCATTGGGACTCTTTTGCTGCCACAGTGGTCCATGCTTATTATGCCATATGTAAGTGGCTATAAGTTTGCAATCGTTTCACAATATTTGGCTTTTACTTCTTATCTTAAACAAGTAGTCCGATCTCGAAGTTGAGAGTAGTTCTATTTTTAGATTAAGTTAATAAAAAGACATAAGTTTGACTAAGAATTTATGCTTAATTTTTTTTTTTAATTTGTACCCATTTTTCGAATTTCGGTAAAAATTGTATCTTTTTAAACTTTTAAGTGATTAATCACTTCCCTCCCTACAATTAGATTATGCAATGTCCTCATTGCGTTCATAATTCTAAAATAGTAATAAATGAAAGACATAATTGAAAATAAGGGAAATAGTGATGTTACTTGTTTGTAGGATCGTAGAATAATTGCTGAACACTTGCGGATTTCTTTGAATTCAATATAAACAACTTGACAGAATTTAAACAATGCAAAATATAACATAAACATAATATTTTATTAATTACTTTATCATTTAAACACTTATGAGCTATATTGCTCTTACATTCATAATATAACTAACGAAACAAAACATTCTTAAAACATAATCCTAATAAACATATAGGGATAGGTAGCTGTCGGAGTTTAAGGAATTTGAACTTGATACGTGATCCATCTTGTATAATTAGAGGGATGATTTTTGATATGAAATAGATTATAGAATTTAGTTTGGTATTCTTCAATACATAATTTACATATGTATATATAATACCAAATTCCATAAATCATGGAGAAATTTTCGGAAGATGTCAGAAAAAGTTTACAGTAACAGATACGCTAAGATATGAATTTTGTCTATACACTATTCATGCAATCAATGCAGTAAAATGTGTTTAGACTAGGAATGATAAGCAGGTAATTTCCGACAAAAAATGATAAGCAAAACTTTTGACATGCAGACACGGTCGAAGTCCAGACTTACTAATGCATCCTAACAACTATCAGTTAGACACACTCATGCAAGCCTGGTTCGCTAGGACCAATGCTCTGATACCAACTGTGATGATTGCTCCAAATCCATATGGACGAACACGTCATTCATTGATTTTATTGCGAGGTATTTGACCTCTATATGATACATTTTGTAAACATTGCATTCTTTTGAAAAGGCATACCATAAATGAATATTTAATTCCAAGGTTTTCGACATCTGATAATTTCTACATATAGACAATCACGTAAATAATAGTTTACAATAATACTTCCGTTGACAATGCAGTCAAAATAGATACATGATGATGGTTTTGTGAATGCAACATTTTCTTGAATAAAGCATGCAAGACTCCATGCACATAGCTTGTATAACATGTAAGCAAACAGCGGAAGACTTCTAGGGAACCTGAGAATAAACATGCTAACAAGTGTCAACACAAAGTTTGGTGAGTTCATAGTTTTAATGTTTTGCATAATCTGTACATAAAGGTGGATCACAAGATTTCAGTTGTTTCATCCAGAAACGTTTATCAAAATATTCTACGAAATTGAGCACCCTGGTAACTAAACTTAATGTATATATAATTTGTACCCTTTGTATAATCATCTTAATAAATACACGCAAACCAACGTGTACGCTTCTCAAATAGCATACGTCCGTTAAAAGGCTAGTGCTCTAGCTCGGACGGGGATATCAAGCCCTATGGATCCATATACTACTACTCGCGCCCACCAGTTCTTATAACCGGCAGTTACTAGTTACCAAAGCTAAGGGATTTTCGGTTCAAACTCAGTATAGAATTTAGTATGTACTTGTGTCCATTGTTTAAAATAAATTGCATGTATTCTCAGCCCAAAAATATATATTGCAAAAGCATTTAAAAAGGGAGCAAATGAAACTCACGCATATAAATCTAGTATTTTCAGTATTTATAAACAGTAGCATGTATTCTCAGCCCAAAAATATATTGAGTAAAAGGGATCATATGAAACTCACCTTAGCAGCATATAAAGTCGTTCACCAAAATGTGACTGAAACTCGGATTACCAAATAACCGTAGATCTCAACCTAGAGAACATATGTTGGTCAATTAATGTCTATCAAGCTAGGTCAGGTCATAGTGTATCATAATCCTAATGCTCGAGATCGACATACAAAAGTTATCCAAAGTCGTTTCAAAAAGTCAATTTTAACAATAGTTCAACAAAACGAGACATACCTTATATAAGGAGTCATTTACTCGGTTGGTAATATTTAAAAGTTCACTTTATCAATATCGTAAACAAGTTGTTTAAATCTTAATTGCAGATTCAAAAAGCAATTTCAATTAACGTCAATCATAATTCAGTTGATCATATCTTTTAATCCGTTCATCGAAACTATTCGGTGTCTAAATGAAAAGTTATTGATTTTTCGCCAGCTTTCCGAAAACATGTATATCATATACCTTTTACCAGTAATATATGTATTTAATTCGTGATTCATTATAAACTTTTTAACGACAAAATTTAGCATACAAACATGTATAAATATATATACTCGAGCACTAGACACGGATACACAATTAATGTATAAAAGATAAAATATAAATGCTTACGTATCAATATTGTGATTCAATATTGCAGAAAAGTACGTAGACACAACATAGATGATAACAGTAGGTTTGACTTGTAAATAATACCCATGAACATTACCCATAACCTCCATAGCTATAACCCATAATTTCCTTAACTTTATCCCGCTCAAAAACCCATTTTTTGAAAGTGACACGCTCATAACCTCGTCGTAGTATTTTATGTATATTACTAATTAATAATTAATAATACTAATAATTAATAAGATTAATAATAATATTAATCTTAATAATAATAATAATAATAATAATAATAATAATAATAATAATAATAATAATAATAATAATAATAATAATAATAATAATAATAATAATAATTTAAATACGGAGGAAGTAACATAAATAAATATGTGTGTGATTGTAATGAAATCGTTTGAATTTATAGAACCTTTTTTGAAAAAGTACCCCATGCGATCGCATGTGATTTGTGCTTCAAGGCCATGCGATCGCATGGCACATTGGGACAGCTCACAAATTTTTAACTTCTTGTTTGTCGACATAATATTTTATAATATATATAATATATATAATTTAAATAATTAATTTTATATTATATTAAATTCATGTGCATAGTTGACTTGTAATTTTCGTTCCGATGACTCGTACGTTGTCACTCGACTTATGTCCCGGTTCCGGTTTCTCGAACGCATTTTTGTACGCTTAGAAAACTCGCAATTTACGTTTTGTGACTCGTACCTTTGTCAAAATATAGTGTTAAATTATCAATAAACTATATCATTCAAAGTGTATCTTAAACTTTCGAGTGTTTTGGTCATTTACTTCTATAAATCGTTGTCTCGCTATTTGTTAATATATATATAATAACAAATCGTTTTATGACCAAGTTAATATATATTTTCAACATTCATAAACACGTTTTAAATATACGTCGCAAGTTATTCATATAATTAATATTCCAACTTATCATATATATTTAAATAAATATTTAAACCAATAAGTTTAATGTACAGTATCAAACAATTAATACATTGTTACGTTTTCAAGTTATAGCACATATATATGTATCTATATACATATAATTGTTCGTGAATCGTCAAGAATAACCGAAAGGTATTTGAATATATGAAAGTAGTTCAAAAATTTTGAGATTCAGTTTTACAGACTTTGCTTATCGTGTCGGAAATGTTAATCATACAAAGATTAAGTTTAAATTTGGTCAGAAATTTCCGGATCATCACAGCCCCCCCTCCTCTTATGTAGTGACCCGAACTTTTCCATGTTTATATATATTAATTGAGATTGATGTTTACATGATTAAATGTTTCCAACATGTTAAGCAATCAAACTTGTTAAGACTTGATTAATTGAAATAGGTTTCATATAGACAATTGACCACCCAAGTTGACCGGTGATTCACGAACGTTAAAACTTGTAAAAAACTATATGATGACATATATATGGTTATATATATAGTTAACATGATATTATGATAAGTAAACATATCATTAATTATATTAACAATGAACTACATATGTAAAAACAAGACTACTAACTTAATGATTTCGAAACGAGACATATATGTAACGTTTATCGTTGTAACGACATTTAATGTATATATATCATATTAAGAGATATTCGTACATCATAATATCATGATAATATAATAATTTAAAATCTCTTTTGATATTATAAACATTGGGTTAACAACATTTAACAAGATCGTTAACCTAAAGGTTTCAAAACAACACTTACATGTAACGACTAACGATGACTTAATGACTCAGTTAAAATGTATATACATGTAGTGTTTTAATATGTATTTATACACTTTTGAAAGACTTCAATACACTTATCAAAATACTTCTACTTAACAAAAATGCTTACAATTACATTCTCGTTCAGTTTCATCAACAATTCTACTCGTATGCACCCGTATTCGTACTCGTACAATACACAGCTTTTAGATGTATGTACTATTGGTATATACACTCCAATGATCAGCTCTTAGCAGCCCATGTGAGTCACCTAACACATGTGGGAACCATCATTTGGCAACTAGCATGAAATATCTCATAAGATTACAAAAATATGAGTAATCATTCATGACTTATTTACATGAAAACAAAATTACATATCCTTTATATCTAATCCATACACCAACGACCAAAAACACCTACAAACACTTTCATTCTTCAATTTTCTTCATCTAATTGAACTCTCTCAAGTTCTATCTTCAAGTTCTAAGTGTTCTTCATAAATTCCAAAAGTTCTAGTTTCATAAAATCAAGAATACTTTCAAGTTTGCTAGCTCACTTCCAATCTTGTAAGGTGATCATCCAACCTCAAGAAATCTTTGTTTCTTACAGTAGGTTATCATTCTAATACAATGTAATAATCATATTCAAACTTTTGTTCAATTTCTATAACTATAACAATCTTATTTCAAGTGATGATCTTACTTGAACTTGTTTTCGTGTCATGATTTTGCTTCAAGAACTTTGAGCCATCCAAGGATCCATTGAAGCTAGATCCATTTTTCTCTTTTCCAGTAGGTTCATCCAAGGAACTTAAGGTAGTAATTATGTTCATAACATCATTCGATTCATACATATAAAGCTATCTTATTCGAAGGTTTAAACTTGTAATCACTAGAACATAGTTTAGTTAATTCTAAACTTGTTCGCAAACAAAAGTTAATCCTTCTAACTTGACTTTTAAAATCAACTAAACACATGTTCTATATCTATATGATATGCTAACTTAATGATTTAAAACCTGGAAACACGAAAAACACCGTAAAACCGGATTTACGCCGTCGTAGTAACACCGCGGGCTGTTTTGGGTTAGTTAATTAAAAACTATGATAAACTTTGATTTAAAAGTTGTTATTCTGAGAAAATGATTTTTATTATGAACATGAAACTATATCCAAAAATTATGGTTAAACTCAAAGTGGAAGTATGTTTTCTAAAATGGTCATCTAGACGTCGTTCTTTCGACTGAAATGACTACCTTTACAAAAACGACTTGTAACTTATTTTTCCGACTAGAAACCTATACTTTTTTTGTTTAGATTCATAAAATAGAGTTCAATATGAAACCATAGCAATTTGATTCACTCAAAACGGATTTAAAATGAAGAAGTTATGGGTAAAACAAGATTGGATAATTTTTCTCATTTTAACTACGTGAAAATTGGTAACAAATCTATTCCAACCATAACTTAATCAACTTGTATTATATATTATGTAATCTTGAGATACCATAGACACGTATACAATGTTTCGACCTATCATGTCGACACATCTATATATATTTCGGAACAACCATAGACACTCTATATGTGAATGTTGGAGTTAGCTATACAGGGTTGAGGTTGATTCCAAAATATATATAATTTGAGTTGTGATCAATACTGAGATACGTATACACTGGGTCGTGGATTGATTCAAGATAATATTTATCGATTTATTTCTGTACATCTAACTGTGGACAACTAGTTGTAGGTTACTAACGAGGACAGCTGACTTAATAAACTTAAAACATCAAAATATATTAAAAGTGTTGTAAATATATTTTGAACATACTTTGATATATATGTATATATTGTTATAGGTTCGTGAATCAACCAGTGGCCAAGTCTTACTTCCCGACGAAGTAAAAATCTGTGAAAGTGAGTTATAGTCCCACTTTTAAAATCTAATATTTTTGGGATGAGAATACATGCAGGTTTTATAAATGATTTACAAAATAGACACAAGTACGTGAAACTACATTCTATGGTTGAATTATCGAAATCGAATATGCCCCTTTTTATTAAGTCTGGTAATCTAAGAATTAGGGAACAGACACCCTAATTGACGCGAATCCTAAAGATAGATCTATTGGGCCTAACAAACCCCATCCAAAGTACCGGATGCTTTAGTACTTCGAAATTTATATCATATCCGAAGGGTGTCCCGGAATGATGGGGATATTCTTATATATGCATCTTGTTATTGTCGGTTACCAGGTGTTCACCATATGAATGATTTTTATCTCTATGTATGGGATGTGTATTGAAATATGAAATCATGTGGTCTATTATTATGATTTGATATATATAGGTTAAACCTATAACTCACCAACATTTTTGTTGACGTTTTAAGCATGTTTATTCTCAGGTGATTATTAAGAGCTTCCGCTATCGCATACTTAAATAAGGACGAGAATTGGAGTCCATGCTTGTATGATATTGTGTAAAAACTGCATTCAAGAAACTTATTTTGTTGTAACATATTTGTATTGTAAACCATTATGTAATGGTCGTGTGTAAACAGGATATTTTAGATTATCATTATTTGATAATCTACGTAAAGCTTTTTAAACCTTTATTGATGAAATAAAGGTTATGGTTTGTTTTAAAATGAATGCAGTCTTTGAAAAACGTCTCATATAGAGGTCAAAACCTCGCAACGAAATCAATTAATATGGAACGTTTTTAATCAATAAGAACGGGACATTTCAGTTGGTATCCGAGCGTTGGTCTTAGAGAACCAGAAAATTTGCATTAGTGTGTCTTATCGAGTTTGTTAGGATGCATTAGTGAGTCTGGACTTCGACCGTGTTTTCTTTAAAAATGATTGCTTAACATTTTTGTTGGAAACTATATATTTTTAACATATGAATATTATGTAATATATTAATCTCTTAACGTGTTTGATATTATGTGATAGATGTCTACCTCTAGAACAAGTCTCATTGACTCACCTAATAATAATGAAGAGTCAAATGTAAATTGGAATGATTCGTGGACTGATTCACAAGTTCCCGAAGAGGAACCGGAAGAAGAGTCGGAACCAGAAGAAGAATCGGAATCGGAAGAAGAATCGGAACCGGATGAAGAAATAGAACCGGTGGGGGAAATAATAAAACGGTTAAGTAAAAGAAAATCCTCAACCAAACGACCAAGGTTAATTATGGTCAATGGTGTTTCCGCTAAGGAAGCAAAATATTGGGAGGATTACCAATTCTCCGATGAATCGGATTCCGACGAGAATTCCGATGATGTTATAGAAATTACCCCAACTGAATTTAAAAAGGCAAAAGAAAATAATAAGGGAAAGGGCATAAAAATAGAGAAATCTAATTCCAACCCCGATGAACTTTATATGTATCGTCAACCCCCGAAGTCCTTAAGTTGTAACAATGACCCGGGAACCTCTAAACCACCAGGTTTTTCTAAACCAATGTGGAAAATTACGGCTCGTATTAGGGGAACATCATATATCCCTAGAAACTTGGCAAAACGAACCAAAACCGAAGAAGAAGAAACAAGCGAGTCGGAATAAGATAGTTGTATTCGTGTGGTGTAATATATGTAATATAGTGTGCTTATGCTTTATGATATATGTAAAAATTGCTTGTATTAATAAGTATTTTTTTTTTTATTTTATGAATCTAACTCTTGTCTATTTTACAGTATAAAAACACAAAATGGATAGACAACCCAATATTTTAAGAGACCTACCCGGAGACATGATTGATGAAATCTTGTCTAGAGTCGGTCAGAATTCCTCGGCACAACTATTTAAGGCGAGATCAGTTTGTAAGACATTCGAAGAACGTTCCAAGAATGATTTGGTTTATAAAAGGCTTTCGTTCGGAAGATGGGGGATATCACATTGGGAAATCCATAAGTTACGATGTGTTTACTTTGACGCATATATTGCGGGGAACCCAAATGCTATTTTACGCAACGGGTTAAGAAATTATTTTGACTCAGTATATCCAAATATAGGACTTCGTGATTTAGAAAAAGCGGCTAACATGCAACATAAAGAAGCATGTTATGCTTACGGGTTAGTAATGTTCGCTTCTCACCAAAGTGAGAACAAGAACATCGGGCTACAACTATTAAACAAAACGTTCCCTCAAGTGACGGAGTCGGTAATTGGGGTAAGAAATGAGGTTTTTAGGTTATTACGAGACTGTTGGTCATTACGTAACCCTCGTCCCTTTGACGACATTACAACACGCTGTCTTATCAACGGCCATAACGGTTATGTTCCACAAGACCAAGGATGGGAAGTAATCCTAGTAAAACCAGAATGCATGACTTGTTTCTGGACGTATGAATTACGTGTCTTTATTGCCTTTGCCGAACGACTTGTGTACTAGCTAGAATTGTCTTCACAACTATCTTGTATCAAAGTTATTGTGTGCTATATTTCATGCTTTATGTAAAATAAGCGGTATTGTAAGTTTGTAAAATATTGTATAAAAGTTTGAACGCGAAATATTATTACAATCAGTTTTTCATATAGAATTGTAGTAGTTGAATTGTATATTAGCTACTAAGTATGAACTTAACGGGTAGGTACTACCCGAATTTAAACTTATAAAACGCTAATATGAAGAAAAAGCTTTTATAAATGAGTTCATATTATGCTACGAAATACTATTAACTACTCTTAATATTCTGTATGATTAACTTGTTCCATTTAACTATTTTGAAGGAAATGGCACCGACTACTCGACACACCGTGAATATGAATGAAGAGGAATTCCGTACTTTTCTAGCTTCAAACATAGCCGCAGTACAGGCTGCGCTACATACCAACAATAACCTTGGATCTAGCAGTACAGGAAATCGTGTAGGATGCACCTACAAAGAATTCACTGCCTGCAAACCTTTGGAATTTGATGGAACCGAAGGACCGATCGGATTGAAACGGTGGACCGAGAAGGTTGAATCGGTGTTTGCCATAAGTAAGTGTACTGAAGAGGACAAAGTGAAGTACGCTACGCATACCTTCACAGGTTCTGCGTTAACATGGTGGAATACCTATCTAGAGCAAGTGGGACAAGATGATGCGTACGCACTACCGTGGTCAGCATTCAAGCACTTGATGAACGAGAAGTACCGTCCCAGAACCGAGGTCAATAAGCTCAAGACAGAACTTAGAGGGTTACGAACCCAAGGATTTGATATTACCACGTACGAAAGACGATTCACAGAATTGTGCCTATTGTGTCCGGGAGCATTCGAAGATGAGGAAGAGAAGATCGACGCGTTTGTGAAAGGATTACCGGAAAGAATCCAAGAAGATATAAGTTCACACGAGCCCGCCTCCATACAACAGGCATGTAGAATGGCTCACAAACTAGTGAACCAGATTGAAGAAAGAATTAAAGAACAGACTGCTGAAGAGGCCAATGTGAAGCAAGTCAAAAGAAAGTGGGAGGAAAACGGTGATAAGAATCACCAATACAACAACAACAGCAATTACAACAATAATCGCAACAATTATCCCAACAATCGCAACATCAATCGCAACTACAACAAACGGCCCAACAACAACAACAACAACAACAACAGCAACTACAACAATCATCCCAACAACAATAATAACCGCAACAACAACAACAATCAGAAGCAGCTATGCCAAAGGTGTGAAAAGAATCACTCGGGGTTCTGCACCAAATTTTGCAACAAGTGTAAAAGAAATGGTCATAGCGCAGCGAAGTGTGAGGTCTACGGACCAGGGGTTAATAGAACGAAAGGAACAAATGGTGTCGGAACGAGTAATGGCGGAGCAAGTAGTGTCGGAGCAAGTTATGCCAATGTAGTTTGTTATAAATGTGGAAAACCAGGCCACATTATTAGAAATTGCCCGAACCAGGAGAACACGAATGGACAAGGCCGTGGAAGAGTTTTCAATATTAATGCGGTAGAGGCACAGGAAGACCCAGAGCTTGTTACGGGTACGTTTCTTATTGACAATAAATCTGCTTACGTTTTATTTGATTCGGGTGCGGATAGAAGCTATATGAGTAGAGATTTTTGTGCTAAATTAAGTTGTCCATTGACGCCTTTGGATAGTAAATTTTTACTCGAATTAGCAAATGGTAAATTAATTTCAGCAGATAATATATGTCGGAATCGAGAAATTAAACTGGTTAGCGAAACATTTAAGATTGATTTGATACCAGTAGAGTTAGGGAGTTTTGATGTGATAATCGGTATGGACTGGTTGAAAGAAGTGAAAGCAGAGATTGTTTGTTACAAAAATGCAATTCGCATTATACGAGAAAAAGGAAAACCCTTAATGGTGTACGGAGAAAAGGGCAACACGAAGCTACATCTTATTAGTAATTTGAAGGCACAAAAACTAATAAGAAAAGGTTGCTATGCTGTTCTAGCACACGTCGAGAAAGTACAAACTGAAGAAAAGAGCATCAATGATGTTCCCATTGCAAAAGAATTTCCCGATGTATTTCCGAAAGAATTACCGGGATTACCCCCACATCGATCCGTTGAATTTCAAATAGATCTTGTACCAGGAGCTGCACCAATAGCTCGTGCTCCTTACAGAATCGCACCCAGCGAGATGAAAGAACTGCAAAGCCAATTACAAGAACTTTTAGAGCGTGGTTTCATTCGACCAAGCACATCACCGTGGGGAGCTCCTGTTTTGTTTGTCAAGAAGAAAGATGGTACATTCAGGTTGTGTATCGACTACCGAGAGTTGAACAAACTTACCATCAAGAACCGCTACCCACTACCGAGAATCGATGACTTATTTGATCAACTACAAGGCTCGTCTGTTTATTCAAAGATTGACTTACGTTCCGGGTATCATCAAATGCGGGTGAAAGAAGATGATATTCCAAAGACTGCTTTCAGAACACGTTACGGTCATTACGAGTTTATGGTCATGCCGTTTGGTTTAACTAATGCACCAGCTGTGTTCATGGACCTTATGAACCGAGTGTGTGGACCATACCTTGACAAGTTTGTCATTGTTTTCATTGATGACATACTTATTTACTCAAAGAATGACCAAGAACACGGTGAACATTTGAGAAAGGTGTTAGAAGTATTGAGGAAGGAAGAATTGTACGCTAAGTTTTCAAAGTGTGCATTTTGGTTGGAAGAAGTTCAATTCCTCGGTCACATAGTGAACAAAGAAGGTATTAAGGTGGATCCGGCAAAGATAGAAACTGTTGAAAAGTGGGAAACCCCGAAAACTCCGAAACACATACGCCAGTTTTTAGGACTAGCTGGTTACTACAGAAGGTTCATCCAAGACTTTTCCAGAATAGCAAAACCCTTGACTGCATTAACGCATAAAGGGAAGAAATTTGAATGGAATGATGAACAAGAGAAAGCGTTTCAGTTATTGAAGAAAAAGCTAACTACGGCACCTATATTGTCATTGCCTGAAGGGAATGATGATTTTGTGATTTATTGTGATGCATCAAAGCAAGGTCTCGGTTGTGTATTAATGCAACGAACGAAGGTGATTGCTTATGCATCTAGACAATTGAAGATTCACGAACAAAATTATACGACGCATGATTTGGAATTAGGCGCGGTTGTTTTTGCATTAAAGACTTGGAGGCACTACTTATATGGGGTCAAAAGTATTATATATACCGACCACAAAAGTCTTCAACACATATTTAATCAGAAACAACTGAATATGAGGCAGCGTAGGTGGATTGAATTATTGAATGATTACGACTTTGAGATTCGTTACCACCCGGGGAAGGCAAATGTGGTAGCCGATGCCTTGAGCAGGAAGGACAGAGAACCCATTCGAGTAAAATCTATGAATATAATGATTCATAATAACCTTACTACTCAAATAAAGGAGGCGCAACAAGGAGTTTTAAAAGAGGGAAATTTAAAGGATGAAATACCCAAAGGATCGGAGAAGCATCTTAATATTCGGGAAGACGGAACCCGGTATAGGGCTGAAAGGATTTGGGTACCAAAATTTGGAGATATGAGAGAAATGGTACTTAGAGAAGCTCATAAAACCAGATACTCAATACATCCTGGAACGGGGAAGATGTACAAGGATCTCAAGAAATATTTTTGGTGGCCGGGTATGAAAGCCGATGTTGCTAAATACGTAGGAGAATGTTTGACGTGTTCTAAAGTCAAAGCTGAGCATCAGAAACCATCAGGTCTACTTCAACAACCCGAAATCCCGGAATGGAAATGGGAAAACATTACCATGGATTTCATCACTAAATTGCCAAGGACTGCAAGTGGTTTTGATACTATTTGGGTAATAGTTGATCGTCTCACCAAATCAGCACACTTCCTGCCAATAAGAGAAGATGACAAGATGGAGAAGTTAGCACGACTGTATTTGAAGGAAGTCGTCTCCAGACATGGAATACCAATCTCTATTATCTCTGATAGGGATGGTAGATTTATTTCAAGATTCTGGCAGAAATTACAGCAAGCATTAGGAACTCGTCTAGACATGAGTACTGCCTATCATCCACAAACTGATGGGCAGAGCGAAAGGACGATACAAACGCTTGAAGACATGCTACGAGCATGTGTTATTGATTTCGGAAACAGTTGGGATCGACATCTACCATTAGCAGAATTTTCCTACAACAACAGCTACCATTCAAGCATTGAGATGGCGCCGTTTGAAGCACTTTATGGTAGAAAGTGCAGGTCTCCGATTTGTTGGAGTGAGGTGGGGGATAGACAGATTACGGGTCCAGAGATTATACAAGAAACTACCGAGAAGATCATCCAAATTCAACAACGGTTGAAAACCGCCCAAAGTCGACAAAAGAGCTACGCTGACATTAAAAGAAAAGATATAGAATTTGAAATTGGAGAGATGGTCATGCTTAAAGTTTCACCTTGGAAAGGCGTTGTTCGATTTGGTAAACGAGGGAAATTAAATCCAAGGTATATTGGACCATTCAAGATTATTGATCGTGTCGGACCAGTAGCTTACCGACTTGAGTTACCTCAACAACTCGCGGCTATACATAATACTTTCCACGTCTCGAATTTGAAGAAATGTTTTGCTAAAGAAGATCTCACTATTCCGTTAGATGAAATCCAAATCAACGAAAAACTCCAATTCATCGAAGAACCCGTCGAAATAATGGATCGTGAGGTTAAAAGACTTAAGCAAAACAAGATACCAATTGTTAAGGTTCGATGGAATGCTCGTAGAGGACCCGAGTTCACCTGGGAGCGTTAAGATCAGATGAAGAAGAAATACCCGCATCTATTTCCAGAAGATTTGTCAACACCTTCAACAGCTTAAAATTTCGGGACGAAATTTATTTAACGGGTAGGTACTGTAGTGACCCGAACTTTTCCATGTTTATATATATTAATTGAGATTGATGTTTACATGATTAAATGTTTCCAACATGTTAAGCAATCAAACTTGTTAAGACTTGATTAATTGAAATAGGTTTCATATAGACAATTGACCACCCAAGTTGACCGGTGATTCACGAACGTTAAAACTTGTAAAAAACTATATGATGACATATATATGGTTATATATATAGTTAACATGATATTATGATAAGTAAACATATCATTAATTATATTAACAATGAACTACATATGTAAAAACAAGACTACTAACTTAATGATTTCGAAACGAGACATATATGTAACGTTTATCGTTGTAACGACATTTAATGTATATATATCATATTAAGAGATATTCGTACATCATAATATCATGATAATATAATAATTTAAAATCTCTTTTGATATTATAAACATTGGGTTAACAACATTTAACAAGATCGTTAACCTAAAGGTTTCAAAACAACACTTACATGTAACGACTAACGATGACTTAATGACTCAGTTAAAATGTATATACATGTAGTGTTTTAATATGTATTTATACACTTTTGAAAGACTTCAATACACTTATCAAAATACTTCTACTTAACAAAAATGCTTACAATTACATTCTCGTTCAGTTTCATCAACAATTCTACTCGTATGCACCCGTATTCGTACTCGTACAATACACAGCTTTTAGATGTATGTACTATTGGTATATACACTCCAATGATCAGCTCTTAGCAGCCCATGTGAGTCACCTAACACATGTGGGAACCATCATTTGGCAACTAGCATGAAATATCTCATAAGATTACAAAAATATGAGTAATCATTCATGACTTATTTACATGAAAACAAAATTACATATCCTTTATATCTAATCCATACACCAACGACCAAAAACACCTACAAACACTTTCATTCTTCAATTTTCTTCATCTAATTGAACTCTCTCAAGTTCTATCTTCAAGTTCTAAGTGTTCTTCATAAATTCCAAAAGTTCTAGTTTCATAAAATCAAGAATACTTTCAAGTTTGCTAGCTCACTTCCAATCTTGTAAGGTGATCATCCAACCTCAAGAAATCTTTGTTTCTTACAGTAGGTAATCATTCTAATACAAGGTAATAATCATATTCAAACTTTTGTTCAATTTCTATAACTATAACAATCTTATTTCAAGTGATGATCTTACTTGAACTTGTTTTCGTGTCATGATTTTGCTTCAAGAACTTTGAGCCATCCAAGGATCCATTGAAGCTAGATCCATTTTTCTCTTTTCCAGTAGGTTCATCCAAGGAACTTAAGGTAGTAATTATGTTCATAACATCATTCGATTCATACATATAAAGCTATCTTATTCGAAGGTTTAAACTTGTAATCACTAGAACATAGTTTAGTTAATTCTAAACTTGTTCGCAAACAAAAGTTAATCCTTCTAACTTGACTTTTAAAATCAACTAAACACATGTTCTATATCTATATGATATGCTAACTTAATGATTTAAAACCTGGAAACACGAAAAACACCGTAAAACCGGATTTACGCCGTCGTAGTAACACCGCGGGCTGTTTTGGGTTAGTTAATTAAAAACTATGATAAACTTTGATTTAAAAGTTGTTATTCTGAGAAAATGATTTTTATTATGAACATGAAACTATATCCAAAAATTATGGTTAAACTCAAAGTGGAAGTATGTTTTCTAAAATGGTCATCTAGACGTCGTTCTTTCGACTGAAATGACTACCTTTACAAAAACGACTTGTAACTTATTTTTCCGACTAGAAACCTATACTTTTTTTGTTTAGATTCATAAAATAGAGTTCAATATGAAACCATAGCAATTTGATTCACTCAAAACGGATTTAAAATGAAGAAGTTATGGGTAAAACAAGATTGGATAATTTTTCTCATTTTAACTACGTGAAAATTGGTAACAAATCTATTCCAACCATAACTTAATCAACTTGTATTATATATTATGTAATCTTGAGATACCATAGACACGTATACAATGTTTCGACCTATCATGTCGACACATCTATATATATTTCGGAACAACCATAGACACTCTATATGTGAATGTTGGAGTTAGCTATACAGGGTTGAGGTTGATTCCAAAATATATATAATTTGAGTTGTGATCAATACTGAGATACGTATACACTGGGTCGTGGATTGATTCAAGATAATATTTATCGATTTATTTCTGTACATCTAACTGTGGACAACTAGTTGTAGGTTACTAACGAGGACAGCTGACTTAATAAACTTAAAACATCAAAATATATTAAAAGTGTTGTAAATATATTTTGAACATACTTTGATATATATGTATATATTGTTATAGGTTCGTGAATCAACCAGTGGCCAAGTCTTACTTCCCGACGAAGTAAAAATCTGTGAAAGTGAGTTATAGTCCCACTTTTAAAATCTAATATTTTTGGGATGAGAATACATGCAGGTTTTATAAATGATTTACAAAATAGACACAAGTACGTGAAACTACATTCTATGGTTGAATTATCGAAATCGAATATGCCCCTTTTTATTAAGTCTGGTAATCTAAGAATTAGGGAACAGACACCCTAATTGACGCGAATCCTAAAGATAGATCTATTGGGCCTAACAAACCCCATCCAAAGTACCGGATGCTTTAGTACTTCGAAATTTATATCATATCCGAAGGGTGTCCCGGAATGATGGGGATATTCTTATATATGCATCTTGTTATTGTCGGTTACCAGGTGTTCACCATATGAATGATTTTTATCTCTATGTATGGGATGTGTATTGAAATATGAAATCATGTGGTCTATTATTATGATTTGATATATATAGGTTAAACCTATAACTCACCAACATTTTTGTTGACGTTTTAAGCATGTTTATTCTCAGGTGATTATTAAGAGCTTCCGCTATCGCATACTTAAATAAGGACGAGAATTGGAGTCCATGCTTGTATGATATTGTGTAAAAACTGCATTCAAGAAACTTATTTTGTTGTAACATATTTGTATTGTAAACCATTATGTAATGGTCGTGTGTAAACAGGATATTTTAGATTATCATTATTTGATAATCTACGTAAAGCTTTTTAAACCTTTATTGATGAAATAAAGGTTATGGTTTGTTTTAAAATGAATGCAGTCTTTGAAAAACGTCTCATATAGAGGTCAAAACCTCGCAACGAAATCAATTAATATGGAACGTTTTTAATCAATAAGAACGGGACATTTCATCTTACACTCTAAATCCGCCTCTGCCGATATATATATATATATATATATATATATATATATATATATATATATATATATATATATATATATATATATTATCAAGAGTGAAATACGTTTTTGGGGGGAAGGAGGTGTAAAATTTATTTTTTCATTTTTTCGAATTTTTTTACAACATTAAGAACACACGAAAATATAAACGTTTAAAAAAAACACATTGTGGTTGATATCGACTAAAAAGTCACATTTTTACCTCGATATTAGAGCCTAAAAGTAATAAAGTTCCAAGCTTTGTCGGCAAAATACTTACTTTGTCGGTTAATTTTTTATAATTAATAATTACGAAGACGATGCAAAAAATATTAAGAGAATCGGAGCTAAAACAAAGATTCTAGAGCGAAAACGGTGAAAGACAAGTTACGACCCAAGAAACCAAATTACGATCAAGTAAATCAAGTTACGATCCAGGAAACACAGCAGACAAGGGCAGGCCATACGGCATGCCATCCAACTTGCCATACGGCCTACCACAATGTAAAACGGCCTGCCATACGGCCTTGGCATATGGGCACACAAAAGGGCTTGCCTAGTCATATGGCCTGGACATACGGCCTGCCAGCCGTATGACAGGATAATTTTTCTTATATAAGGAGCTTTTGTCATCCATTTTTACACACACCTCTTTTCACTCTTTCACTACAATACACTTTATCTCACTAGAGCTTTCAAGGCCTTCTCACCTCCGAGTGAGAAATTAAGTACCCGGAGACGAATGCCAAAGATCGTACTAGGAGCGGTCTAGAGGATGTCAGCACTTGTAATGGTCTAGATCTCGTCTGTAAACGGTGAACGCTTTCCTTAATTTAATAAAGTTATTTTATTACTTTAAGTTTCTTTCATCTTGCATGCTTATCTATCCGTTGCAAATGTTTATTATATGTTGAATGTCTTATCTGAAAGTTATGCTATTGTCATGCTGAAACCTTGACGGTTTAGAAGTCTAATTTACGGACCACCATTTCCATTTACTCGCGTGGCTATAACCTAGTATTAGGACCTGATCAACCTTAGGATACAAGGTAAGTAGTTATGTGTACTTAACGCCACAATAGAAATATAGTACCTACGTAAGGTTAATCATTTATCTGTCAAAGAAGAGCTGCCCATTTAGGTTGTGATTAGAGTAGGCAATATAGAGTTCAGTGAATACTGGCTTACTCAAAAGCACGATTCGCATCAGAAGCAACGTTCTTGAGATGTTGTAAGATGATCTGGGGTTGAGTAAGTGATTGCAAAGGAGAGACCTCTAATCTAAATAGCAGTACCTTAGAATATCTAAGATTGCACATCTGTTAATGTTAAGGCATAGTTTAGTATTAAGTGAAGGAATGTTACCGTAGTTAAACCAACTAGGATTAAGAAAAGCTGAGACTTTCCTTTAGGGATATACCACTTTATTCATGTACCTAGGATTATATCCATAAGGTTGTTTAAACCCCCTAAGGTTAACGTTAGGAGTAGAGATATCCGTCTTAGCCAGAATCTTCAAAGCCTAAACTCTTAGTGAAAATCGATTAGGGTCATAGCTTAATTGATTGAGGTTTAGTGTTTATTCTAGGAATTTAAACTCTTTCAACAACACTCCATCAGTATTCTATTCTTCATACCTATCCATTTTTATCTTTATAGTGTACGTTACCTTAGTTAATCTTAATCTATCACCACTTGTCGCTAGGGTTAACTATTTAGGCACTTTTATCCCACATTACTGAGAAAACATACAAAAACACGAACCTGAGTTACACTTATCACTTACTTGTTAAAAGGAAGACAAGTAGGTGAATTATAGCTAGAAACCCCAGCTAAATATAAATAATAAAATCATTACTCCCTCTCGGTAATTGATTCTGACGTTTTGCGACCTAACGACACCGCATAAATAAAACCGTTGTTTTCGGCCATATCAAGGGAGGGTAAGTTTTTGGCGCCGCTACCTGGGATTGAATTTTCTGTTCGTTAAGGTAATAATTGATTCTGTCAAGATATCTGAGATTCCTGAGTGGTGTCTAAGAAAGACAATTATACACGGACTTGGTTGGTGGATTTTCCGAACATTCTCCAATTATATTGGAACCAAAAGGATCCTACCTCTCTGTTGTCGATCTGGCCACTTGTTTTAAAGATATATTGATAAGGAACACACATGCTTAACAAGCAGAGAGTTTGTCGGTATAGGATTTAAAGTCGCCATTATAGTAAACCCTTTAAAACTACAAAAATAAAATATTATTATGGTATTAGTTTCTGTAGATTCCAGTTTAAAACTTAACCGATTACGAAGAAAGTGCGAAAGGCAGTTGCTCTCCCACAACTTCGGAAACTGGAGAAGTTTTTCTTTATAAATATAAAAATGAAACGAATCTAAACCCTAATGAGTCTCGTCAAGAACTAGTTCTTGATCCATGTAGCCCAAAAAGCCGGATAACTTCGTCCGACTTGGAGATTTCATTGCTTTTGGATAAGTTTTACTCAAATGAATCAGGACTCGACCCTCTTCACGATCCAAAAGAGAGACTCAGTATTAATGAACTCTTCATTATGGAAGATGAAATACTGGAAGAATACCCAACTATTTTCAAATATCCAGACTTGTTGGAATATATTCCAAAAGAGAAATGACACGTTGATAACTCATACCCTCCATTTACTGGAAATCTGTTAAATCCTACCAGAAGGTTAGACATCTATAGAGAATCCGTTAGGCACCTCTATTCCTCAGATTTTCCGTTTTCAAAGTTTCAAATAAATCTACTAAAAGAGCTGCGTAATCAAGTTCGTTCTCTTCAAAGGAATGTGGGGATGATATTTTTTATCAAGTACAGGGATGCAGAAATCGACCTCAAATTTGATTGAGAGTCATTGGTCAGTTTTCTACATCATATCGATGATAAGGAGTTTTCTCAAATTCATATCAACCGTTATGTCACCACAATGATTTCTGATTTAGAATTTTGGATTGAAAGCAAAAACCTAACCCTATTTCAAAATATGGAGATCGAGATTTCTTCTACTTTGATCCAGCGTCATTTCTCATCAAAAGATTAATTGAAGTTTTTCCGTATTCAACCGAGGAAAGAATACATCAGAATTTCTTCGCAAAAAGAAAGGAAAATATATTCTGAACTCGTGAAAATCCTCACTATGTCAAAATCATTTACAACTCTGCAAAGAAAGGTCATTCGAGATATATTTGAAAACTTTAAATTTACTATCGGTGATCCTGACTCCGTGGAAGATCTTTTATTTCAAAATACAGTGTCAAAACTTCTTTTCAAACTTAATTATCGAGATACTGGACCTAGGGATGGAATTTCAAACATTAAGAAAGTTAGAAGGGCTTTGGTTAAACTAATGGACGATATAGGGGATTTACAAAATCATGAGCGTAAAATGCTAAGTGATTTTGAAATATTCTCAGTACCTTGATTTACTCTGGATGGTCAAAGAAGCTTTAAACTTATCTTTCTTTCCGCGTCATTTCTGGAACTTAGTTGTAGAACCTGTGTAATTTTTCTTATTAATAAAAATAAGAATTTTTATTTTACTCTGTCCGTTTGTTTTTTCTTTTAAATTTTTAGTTTAAATCTCAAAAATAACCGGGTTAAAATCTGAAGCAAAATATTATAGATCTTCTATTAATTCAGTGATAAAATTTAAAATTTTAAAAATATAAAAAAAGAAGTCGTGAGTCGGGTCGGGTAAATAAGCCCGTGCGCCACACGAGCCCATTTTTCTTTTTCCTTTTTCTTCGTTCTTACTTTCTTTTCTTTCTTTCTTTTCTTTCTTTTCTTCTTCTTCCTCATCTCTTTCCATTGGCCGACGGTTTGAACACACACACACACACACACATCAATTCTCAACCAAATTCGATGAATCGAAGCACTAATCTAAGTCTCTCGTACCTTCTAAACTTATTTCCACTGTCAATTTCGCAAGAAAGATGGCAAATAGATATCACCTTCCCTAGGAGTACGAGTTGCCCCATTCTATTCACGGGCAAGATAATCTGGGGGTAAATGAGTCGTGTATGAGAAACTGGATAAACAGACGAAAGGGTCATAACAAGTACATCAATTGGAAGATAATGGAACAATGTGGGTGGGCGGATGAATTAAGAGGAATATTAAGTTTTTAGACGAATGGAAAAACACACATTGCCTGGTTAAAGCTGTTTGAGATTAACAAGCGCGTGTAACAAGAACCATTTGCTGAGTTTATGGATACATGGAATTTTGAGGCAAATGTTGACCCAGAAGAGTACACCACTCGTTCTTGCATCCACTTCCGCCACCAAAATATCACGCACCATCTCACTCTTGCATAGTTCGCCACTCATCTGGAACTGTACAAGAATTCTCATGTAAAATGCTCAGTATTCAAGAGAGGGTACACTACTTTGGACCCTACAGTCGATCATCAGGTTTTCTGGCAAACCTACACCACCGATCAAGAAGCTTGGAGGTCAGGGAAAAAGGCCTCCAGTTTCATTAACCCAATCCATCGCATCCTCTAATACCTTATAGTTAAGATTCTTCATCCGAAAACCCAGCATAGCGGAGTTGTCACCATTGCTGACATACGTCTTATGCACACCATGTTCCACAATAAGAACATGCAAGTTGCATACCTTCTGGCCCAGGCGTTCACTAATGAGAAAAATGCACCGGGTACAGTTGAGCCAATTTTGGGAGCTGTAGTCACAAAACTTCTTCGTCGAATGCACATCTTGGGTAGTATTGAAGCAATGGGTTATCAGAGATTGACTGAGTTGGAGGAGATTGGGTACAAACTGCTGCACAATTGGCAGTTCATTCAGATATAGGATCATTAGTTGATAGTTCTAGCTTACCCAGCGATTTCAGGTTCAGTCGATCGGACTGTGCCTGATGTAACAGTTAGAGGATTTAGGCCCAACTCTAGGACGGGGAATGGCAGGAGACGAGCTCAGGGTTCACAGGAACCAAGGGATGCGGATGATCCCACGTTGCATGGTGAGCCCACTGATAGTGACACCCAGAGACATTCACCAGTACGTCATGGGGCTCAGCCATATTATGAGCCGTATCATTATCACATGGGGGATTTTCCTGGGCCAGAGAGATGGTTTGCTGAGTCTGCGATATTCCAGAACCTGCAACACTTCACACATTGTGCAGTCAAACAGCTTAATGTCCCACCATATCCATGGCAGCATCCTTTGATTGTCACCCATAGAGAGCCAAGAGATGCAGGGACCAGCTATCAGCATCCACCACCACATCCTCCTCAGCATAACTACACACAACACACGGCTATTCCTTCTCCACCGCGGGAGCAGAACACAAGGTACGCGGATTTGGCTAATAGCATTTTCGGGACAAACCTCGTCAGCACACATAGAGATGCATCTTCCGGTGTTCAGACTTCTGTATGGGATCAGGCAGTGAGCCAGGGTATAGCTGAGGATGTAATGCAGGGTTTAGGAGGAATGGGTGTAAACACTGATTGTGGTAGGGATCTACAGGAAGGACAAGGTTGGCGTACGTGGACAATGATACATAGTAGCACCTCATCTCTCACCGGACTAATCGCACGTTCAAACGAGGTTCATTTCGTGGTATCTTCAAGTATAAACACTTCAGGGTGGGTATGGCAGTTTGCCACCGACGAGGATATGCGCGATAAAGTCCAGTGACACTTGAGTCATCCTAGACAGCCCCGTACCAGTGTATCATATTCTCTCCCACCGCACATGCCAGATCAGCCATGATTCTACCCTATCTCTCTGTCTATCATTTTATGATTATCTGTGATGTCATGATACAATGTTACATTATTCCTGTACGTCCAATCTTGGGCATAACTGCTTTTTACTTTTTAGTTTGTATGATACTAGTTAAATAAGTTTGCATGAATAAACATCACAAACAAACGACGATCGAGACCGTGTATAAGATAGGAGCATGACTTGGAGCAAGGACACATTGAACGAGAAAGGTGCCACCACAAGAATAGAATAAACCATGATCGGCGAACCATCCATACATACCTTGTGACCATAGGGGAGTACTATGTTTTCACCACTTTTTTAATAGAATATACACAATATACTAGACCACTTTAAATACTAAGTGTGGCATTAGCAACCCTACCAACATAAACTTCAAATAACAAAATGTTTTTCAAAACTAAAGTGTGGAATACGCCGTATACCTAACATTGAGGACAATGTTATTTGAAAGTGTGGGATAGTAATATATTGCACATAATTCTCGCAACATCCTCAAGTGTCTAACAAACTAATTTTTTCACAAAATTTAAAACTTTTCGAGCTATAAAACACTTAGGATCCCAGAATTCTATAAATGATCAAAAAGTTTTTGTTACTACATAGACAAAAGAGTAAAACGAAGTCAGAACTTTTTGCGAAAACCAAACAAATGTTCCAAAAGAGCATTGCGTAACCAAAGGTGCAATTCATCCCATTATAATTGTTGTGAGGCACCCCAAATAAGGCCAACAAAGCACTTATTTTTAGTGCTTCACTATATTTCCGTTGAGTGCGCCAATGTTAGCATCTCTGAATCAGAACTTGCTCTTGATCTACATTTCGGAATCACACCTTTTGACGAGAATTACTAGGTTAGAAACCTCGGCTATTCGTGAAGACAAAACACCCCCATTAAATACCTTCATTTCCATTTTCACTCAAAGCTACCACAAATTCATCTACCTCTACCTATTCCTTTCATTCACTTCATAAATAAAGAAATAAATCCCGATGAAAACATAACTTCTGGGAAATCCTCTATAAAACCGCATTAGAAAAATAAGAGCATCCAAGTCAAGTATCAAGGAGACCGCCAATAAAAGGAGACCTCGAAGAAAAGAGCAAAAGATGCTTGCCAAAAAAAAGAGATGATGAATAAAGGTTCTGAGAAAAGGAGCAGAACCAAAAAGATTCGAGAAAAGAACTCCTGGCAGTCAAAAAGAAGGATGCTCGTTCTGAAATTCCCGATAAAAAGCTGAAAGGATTATCAAAAATCGATCCTTAAAGAACTCCTATCTATCCAAACCTTTTAACAAACCAAACCACCAAATCATCATCTCTTCACGAAATAAGCGGAGCCTATAACTAAAAATTTCCTCAAATAAGTGATGAAGATTTGAGTCTTGATCAAGCCTATGACGAAGAATGCAAACATGACTGGCTATGAGCGATTTCATTTCTTAGAAGTATAGGACACCCGATACACTTAATGAATTGAGTGACCCGAGTGAGATAGCCTCAGTTATGTAACCTCCTCTCTTGCTTGCAGAAAAGGATTCGGGAATAACAAAAAGGATGAAACTGAGTTTTCACTCCTACGTCTTGCAGAACAAAGATCGCTTGATCACTACGAATAGGAATCTTCTGTGCTAAAAGCTCGAATGTTTGCTTGAGGAAAAGCAAAGTCTAAGTGTGGGATATTTGATATAGACTAAAAAGTCACATGTTTACCTCGATATAAGAGCCTAAAAGTAATAAAGTTCCAAGATTTGTCGGCAAATTACTTACTTTATCGGTTAATTTTGTAGAATCAATTATTACGAAGACGATGCAAAAAGAATCAAGAGAATAGGATCTAAACGAAGATTCTAGAGCGAAAACGGTGAAAGACAAGTTACGACCCAAGAAACCAAATTACGATCAAGGAAATCAAGTTAAGATCCAGGAAACACAGCAGACCAGGGCAGGCCATACAGTTTGCCATACGGCCTGCTACTATGTAAAATGGCCTGCCATACAGCCTTGGCATACGGGCACTCAAAACGGCTTGCCTAGTCATACGGCCTCGCCATACGGCCAGCCAGCCGTATGCCAGGATAATTTTTCTTATATAAGAAGCTTTTGTCATCCATTTTTACACACACCTATTTTCACTCTCTCACTACACTACACTTTCTCTCACTAGAGCTTTCAAGGCCTTCTCACCTCCGAGCGGAAAATTAAGTACCCGGAGGCGAACGCCGAAGATTGTACAAGGAGCGATCTAGAGGATGTTAGCACTTGTAATGGTCAAGATCTCGTCTGTAAACGGTGAACGATTTCCTTAATTTAATAAAGTTATTTTGTCACTTTAAGTTGCTTTCATCTTGCATGCTTATCTATCCATTGCATATGTTTATAATATGTTGAATGTCTTATCTGAAACTTATGCTATTGTATGCTGAAACTTTGACAGTTTAGAAGTCTAATTTACAGACCACCCTTTCCATTTACTCATGTGGCTATAACCTAGTATTAGGACCTGATCAACCCTAGGATATAAGCGGTTGTGATTGGAGTAGGCAATATAGAGTTCAGTGAACACTAGCTTACTCAAAATCATGATTCGCGTCAGATGTAACGTTCTTGAGATCTTGTAAGATGATCTGGGTTTGAGTAAGTGACTGCAAAGGAGAGACCTCTAATTCAATTAGCAGTACCTTAGAATATCTAAGATTGCATATATGTTAATGTTAAGGCATAGCTTAGTATTAAGTGGAGGAATGTAACTATAGTTAAACCAACTAGGATTAAGAAAAGTTGAGACTTTCCTTTATGGATATACCACTTTATTCATGTACCTATGATTATATCTATAAGGTCATTTAAACCCTCTAAGGTTAACGTTGGGAGTAGGGATATTCGCCTTAGCCAGAATCTTCAAAGCCTAAACTCTTAGTGACATATCGATTAGATTCATAGCTCAGTTGATTGAGGTTTAGTGTTTATTCTAGGAAGTTAAACTCTTTCAACGACCCTCCATCAGTATTCTATTCTTAATACCTATCCGTTTTTATATTTATAGTTTACGTTACCTTAGTTAATCTTAATCTATCACCACTGGTCTCTAGGGTTAACTATTTAGGCACTTTTATCCCACATTACTGAGCAAACATACAAAAATAAGAACCTGAGTTATACTTACCACTTAATCGTTAAAAGGAAGACAAGTAGGTGAATTATAGCTAGGAAACCCAGCTAAATATAAATAATAAAACCATTACTCCCTCTTGGTAACTGATTCTAACGTTTTGCGACCTAACGACACCGCAAAAATAAAAATGTCCGTTTCGGCCATATCAGTGGTGAATGTTATTATTTTGGCCAGAAAACGCTCGAAGAATAAACTGATAACATGCATCATGCGTAATGTTATTCCTGAATGTTATTATTTGAGCGTTTTTTCAGTCATATGTGAAGTTTTTTTTCAAGATTTATCCCGATTTAGAGTTTAAGGTTTAGGGTTTAGGGTTTTGGGTTTAGTCCCTAAACGCTAAGCCCTAAACCCTAAACTCTATATCGTTCGTGTTAAGAATTCAATCTAAGCCCTAATTTCTAAACCCTAAATCCTAATTTGTAAACCCTAATTTCTAAACCCTAAACCCTAATTTATACACCCAAAACCCTAATTTCTAAACCCTAATAGCTAAACCCTAATTTTTAATCCCTAATTTCTAAACCCTAATTTCTAAACCCTAATTTGTAAACCCTAAACCCTAGAAAGAAGTTTTGATAGAAGAAAATCGAGAGAACTCACAGATTAAATGCAAATGCATATACCATATGCACGTATTCTTCGATCTATGATCATGTGCTGAAAAAAATTAATTTTTTTCAAAAAAAATTTCGGTCTGCCACATTTCAGTTTATGTGGCACAGACTGAGCCACGTACGAAATACCTAATGATAGGTTAGATCATAGTGAGAATTGAAGATGTGATAAGATTAAGTGAGACTTGGTAAGGTAAGAACAGACTCGGTATTAGAGAGAATTGGTAAAATTACATTCCACAGCTTTTTAAACTAGTTTACAATGCAATGGCTATCTAACTAGGACTACTAAGGTTCCTTATATAGCCTCTTCTAAGGAACCATCATTTAAGCTTGTTTCACATTAACACTATATACATTTTGGGGTCCTAACAATCTCCCCCTTAGTGTTAAATGTGAAAATTACAATGTAATCCTATTGTGTAATCTTGAGAGGTCCAAATGTAGCTTTCCATCTCATTGAATCAATAATAAATCAGTAGACCGCCTTCATTGCAGTAGCATGATAAATTGTCATAGATTCATTCTGCTCTGTCAAGTAATTGTAGATGAAGATAATGTCGTTCATTCTTAGATTGTCAAAATCCGCCTCTGAGAACTGATAGTCCTCATCATCCATTCTCGTCACGTAGAAGAGTGGCATCATCACTCCATCCTTGTTTATCCTCAAGATCTTGTTAATACTTTTAATCTCTGAACTTCGTTGATCTTGAAGTTTCTCTTCATTTGTCAACTTAAAATTATTTCGAACCTTCATATAAGCTTTGAGATATTATGTCCACTTATGATATTTCCATGCACCAAGAACACTCATTGAAGACGAAAGGATGAGATCAGATTTACCATAAACTTGTAAGCTTGTTATTCTACGAATGGTGAACGAAGAATTAGCTTCTCTTCATAGTCAATAAGTTGATAGTCAGCACCAAGATCAAGAACAATTTATGATATTTGGAAAGGAACTTCAGGATCAGGAGGTGTCGTAGTATCTACTTCACCATTTGAGAAAATCTCCTTCTCAAAATGTATCCCAAATTCCTCAGTCGGAGCCGTAATGTTGACAAATTGATGTTCGTTAAATTCATTCACAACACTCGTCCCCTTTAGAATGCCATCAATTCTATCTAGATTATGATTGTCCACGGGTGCTGACGTATCCTCTGTTTGTTCAACATTATCCATAAGCATTAATATCCCTGAGTCACCTTCTCTCTGAGTAACTGATTCATCTAGAAAACTATCACATTGAATCTCCTCAACCTTATCACTTTCAGAATCGGAAATATCAACAACATCGTCATTTCCCAAGTGTTGACTAGACGAACCAGCTTCATACTTTGAGCGTTGAAAAGCACCGGACCCATAACAACCATATCTATTCTCCCCCCATGAAGATTGTCGGTGAAATGCCCCGTTCATATACAATATAAACGATTCACAATAGTTGATTACATCACGAGGTACTTGACCTCTATATGATACATTTTACAAACATTGCATTCGTTTTTAAAAGACAAACTTTTATTTCATCAAAAGTTGACGGTATGCATACCATTTCATAATATATCCAACTATAATTGACTTAATAATAATCTTGATGAACTCGACGACTCGAATGCAACGTCTTTTGAAATATGTCATGAATGACTCCAAGTAATATCTCTAATATGAGCAAATGCACAGCGGAAGATTTCTTTCATACCTGAGAATAAACATTCTTTCAAGTGTCAACCAAAAGGTTGGTTAGTTCATAGGTTTATCATAAAACAATAAAATTCATCATTTTGATAGACCACAAGATTTAAATCCTGCATGGTACAAATTGATCCGAATCCTATACCCACCTGTAATGTAGACGCGATATCTTTTAAATACAGTACACCTTTCTCGTGTACGAAATCATCTTTCATAAATCTTAGTAAACGTACACATATCTCGTGCACAAAAATAACATACACATAACCTGCGTATAAAATCATTCTCTCGATACATAACATTCACTTTTCATTTCTTTCATAGCTTAGCTTGGTAACCGACCTTAACATATAATGCGCATAATAATATCCCCAAAACAGAACACCTCGTCTGTATAATAATCATATAAACTTCAAAGTACTAAACACCACGCCCACTAGCCCTTCCGTCTAGTGAACATTCTGGGTGGGGGTGTTAAACCCGGTAGCTACCTTTAGGATTCGCGTCAATTAGGTGTGCACTAATTCTCAAAAGTAGTGATATTCCCTAATTCTTAGGTTACAAAGCAATAATAATCAGGGGAAAAATATTCATATCAATTGTGGCAATTATCACGTCCACATAATTCAATGGTAGAAATTATCACGTCCACATAATTCATTCGAGGAATGTGTTGCTTGTGTCTATCTCGTCAAACATTTATAAGAGCATTTCATGTATTCGCAGTTCAAAATGTATTTTAAAAGTATTTAATAAAGCAGTTGTAAAAGTAGCGCATGTATTCTCAGTCCCAAAAATGTAAAGAGTAAAAGGGAATCAAATGAACTCACCATATTGTATTTTGTAGTAAAAATACATATGACAACAATGGACAAGTGTAGGGTTGGCCTCGGATTCACGAACCTATATTATTCATATTTATATTAAAACATATAATCTTAATCGAACAAATTTATATATATATTATTATTAATGATGTAATTTTTTTATATTAATAAATTATATGTTATTTTATCTATTTAGATAAATAATAACTTTAATATAGTTAAGTGTTATATTATATATATTTTTATATAAGAAATCTTTTGTTTACATAATTTAGTTACAATAATACTAAAATAAGTATAATGATAAAAATGATAATTTTCTTAATAATAATAATGGTAATATTAATAATAGTTTTTATAAAAAAAATAATATACATATTTAAGGTAATGATACTTTTTAGTAATGATTATATTAACTTTTATTAATAACAGTACTCGTTAATGATAATTATTTTAATAAAAGTGATAATATTAATAATCATACTTCTGTCAATATTAATAATACTAATAATTATAAAATGATACTAATACTAATCCTAAATGATAATAATAATAATAATAATAATACTACTACTTAATATTAATACTAGAAATTATGATAATATAAAGTATATTGATGATACAAATTTTTAATAATCATTTTATTAATAATATTGGTAATAATTTCTAATACCATAACACTAATCAATAATAATGATACTCATACTTAATAATGGTAATAATAATAACATTTATAATACTAGTAATATTTCTAACAATAATAATTATGACAATAATAATGGCAATAATATTTATAAAAAAAATAAGATTAAAGAGTATACCCTTTGGATCTTTTTCTAAAACGAAATGCCCGAGACGGGGCTCGTACCCAAGACCTCTCGCTTAAACACCCACCCTCTAAACCACTCCTCCATTTCTATTTTCCCTGATCAAAATAGTTTCTTCTTATTTATAAACCGTGTCGTCTGATCATCTTGGCCCAACTTCAAACACGGTCGAATTAGTAAACAAAAGGATTTGGCCCAACTAAGATAAGCCCGATAGATTTATTAAACTAGCATAATCTTCATTTGGTTTCAATACATTATCGTGAATTAGGAAACTGGATTACTAACCGCAACAATAAAATAACGGATGGGGTCATCATTCTTCATTAGTCATCCTAAATCTATGGCATCATCATCTATCTCAGCGTCACCCATAATCATCATCATACACCATCAATATCATTATTCTTGTTACCATAATCGTGATATTATCCAAATCATCAAAATCATTCGTGATTTCTTCATCATCAATCATCACAGTTATCTCATCGTCATCATCAATATCATAATCATCGATCATCATACACACAGCATCATCATCCATACTTCTTTGTATCATGATTATCATCATCTTCTAGCCGTTATAAACATATCATCTTCATCGTTAAAATCTCCTCATCAACACCATGCGTAATCATCATCATTCTTTATCATTTCGCTATCATCGTTCAACTTATACGTTAATGTATCATCATACTGTCTTCACTGTTACACCATCATCGTCGTTTTCATGGCGGTTGGATGTTGGTTCGAACTAAAATAGAAACAAAAATAGGAGAATGCAACAGCAACAATTCGAATGGGTTTGGGGTGATCTTGCTCGTCGAACAACAAACAAAAGAGTGGTGATGATCGATAAGGTTGTATTGGTTTTGGGTTAAACTGAAATAGAAATAGAAACATAATTGCAGATGACGTTTATGATGGTTATGAATAATGGATATAGTAATAGATTTCATAGGTGGTCCTCGAATAAATTTCCCGGTGGTTATTGGTGTTTTTATTTGATGACTGCAACAAATGAAAGAAGTAGGTTTATGGTTTTAGCATTTACCAGATGGATATCCTAATTAATAGGACTAGTACGTTATACGGAGTACATAATATAAATGAAGAAAAATTCGCGAGTTATGAAGTGATCTTTGGTCAGTGTTTAGTAAAGAAAAACTGTAGTAAATAGCGAAAATAGCTGCAGCCTTCCTATGGTTTTCGGTTGATGTTATACCTGATTGGAGTAGTAACAAATTGAGGTATTCTTGGTGACGTTAACAGAAAGTAGAACCAGGAGTTTGAGCTGCAGTAGAACGGGTTTTAGCAGTTAATTATGGTTGGGTTTGATTCAACAACATAGAAATAAACAGGAAGAAGAAGGTGGTGTGGGTCATGGTAATTGAAGATGATGGTGGTTGTAGTTATGATTAGTATGGTTCTTGGTTACGATGATGGTGATTGAAGTTGGACTGTGGTGGTGGTTTGAAAGGAAGCCGATGGTAGTGGTGAGGTGATCAAAGTTGATGGTTATTATGGTTTGATGGTGCCGGTAGAAGGTAGCCGGAAGTCATGGGTGACGGATGGTGCTTGTGAAGATGGTGAAGTTCACAGGTGTATATATATATATATATATATATATATATATATATATATATATATATATATATATATATATATATATATATTAATCTAGTCTAAAGTTAATAATAATAATATATTAATAATTATAATATAAATAATATAACACATGGAACACATATGTGCACAAACACCACAGTTCAGCAGCCTCTCTATCGACAGTTTATCACTGATGGCCATATCGTGTCCATTGCTAAACAGTTAACCTATAAAAGGGTTCCTAAAAATCCTAAATTTTTAAATTAAGACCATTTATTTATTCTGGTCATTACCTGTTTGAAACCTGATAAAAAAGGTTCGAAAATTATTTATTTTCTGTTCCAATTTATATGTACGGAGTACTAATATTTAATCTTAAAAAGGTAAAAATACTTTTAACAAATCTAAAATCTTCGTAATCGGTTTACAGTTCAACTTTTATTTTAATCCGTCATAACCTCATGGTAAATCTATATGAACGCTAACAAAATGTCACCCGAGTATTACTGACGTTTACCAATTAAGCTAGAAATCATTTATTTTTAATATATTCCCTTTCTATATATAAACAATTTTAAAATAGCAAGTTTAATTACTAAACAAATATATTATATATTTTTTTTAAACAAATAGATTTACTATAGCTTTATATATTTACAAGAAATATTTTTATACAGATTTATATATATCTATATATTCATAACATAGTTTCCATTACATCACATTTTATTTTATTTATTTTACAATATATATATTAATAATTAGATTATATAATATTCCAAATTATATTTCAAATTATAAATACCTATTTAAATACATATGTTATCTATTTACAAATAATTGTTCGTGAATCGTCGGGAATGGTCGAAAGTCGAATGAATATATGAAATAGTTCAAAATTTTGTGACTCAACATTACAGACTTTGCTTATCGTGTCGAAATCATTTAAATATTAAGTTTAAATTTGGTCGGAGATTTCCGGGTCGTCACAGTACCCACCCGTTAAAGAAATTTCGTCCCGATATTTGAGTGAGGTCGTCATGGCTAACGATAGAAATGTTTTTATGACGAATATGAGTTGATGAATAGAGTTTTATCATCATCGAGTAATATGGATAAAACAATTCGACTACTCGAAGAGTACGAGTGAAGCTATTATTAAATAGTGAAATGAGAAACACATTGTTTCATCAGAACTTTTTGACTAGTCATGGTTGAATTCCGGAATTCAAGGGATTTAAAGAAAATCTTTGTACTAAGATTTGATCCTTCGGTAAATAAGGAAATTAAGATCTATATAATTATATACGGTGATCTGCCTCGATTATTCTGTCTGATATTTCACTATATATCCATCCCTTTCGTTTCCTTATTTCCACAACTCACACTTTCTATTTTTTCTCCCCCAATTCATACTTTTGTTTCCTCTTCCAGATTTTAAGTTAAGCGAATAATGGTCCAGAATTCGTAGATATGAAGTTTCGAATGAACATAACTAATGTTCTAGGAAAGAAACGGTAATAGCACAATTTGACTTGTCAGATTACCAGAATTCAAGGGAAAAGATAGGACTATCAAGAAAATATGTTCTTGATATGTTTATAGATTAGATAGAATGTAAGAGTCATGTAACATGGCACATGATAACGTTATGACCTGTGAATCATCACGTTCCATTAGAAACTTAGCATGACTTACTGTAATATAATCACGTTGATCAAGTGTCATTATATTATACTACCTCATGCTTCAGTTCCCAACACTACTTCAAAATCATTCATAATTCAAACTCAAATTTTAAAGAAATTTAGAAACTAAAGTAGTTTCCTTTATGATGTAATGTAGATAGCACGAAGAGATAAATAATTTCGGACGAGAATATTTATAAAAATATCTTCAAAAATATCGAAGATATTTATGATGATATTTTGGAATTTCTAAGTTCGATGGTTGATGAAGAAAGATTTTCCGCAAGATTTTAATATGTTTACAGAGCAAATTATTCGTTGAAGGTTTCATCGAATCCAGAATTACCTGGTTTCTTTGAATGTGTGGTATGGTCCTTGTATTTGGCCTTGGTCTCCTTTATGGTTTGCTCAATCTGTATTTCATTACCAAATTTTCTATCGAGCGTTCCTAACACTCCCTTCTTTATCATCAAACTTTTGACCGTTTGAATCATCTACAATTTTTCTGTTTCCTATGCATTAAATGCTACGATATCTGAATCATCAGTTATCAATCCGAGGTGCTTTCACGAGGATTATGTTTTTAGATGATTAAACGCTGATGGTAATATGGTGGAATATAAAAGGTTCACCGGTAACAATAAAAGAGCACACATATATATCAAAGTGTTAATAAGGTTGTTTCGAATGAAAAGTCGAAGTTGACTTGCTGGAGCTGTGAATAATTGACTAATTTGAAAAGAGATTGCAAAGTTATTATCGGTAATAACAACGCTACAGGAATTAGCACATCCGCGTGTTAAACGTTTACTCCGGTTCCAAGTGTTTTCAGGTACATAACTATATACATAAATCTTTCCTTTCGTAGATGAAGTGTGGTTGGTTCATTCTCTCGATTGACGTGTTTTCAAGAATTATGAAAGGTTTGAACGCAGATTGTAATCATCAAGATACAAACGAGGTTTAAGATGAAATCAAGTGGCAAACTTGAAGAAATGTATAGTTTCATATGTTATAATCAATATTTTAATTCATTTTAATTGTCCAATGTCATTAGTCCATAGTTAGGAGTTCAAAATTAACAGTTCAATAATTCATATATAGTTTAATATATAATATTCGAATTAATTAATACGTATCGTGACCCGTGTACATGTCTCAGACTCGATCACAACTCAAAGTATATATATTATTGTAGAATCAACCTCAACCCTGTATAGCTAACTCCAGCATTACTGCATATAGAGTGTCTATGGTTATTCCAAATAATATATATAGATGCGTCGATATGATATGTCCAAACCTTGTATACGTGTCCCGATATTTAAATGCGTAAATAACAGTATTTAAATGACGATAAATAAAGTGCGTAAAATAAATAACAGAAATTAAATGACGATAAATAAAATTGCAAGAATATAAATTGCGATAATTAAATTGCGATAAATAAAATGTAATCAGTTAGCTAGGAACAGTTAGCTAGGAATAGTTAGCGTGGATTCTTAACAAAATTTCTCATAGTTAATTTGTTTGTTTCTAACAAATTTTATTTTGTCCAATGTTTTCTTCATTATGCCACTTGTTGGATTCTAGTAAATCAAAATCCAAATATGAAATTGGATGAAAATGGTTATTCTACGGTGAACGGATACGTATATCGGTGGTTGTAAGTAGGATAATAATTGATTGTTGAGTCAGATTCGAAGAATGTACAATGTAACTTATTAATGTGAAATCTAAATATTCCTCGAGTATTACCTACCCGTTAAAATATTTTCACCATTAACAGTTTGTACGAAGGAATTTTTAATTACAATCTTTATGAAAAAATAGTTACATATATATTTTCTTCAGATGAAATCATGGATTTAATGAGTTAATATAATATTAATATCATTTGATTTACCGTTAAAACTAGAATACATAATCTCTAAAACATTAGAGATTACATAATCGCCATGAAGAACGAAGATAATTGATGTAGAACGATACGTAGAATGATGATTATACTCGAGGTACATAATGAGATGTTGAGGTGTGTGATGTTGAAACTTGGGTTGTTGGTGGTACTGGTGTTGCCGGTGCTGTTGCTGAAGCTGGTAGGTTTTGCACCACGTTTTCCAAATTGATTACTCGAGCGCGAAGTTCGTTGACTTCTTCTATTATTCCGGGATGATTGTCGGTCGGAACAAGCGGATGAATAAGGTTTAGAATCTGAGTTATGATATAGTCATGGCGAGATACTCTGGAAATGAGAGAGAAAATGGTGTTTCGAACAGGTTCGCCGGTAAGTGCTTCAGGTTTTTCGCCAAGAGGGAAAATCGGTGGGTGAAAAGGATCGCTTTCTTCTTATCTTCATTGGTTTAGTCAACTATGAACCCATCCCTATTTTATCTAAAATAGGTGATGGATAATTGGTTGATCCATTCCGGTTACACTGCTTTTAGAGCTTAGGTGAATATCCATATCGAAATAGCGGTCAGAATAACTATCGAAATAGCTTATCGAAAATCGAGGGACTCGAACTGGTTGAGGGATCCATCTTGTACGATCAGGGAATTGAATTTCGATATGAAATAGATTATAGGACTTAGATTGATATTCCAAAATCCCATAAGCTACGGAGGGTTCTTCGGAACCGTCAGGCAAAGTTTATAGTAACAGATACGCTAAGATATGAATTTTGTCTATACACTATTCATGCAATCAATGCAGTAAGATGTGTCTAGACTAAGAATGATAAGCAAATGATTCTCTAAGAATGATAAGCAGGTAATTTTCGACACGAAATGATAAGCAAAACTTTTGACATGCAGACACGGTCGAAGTCCAGACTCACTAATGCATCTAAATAACTATCAGTTAGACACACTAATGCAAGACCTGGTTCGCTAAGACCACCGCTCTGATACCAACTGAAATGCCCCATTCATATACAATATAAACGATTCACAATAGTTGATTACATCGCGAGGTACTTGACCTCTATATGATACATTTTACAAACATTGCATTCGTTTTTAAAAGACAAACTTTTATTTCATCAAAAGTTGACGGCATGCATACCATTTCATAATATATCCAACTATAATTAACTTAATAATAATCTTGATGAACTCGATGACTCGAATGCAACGTCTTTTGAAATATGTCATGAATGACTCCAAGTAATATCTCTAATATGAGCAAATGCATAGTGGAAGATTTCTTTCATACCTGAGAATAAACATGCTTTCAAGTGTCAACCAAAAGGTTGGTGAGTTCATAGGTTTATCATAAAACAATAAAATTCATCATTTTGATAGACCACAAGATTTAAATCCTGCATGATACAAATGGGCCCGAATCCTATACCCACCTGTAATGTACATGCGATATCTTTTAAATACAGTACACCTTTCTCGTGTACGAAATCATCTTTCATAAATCTTAGTAACCGTACACATATCTCATGCACAAAAATAACATACACATAACCTGTGTATAAAATCATTCTCTCGATACATAACATTCACTTTTCATTTCTTTCATAGCTTGGCTTGGTAACCGACCTTAACATATAATGCGCATAATAATATCCCCAAAACAGAACATCTCGTCTGTATAATAATCATATAAACTTCGAAGTACTAAACACCACGCCCACTAGCCCTTCCGTCTAGTGAACATTCTGGGTGGGGGTGTTAAACCCGGTAGCTACCTTTAGGATTCGCGTCAATTAGGCGTGCACTAATTCTCAAAATTAGTGATGTTCCCTAATTCTTAGGTTACCAAGCAATAATAATCAGGGAAAAAATATTCATATCAATTGTGGCAATTATCACGTCCACATAATTCATTCGAGGAATGTTTTGCTTGTGTCTATCTCGTCAAACATTTATAAGAGCATTTTATATATTCGCAGTTCAAAATGTATTTCAAAAGTATTTAATAAAGCAGTTGTAAAAGTAGCGCATATATTCTCAGTCCCAAAAATGTAAAGAGTAAAAGGGAATCAAATGAACTCACCATATTGTATTTTGTAGTAAAAATACATATGACAACAATGGACAAGTGTAGGGTTGGCCTCGGATTCACGAACCTATATTATTCATATTTATATTAAAACATATAATCTTAATCGAACAAATTTATATATATATTATTATTAATGATGTAATTTTTTTATATTAATAAATTATATGTTATTTTATCTATTTAGATAAATAATAACTTTAATATAGTTAAGTGTTATATTATATATCTTTTTATATAAGAAATCTTTTGTTTGCATAATTTAGTTACAATAATACTAAAATAAGTATAATGATAAAAATGATAATTTTTAATAATAGTTTTTATAAAAAAAATAATATACATATTTAAGGTAATGATACTTTTTAGTAATGATTATATTAACTTTTACTAATAACAGTACTCGTTAATGATAATTATTTTAATAAAAGTGATAATATTAATAATCATACTTCTGTCAATATTAATAATACTAATAATTATAAAATGATACTAATACTAATCCTAAATGATAATAATAATAATAATAATAATAATAATAATAATAATAATAATAATAATAATAATAATAATAATAATAATAATAATAATACTTAATATTAATAATAGAAATGATGATAATATAAACTATATTGATGATACAAATTTTTAATAATCATTTTATTAATAATATTGGTAATAATTTCTAATACCATAACACTAATCAATAATAATGATACTCATATTTAATAATGGTAATAATAATAACATTTATAATACTAGTAATATTTCTAACAATAATAATTATGACAATAATAATGGCAATAATATTTATAAAAAAAATAAGATTAAAGAGTATACCCTTTGGATCTTTTTCTAAAAAGAAATGCCCGAGACGGGGCTCAAATCCAAGACCTCTCGCTTAAACACCCACCCTCTAAATCACTCCTCCATTTCTATTTTCCCTGATCAAAACAGTTTCTTCTTATATATAAACCGTGTCGTCTGATCATCTTGGCCCAACTTCAACCACGGCCCAATTAGTAAACAAAAGGATTCGGCCCAACTAAGATAAGCCCGATAGATTTGTTAAGCTAGCTCAATCTTCATTTGGTTTCAATACAGTATCGTGAAATAGGAAACTGGATTAGTAACCGCAGCAATAAAAT
The DNA here is from genome assembly GCF_046630445.1 of Rutidosis leptorrhynchoides. Lineage (NCBI taxonomy): Eukaryota > Viridiplantae > Streptophyta > Magnoliopsida > Asterales > Asteraceae > Rutidosis > Rutidosis leptorrhynchoides. Next base: position 424,731,549 of record NC_092333.1, on the reverse strand, counting down.
AACGGATGGGGTCATCGTTCTTCATTAGTCATCCTAAATCTACGGCATCATCATCATCCATCTCATCGTCACCCATAATCATCATCATACACCATCAATATCATTATTCTTGTTACCATAATTCTGATATTATCCAAATCATCAAAATCATTCGTGATTTCTTCATCATCAATCATCACAGTTATCTCGTCATCATCATTAATATCATAATCATCGATCATCATACACACAACATCATCATCCATACTTCTTTGTATCATGATCATCATCATCTTCTAGCCGTTATAAACATATCATCTTCATCGTTAAAATCTCCTCATCACCACCATGCGTAATCATCATCATTCTTTATCAGTTTGCTATCATCGTTCATCTTATACGTTACTGTATAATCATACTGTCTTCACTGTTGCACCATCGTCATCATTTTCATGGCGGTTGGGTGTTGGTTCGAACCAAAATAGAAACAGAAATAGGGGAATGCAACAACAACAATTTGAATGGGTTTGGGGTGATCTTGCTCGTCGAACAACAAACAAAAGAGTGGTGATGATCGATAAAGTTGCAGTGGTTTTGGGTTAAACTGAAATAGAAATAGAAACAGAATTGCAGATGACGTTTATGATGGTTATGAATAATGGATATAGTAATAGATTTCATAGGTGGTCCTCGAATAAATTTCCCGGTGGTTATTGGTGTTTTTATTTGATGACTGCAACAAATGAAAGAAGTAGGTTTATGGTTTTAGCATTTACCAGATGGATATCCTAATTAATAGGACTAATACGTTATATGGAGTACATAATATAAATGAAGAAAAATTCGCGAGTTATGAAGTGATCTTTGGTCAGTATTTAGTAAAGAAAAACTGTAGTAAATAGAGAAAATAGTTGCAACCTTCCTATGGTTTTCGGTTGATGTTATACCTGATTGGAGTAGTAACAAATTGAGGTGTTCTTGGTGACGTTAACCAAAAGTAGAACCAGGAGTTTGAGCTGCAGTAGAACGGGTTGTAGCAGTTAATTATGGTTGGGTTTGATTCAACAACATAGAAATAAACAGGAAGAAGAAGGTGGTGTGGGTCGTGGTAATTGAAGATGATGGTGGTTGTAGTTATGATTAGCATGGCTCTTGGTGACGATGATGGTGATCGAAGTTGGACTGTGGTGGTGGTTTGAAAGGAAGCCGATGATAGTGGTGAGGTGATCAAAGTTGATGGTTATTGTGGTTTGATGGTGGCGGTAGAAGGTAGCCGGAAGTCATGGGTGACAGATGGTGCTTGTGAAGATGGTGAAGTTCACAGGTGTGTATATATATATACATATATATATATATATATATATATATATATATATATATATATATATATATATATATATATATATATATATATATATTACTCTAAGTCTAAAGTTAATAATAATAATATATTAATAATTATAATATAAATAATATAACACATGGAACACAGATGTGCACAAACACCACAGTTCAGCAGCCTCTCTACCGACAATTTATCACTGATGGCCATATCGTGTCCATTGCTGAACAGTTAACGTATAAAAGTGTTCTCCTAAAAATCCTAAATTTTTAAATTAAGACCATTTATTTATTCTGGTCATTACCTGTTTGAAACCTGATCAAAAAGGTTCGAAAATTATTTATTTTCTGTTCCAATTTATATGTACGGAGTACTAATATTTAATCTTAAAAGGGTAAAAATACTTTTAACAAATCTAAAATCTTCGTAATCGATTTACTGTTCAACTTTTATTTTAATCCGTCATAACCTCATGTTAAATCTATATGAACACTAACGAAATGTCACCCGAGTATTACTGACGTTTACCAATTAAGCTTGAAATCATTTATTTTTAATATATTCCCTTTCTATATATAAACAATTTTAAAATAGCAAGTTTAATTACTAAACAAATATATTATATATATATATTTTTTAAATAAATAGATTTACTATAGCTTTATATATTTACAAGAAATATTTTTATACATATTTATATATATCTATATATTCATAACATAGTTTCCATTACATCACATTTTATTTTATTTATTTTACAATATATATATATTAATAATTAGATTATATAATATTCCAAATTATATTTCAAATTATAAATACCTATTTAAATACATATGTTATCTATTTACAAATAATTGTTCGTGAATCATCGGGAATGATCGAAAGTCGAATGAATATATGAAATAGTTCAAATTTTGTGACTCAACATTACAGACTTTGCTTATCGTGTCGAAATCATTTAAAGATTAAGTTTAAATTTGGTCGGAGATTTCCGGGTCGTCACAGTCGGGATCGAAATCGTCATGGTCAAGCATGTGAATTGGTCCAGGTGATCTACCTAGAGAAAGAGGAAACACTACTCTTGCTTGTTCAATATAGATTAGCATCGTCTTACGAACTCCGTCAAGATCTGCTCGACTAGAAAATTCAGCAAGATATAATGCCTCCAGCTCATTTATCAGAGAGATATTGAAATCCATAGTTTTGAGATCTTCGAAAAGGAGACCTAAGTGGTGAAACAACTATGTAGTCAGGTGGAGCCATCGCAGGTGATGTCGGTATAGTCGGTGGAAGTGTTTGATTTGCCGTGAGGGCATGTAAGGATAAAAGTGCGGTATTATTCTTATATGTAGGTCTATATATTCTACTAGTCAGATTATCCCCTTCTGATGGAGGTTGGTTAACAACTTGAGTTGTAACCTGTGAAGACTCTTTCGGCCCAGTCACCTCCATGATATATGTCTCCTGGGACTCTGACAGAGTAGAAGAACTATCTGTCTTTTTAGTTCTCGCGGGCTCTAAAAGATACCCGACTCCCGAAGTCATCAATGTACGATGAGGTGGAACATCCCTTTCAGTTAAAGACTCATCACCCAGACCCTGAGTTTCAAGATTCGGATGAGAAGTGTTTTGAACCAATGGATCAATTTCTTGAACCAAAGGAACAGTTTGCTGGAAGTCTGATAAATTTTCTGAAGAAATGTCAGGTTGATTCGTTTCCATGGGACGCGACAGATGTCTCTCATCAAGATAAGCCAGAGTCCAGGCCCTGTTTGACGTTGAGGCAAAACCTCATTACTAGGATGAAGTATATCAAGAGGATTTCCAGCCGATATGCAAGGTGCCTTCTCAAGGTTTTTCGACTCCCCTTCGGCTGTTCTGGACTTCAATGATTGAGTTTCCTCAATCGATTGAGTCAACGAAGACTTTACTGCAGAGGAAGACTTTACTTCCTTTTGAGATGCCGAAGCACCTTTGCTGCTGGGATTTATTCTTTGATCCTGATTAAGTTGGATGGGCTGATTGGTATTTTTACCATCCGTGCTTTCAGCTCTCTTGCCTACCGAAGCCAAAGCCTCATTTAGTGTAGGGCTTACTGTTATTATTGGATGTGATACGGAGATGGGTGAAGGTAACCTAGTTGGCTCTAAGTCTTGGTCCGTATCACCAAAGGTTGTAGTAACTATTGGGTGAACGATATGAGTCGAAGTCCTAGATCTAGTTATCTGTTGATTTAGTGGAGTCTGAATCATCTCATTAGGAATGTATTGAGTCCTCTTCTTCGTTAGTTTGGGAGATGACTTAGTTGCTGACGAATCGATGTCACTCCCCTTAAGTGTAGTTGACATGGTAGGCTCATCCCTAAGTGGACTAGGTTCTCTGATCCTATACGGGTTGAGCAGGTCGGATAACCCTAGGGCGTTTTAGGTTAACCCTAAGTGAGGTTGAAGCTAGTCCGGGTTGAGCTACGGGTTCTTCTATAACCTCTGGGGCTGGAACCATAGCTGGTTCAACTGGTTCTTGTTGTGCTGGGTTCGGAAGAGGTATCCCTACTGCCTCAAAGTATACATGGATTTTGGCATCTAAGGGATTAGCCAACCTCACCAACCAATCTGGTATTGGTGCCGTAAATGGATTGTCATATAGCACCGGAGTATTCATCTTTACCTCTGCAAAGCGTACCATCTGCATGCCTTGTGTACCTGGAACAGGAATATTTGCATTTCTGCAAATAGTTATAGCATCATGAATAAAGAGACACCAAAACCTTTCACAAGGAACATATGCATTCCTTGTCTTATCCACTTGAGCATGTACCAGATCCCACAACAGTTCTTCATAATTTGGGTTTTCTACTCTAATGAATGAGTAGAACAGCTTCAGCATCGGGATCTTCAAGCTATCAGATCTACTATGTGTCATCAGAAAACACGGTTGACGATCGAGAAGATCACATACCACCTGAAGTGTAGGTACTTCTTTTGAAACTTGGCAGGTGTAATCGAGGTATCTCCACTATATCCTAGGTGAAAGACGGAGTTCATCATTTGTTGAGTGGAAGTAAAACCAGGAGCATTTTGCACAAGAGGAGGCTGAAAGATCCTTCTGAAATCAGCTTTTGTAATTCTCCTTAAACCATTCACATTAAGAATATTGCATGTTCTCCTTGTGGATTTGCAGTAGTAGGTTGTGTGGCCTCAATAAATTTGATAATTCTATTAAGAAGTCTCAAATATGTATCAGTCACACTGACCATAGAACTTAAGGAAGTCCAGAGTTGATGCCTTTTCAGAATAGCAAGCCAAAAGTTGCCAGGAATGTTGGTTTCAGTGTTGATAAAATGATTGTTAGTCATTTGGCTATTAAGAAATAGAAGACCACAATATGTTAACAGTAAGCACATATCTCTATTCTTATTTCCTTTGAAGACCTTTGTATTTTTCAATTTTATGGTTTTTATGGATTTTATATGTTATAAAAATCAATTATTCCATTTATTCACAAGTATTTGACAATCACGATATTTAATTTAAGCATTCAATCAATTAATACAAGTATCATGATTAATCAAATTATAAAACCAAAAATCCAATCAACACTTAGTCATTTTTCAAAAACATAAGCAGATTCGGTAACCATAAAATTTTGGAGATACAGTTACTGAATATGCTTTTCTTTTCTCATTGATGAACTAGATTAAGCATGCAAGTTTTCAAATTCAAACCATGAAGTTTTAAGCTACCAAATATCAGACTCGGTATCCAGACCAAATATCAGATTCGATATGTTGAAATTTCATATAATATAACTTTAACATGCATTTCTAGTCATATAACACTGAAGTTCTCAACCAGAATCAATTTTAAAGTCAAAAGAATCAGATAATCATGTTAATGGTTTGACCAGACTTGGTACTGTAGCATGAACACATTCGGTATGTACTGAATCTATTAAACACGAATTAAACATGCAATCTGAGTCATTTCTATGATAGATCAACATCTTAATCACTGAATAGACTTTATCTCATAGCAATCAACCATATGAATCTGATTTAATCTTAGATTTAAGATTTCAACACAGATTCAGTTTCTTTCAAAGATTTTACAAATTGAAGGTCTAATTCATGTAATATGAGATCTTTTCTGGTTTATATAATTTCATTCAACTCAGATCTATAATATGTATATCATAAACTTGATTAAAAGAAAAAATTAACAAAGATTTGAAGTAATTAATGAACGGACTCGATAGTTTAGCACAGACTCGGTATGTTAATCAGATTCGGTATAATCTTTAGAAAACGTAAGAGTCTTTGACTTTGACTCTTTTATATATATTGAAAATTAGTCAAAATTGGGCTGTACCGGATGGGCCTTAAATACCGAATGCAGTCCATTTTAAAATTTTAATCAATTTAACTTCAAACTTTGACAAATCAATATCAGTAAATTCACAAGTTTATTATACTTTCATTAAACTTTAAGATTGAGTAAATTTTGAGCATTTTGAGACTTACCGAATCTGAACTTTATGTTGTCATACTCGGTATGATGCTAACAATAACAATTATTTATGAAAAACTCATATCTTTTTGGATTTTAACTTTTCCAATTTTTATGAATTTTCTAAAATAAAGATTTGTACTTGGAAAAAAAACTTGAGTTATGTACAAAGCACAAATCTTTAGTGATACGAATTGTTAAAACGGGTTGCATACTGAGATGTATACAAGCCAAAGTGAATTTTATCAGATTGAAACATAATTTTTTATGAATTCACTTTTGAAAATCAATTTTCTTTTTCATTTTCTCCTTTCTCCCCCTCAAAATATGATATACACTTGAGTAAATCACCATTTTGATCTTCCCATAAGAAAATTTAATAACTCCCCCTTGAAACAAGATATCAATCAGTTACCTCCCCCAATCGTAACTATTGAAATATAAGCATAAGGAATCAATCATGAAGGAAAAAGCTCCCCCTAGAAAGATAATATCTAAAGCATTCAGTTGCTCCCCCTAGACAGAATATACTCCCCCTAAACACACGATCTCAGTAGTAAGTACCAATAGAACTAAGAAAATTAAGCACTATACTCCACCATGCCTATTTGCTGAATCAAGAACATTAGCCTAACTTCATCTACAGGTTTAGTGAACATGTCATCTAATTGTACTTTTGTAGGCACGAAGTATAATTCTACATCTTCCTTTTCTACATGGTCCTTGATAAAGTGATAATGAATATCTATGTGTTTAGTCTTAGAATGCTCGACTAGGTTGCTAGTAATTGCAATTGCACTTTGTGAATCAAAATATATCGGGGTCTTAGAAATCTTAGAGCCATAATCCAATAATTGAGTTTGCATCCACAAAACTTGAGAAGAACAATGAATAACAGTTTTGTTTCTTGGATGACCAAACAACTAACCTATTATCCAACATCTGAATTGATCCATATGTGCTTTTCCTATCAACATGGCAACCGCCATGATCTGCATCCGTATAAGTAGTGAGAGTGAAATCAGATCCATGAGGATACCAGATTCCAAGGTTAGGTGTACCTTTTAGGTACTGGAGAATTCTAACCGCCGCTTTGGAGTGTGATTTCTTATGGTTGGATTGAAAGCGGGCACAGACAGTTACATTAAGTGTAATGTTTGGTCTACTTGCAGTCAAATACATTAAAGAGCCAACCATGCTTCGATAAAGCATTATATCATAGGGTTCCCCATTTTCATCAGCATTTAACAAAGTCCTCATGGGGGTTGACATTGTTCTTAAATCAGTCATTTTAAAATATTTTTGCATGTTGTTAATGTATTTTGTTTGACTGATAAAAATTCCGTTTGGTAATTGTTTGACTTGTAACCCCAAGAAGAAGTTGAGTTGTTCAAGCATGCTCATTTCGAATTTTTTGGCCATAAGGTCACCAAATTCTTTGCATAAGGCCGAGGGCGTGAAACCAAAAATAATATCATCGACATAAATTTAAACCAAGAGAATGTGACCATAGTTTTTACGGATGAAGAGCGTTGTATCAATCGTTCCACGAGAGAAGCCATTTTCCAGCAAATACTTTGTCAAGGTCTCGTACCATGCACGCGGTGCTTGCTTTAGATCGTACAAAGCTTTCTCCAAGTAGTAGATGTGGTTCGAATGAATAGGATCAAGAAAGCCTTCTGTTTGATCAACATAAACTTCCTCTTGAAGATTACCCTTCAGAAAAGCAGTTTTGACATCCATTTAAAACACCGTGAACTTCATATGAGAAGCATAAGCAAGAAACAGACGAATAACCTCAATCCGTGCAACCAGAGCAAATGTCTCATCATAATCAATACCCTCTTGTTGTCGATATCCCTTGGCCACAAGACGTGCCTTATTTCTAACCACAACCCCTTCAAAATCCTTCTTATATTTGAAAATCCACTTAACCCTGATTGGTCATTGACCCGCTGGTCTTGGAACTAATCGCCACACCTTCAAACATTCAAATTGAGCTATTTTTTCTTGCATTGCTATCACCCAGTTTGGACCAAGTAAAGCTTGAGCAACCGAAGTTGGTTCATTCTTACTAAGAAAGGCAGTATATAAACACATATTCCAAGTAGCCCTTCTAGTTGACACTGGAGCTGTAGCATCACTAATAATAAGATGAATCGGATGACTTTTAGTCCATCGGTTGGTATGTGGAAGAGATCCTACATCAGTGGTATCCATTGAAACATCAACCGTTGTTAACGTCGAGCCATGATCCTCTTGTTCTGATGTAACATTGTCTAATGGGTTAGTTTGAGTTTATGGAGAAACAACTACAATTGTATCAAGTGATGTTTCTTGAATCGGTTCAAGAGTATCATCAGGAGGTGGGAGGGAGGATGAAGAAGCAACATGTGAATCAGTTAGTGTTGTATCTTCATCATAGAGACTTGGTTGTGTCACCACAGTAAGTGATTGTGTTGGTGATTCCGGTATGACATGAAGTAGGCAAGCATCGTTCGAGGTAGTTTGGAGTAGGCAAGCATCGTTCGAGCTGCCTCGCATAATGTATTATTACGTTATTTGACTACTCCATTCTGTTGGGGGGTTCTTGCAGCAGAGAACTGATGTTCAATGCCTTGGTCTTTCAAATAACTATCAAGCAAGGTCATTCATAAACTCCATCCCATTATCAGTTCTGATGCTCTTAACATGTTTGGTAAAAGAGCATTGAATTTTCTTGATGAACTCAATAATAATGGCGGGGGTTTCAGATTTGGTCCTCAAAAGAAAAATCCATGTAAATCGTGTATAGTCATTAACAATGACAAACACGTGTTTCCGACCACCGAGGCTAGAAACCCTCATGGATCCACATAAGTCCATATGTAATAACTGCAAAGATGTTGTAGTATTTGGGACTTGTTTAAGCAGATGATTAGTCCGTTTCAGCTTACCCATTGCACATGATGGACACACATGATGCTTATCATATTGAAAGCTATGAATACCATCAACCAAGTCTTTTAGAGACCTGTCGATTGATACCCTTATAATTCAGATGTGACATCCGGTGATTCCATAACCACGTATTTTATTTTATGGAATGAGTAGCCAAACACAGGGTTCCATATGTTGGTGCATCATTGAGGTCAATAGTGTATAGTGAAGCACAACGTTAACCAACAAGGAGATCATTTCCATCGGTGGATTGCACCAAGCATTGACGACGTTCGAAGAGAACTTTGAGATCTCCATTACAAAATTGACTGACACTAAACAAACTGCACCCCAAACCCTCCACATACGAGACCCTTTTGATTGTTATGCCATTTTTAACCTAATCTCTATAACCCGTTATTGCTACAATCTCATCATTTCCAAATGTAAACGTTCCTAGGAATTTGTCAACGTAATTGACAAGAAAGGATTTATCGCCCATCATGTGCCAAGAACAACCAGAGTCGATATACCAAACACAGACATCGAAACCCTATAAACATTAAGTTTACTAGAGTTTAGGTACCCAAATTTTCTTGGGTCCTCTACGGTTAGTACCAGTAACAAGCTTTGGATAAAAAATAAATGTATCACGTAATGCATCATGCAATTTAGACGTTAAAGCATCATTTAAAAGCACATTATATGAAGCATCATAAGCAATCTCAAATTTTACATCATCATCAGAAGTATTACCACACAACTTATTCCAAGTATATGTTTTGTTCACAGAAGAAAATTGAAATACATGTGATGACTTCCTAGGTCGACTAGCAGATTTCTTATTTTGGTTTTCTACTTTCTTAGTCTTTGACTTAGAAACCCATACAGACTTGTAATTCAAGTTTGGATTATAACCTGCGACACGAAAAACACATTTGTTAGTGATACGTCCAAACTTTTTAGTTGTCATTTAAGTAGATTGACTTTTCAAAATTTCCATTTTGATTTTACGTTCCTTTGCATCATACTCACTCAAATCAGAATTTGGACTCTTGTGTTGTTTTGAAGACTTCGTTGGTTTCTTTAAAAGACTTTCCTTCGTATGTTTTGACATTAACATCAGAGGAAGTTTTTCAGTAAAAGAAGAACCATCTGGATGATGTACCTTCTTAACAATAAATTGCTTTGAAGGTGTAACTTTTGAAACACTTTTCTCAAGTTGAGAACGTAAAAGATTTTTAAGAATGGCAATGCGTGTAAAATTATTAGATTGTTTTTTCCCTTAACCTTCTTATCAATCCCTCCAGCACACTCATAAACTTTATTCACACAAGGTATCCTTAACAGTGATTCATTCACACACGTAGAAGTCATTTGTGGTGTGTGTGCTTGTAAAGAAGTATGCTTATGTGTGTTATCCTGCTTCAGTAGAACTATCTTACGATTTAAACTTTGAATTTCAAAACACAAGTGCTCTGCAGAAACTACAACTTCACCTTCCTTAAAAACATAAGTACATTATTTCCTAGGAAGTGGTGAAAGTTTATCACACATCTTAAGCATTTGTTTCAAAGATTGACATCTAAGTTGCAATTCAACATTTTCTTTTTCAAGTTTAGCAACTAGATGATTCAAGTTTAACTTTTCAGGCTTAGGTTCATCTTGTGGTTCTACCTTAGGTTCAACTTTTGGTTTTACCTTAGGTTCTACCTTTTCATTTAAAGCCTTTTAACCTAGTGATTTTGACTTAGCAAGTTTCAACTTATTTTTTTTTCTTGTCTAACTTAGTTGCAAACTTGTTCGTTAAGTCATTCAATTCATGTGCCAGGTCTTCACCGATTTTAACTTTAGAAACAGAACATACACTTAAGGCCGGTAGAGTTGGTTTTGCTTCAATAGCAAGAGGCACAATAGAACTAGGATTTCCAAAACCTCATTTTCTAGCATCAAGATGTATATTTCTAGCATGAGTGTATGAATATAAACAAATCTACGTGAATGCACATAATCAACATGTTGCATATTCTGTTCATGTGCAACTAGTTCATGCAAGAAACTAGGATGTGATTTACCCAATTTAGCATTAATCTTTTCATACCTCAAGTTGATTAGATAATATTTCTTAGATGAACGATTATTAATCACATTATCAAAATCAGCATCAGATGAATGCACAAAATGATATGGTAAACCAGCTTGAAAATAATCAGAATGATATAGTCCAAGAATCTTTTTAGAAATATCATCCAACGTCTTGGGATCTTCATACCCAACCCCCCACTTATCACCATGAATCATTTTCGGTCTATTCATAAAGATTGTTTGCTTTCAAAGTTCCATGTTAATGATATCTTTCGATTGCTCTGTTCGATAGAATTTCTCCTCGTAACGAGCAAGTTGAGCTTTCATTTGAAGAGAATCTTTAGTGAATAATGAAATTTCATATTTCTTTTTGATTATGGTTTCTTCTAATTGAATGATTTTCTTGTTTAACTTGGAAATTGTGGGTTCATGTTGTTCTTTAAGGTCAAAAAGATCTTTTTCTAAGAATTGAACTTTCTCCGCAAGACGTTCGGATATCAAACGATAATCCATTCTTTCAATCTTAATTGGAAGTATTGACTTCTTAATTTCTTCCAACTCAGTATCCATGGAGCTGAGTTGGGTTCTTAATCGATTCATTTCCGATTGTGATTTGGATGATGAAGATTTAATTTCATTTCGTTTGATTTTATCTTTTAAAGTTTTGTTTTTAGTTTTCAAACCTTTTATCTCTTTTGACATTGAGACTAAGTTCTTCATCATGTCATTTTGCACTTTGATAAAATTAGGTGAGAGTTCAGTTAATTGTACCTCATCATCATCAGATGTTGAGTCAGAATTCTCCATTGCTTCCTTCGCTTTGATAAGCTTGGTCACCTTACAGACATTAGCATGTTCCACCTCGGAATCTGAATCATCCATCCAGTTAAACCAAGTATCATCAACCGGTTTCAGCTCTCCCCCAGTTTCCATGACATTTGCCATTAACATTTTTTTCTGGTAGTAAGTTGCATCCTTCTTCTTCGGCATCTTGCACTCACGGGAGAAATTGCCAGCTTTGCCACATTTGTAACAGATTGAATCATCCTTCTTGGAATCATCAGCATGTTGATGTTTAGATAAATCATATTTCTTGTAGTAGGAGGAAGAAGATGAATTCTTGCGTTGATTGCTTGATTTGCCTTTAAACTTGTACTTGTTTAAGGCTTTGGTGAACATAGCAGCCAATTTGACTAGTTCAAGGTGAGAATCATGAACATATGAAAGGTTGAGCCCTTCGGAATCAGTTGATTCTTCAACAAGCACTTTCTTGGATAAGCTTTTGGAAGTGGTATAAGATTTGATCTTCTTCTTAGCAATGAGGGAAGTGGATCACCCGGAGAAGACTCTTTCCTTTCCTCTTGAAGTTTAGACACAGCTGGTTTATGATGCATAAGAACTCCAACAAGCACATGAATATTCAGCTTATCAATCTCTTTGGTAGATCGAATGATGGTTCCATAAGGAAGCCAATCAGCATTGAGCTTTTTAAGAAACTTCATGTTGATCTCAGCATTCACTTTAGTAATCTTGCACCTTTTCAACTCATTTAGAACACCATTGAAACATCGGTAGGTATCCTTGAGTAGTTCTTCAGGTTCCTGCTTGAAATCTTCATAAAATTCCAGAGCCTTATTCAGTTTGGTGACATCAGACATGTCATAACCTTCTTGTTTTCATTTGATCTCATCCCATATGTCCTTAGCAGTGGTGTTGCTATCAACATTTTCAAACAACTCATACAGGATGGCTTGCATGATGATATTTTTAGCTTCAATATCACCCTGAGCTCTCTCATGATTCTCTCCAGAAAGCTCATAGACTGGAATTGGCATACCAGTTTCTGGATGGAATTCTGTAACTGGACCTTCTTTCAAAGAAGCTCATATGTACTTTGCCTTCTCACCCTTGTAGTCTATGTACTGAGTGATATGATGAAGCCATCGGTTGTACTTGGTAAAGATTCGGTATATCACAAATTTAAGATTCTGGTTCTAAAAATCTAAAAAAATGTCAGATTCTATATCTGGTTCGGTACTGTCTCGGCATCTGGTTCGGCACTGTAGTATATTCGGTATATCAGATTCTGTATCAGAAACTGATAGGAATGACAAGTATCACACCCTAATTCGGTAAAGATTCGGTAAATACAGAATATGAAGCCTTAGAACACTTAAACCACAAATATATCAAGTATAACAGAGATTCTAGTTCGGTATCTTGATCGGTAGCCAAATTCAGTAAAATTTGAACTCAAAAGAATCCAATTCCTTTGAAACAGACAGAATATCAATGAAACTGAGTGTGTATGATATTGAATGTCAACTGTAGCAGTTAACAAATTGAGTCTAAGTGTATAAATTAGAAAAACAATCGAATCCTTGCTCAAACCACACCAATTAGCTGCGTTTACTCAAACCGAATGTGATAGGACCACAAACACACCACAATCTGCCACAATTGAAGAGAATTTATGACTTTAATGCAGACTCGGTATGGCAGTTAATATACCGAATGTCGATCAAATATTCAAAAATTGAAGAATTAATGAAATTGTACCGTCGAATTTGTGATTAAACACCTCACGAACACTACTGAATCCTCTGATCTTAACGTACACACATAATCAACTTGAATTGATAAAAACAGAGAGTTTTAGCCACGAACTCTAAAAGTTAGCTTGATTCTCCATAATTGTTGTTAAAAGCTGTAATGTTGATCTAAACACTTTTTAATACACCTAAATAACCTTCGTTGAACTTATCACAAGAATCTGAATGTCAGATTATCACTTTCGACGATAGCGAATGTGATTCAATCTAATCAAGTGTAATCAGATTCTGTAATCTTCAATCTCTGGATCGATATAGTGATGTAATATCACTCCCTGGACGCTCTGATACCAAATGATAGGTCAGATCTTAGTAAGAATTGAAGATATGATAAGATTGAGTGACACTTGGTAAGGTAAGAACTGACTCGGTATTAGAGAGAATCGGTAAAATTATATTCCACAGCTTCTTATACTAGTTTACAATGCAATGACTATTTAATTAGGACTACTAAGGTTCCTTATATAGCCCTCTTCTAAGGAACCATCATTTAAGCTTGTTTCACATTAACACTATATACATTTCGGGGTCCTAACACGTAATTAGGTTGTGAAAATATAATGTTTAGATACAACTCAATTCGTTTTGAGCGTATCTTTGCTTTCCCGATTATTACATACTATTGTTTTTGTTCATAATAAATTCGAATTTTTTCGACTCTTCATCATAATATAAAACTTTTGAGCTCTCGAAATCAATGTTTTCTCTATAAATGTGAACAAGTGTGTTAAATCAAAGATGCTAACATCAATATCTTTCAACATGCATTTCGACCCACTGTAATACGGTTTCTAGTCACCACTAAAACTCCCACCATAAAACATGTCTGAATGAAAAAATACACGAAGTCATGAAAACAATTGAAACTTTGTAGTATAAAATTTATTTAAATGAGAAAGAATTATTGGAGAAGTTGTATTAAAAAAAATGGGATGCATTTGCTTATATTTATAGTAGGAATTGAGTTTAAATTAATTAAATAAAAAAACGTAGTCGTTGCATTGCAACGACTTCAAACGGTAATGATCAAACCAAAATCTTAGTGGGTGTGATAGAATTTAGATTTGAGTGCTTGATTAGTGGAAAAGAGGGGATCGAATGTTTTATCTCCAATAATTGTGCAAACCCTGATTTGAAATCTGGATTTCAAGGACGTAAAACAATCGATAAGATTAACCTTACTCGATTGAGATCGAGCAAGTTAATATCTTATAGAGGATTAACTCCGATATCGACCGTAATCTCTATCAGAGTTGTACTTGCTGCTGGAGAATGTTACAGTTATAAATTTGTGCAGAGTAACATTAATGCATCTAGTGTTGTGTAATGAATGATTCTGTTCGTGTATTTATAGGTCTTATGAGGGAATGATGACGTGGCATATGTCCCTTTCATGGTTATAACAAACTTTACTAATTTTGAGGATTCACGTGGCACATGTCCCTTTCATTGGAATAACAAACAGATCCTTACAAACTTTTCTAGATTCGTGGGCTGACGTGGCGTGCAGCCCCTTTTGTTTGTTCCGGGATCATGTGCCTGTTCCGGGACTTTGTGCCTGTTCCGGGACTGTGTGCCTGTTCCGGGACTGTGTGCCTGTTCCAGGACTGTGTGCCTGTTCTGGGAATGTATGCTTGTTCCGGGACCAAGCATTTGTTCCGGGATTAAACACCTATCTTGGAAACGTGCGATTAATCTGGGAGAGTGTAGTGGATCCGTCCAGAGTGTGATGGACGAGTGTCTTGCTTTTGTTTGGGTAAAAGGACTTTACCTGGTGTCTATTTCAAGTGTTTCTTCATGGTGTCCTTTTGGCCGGGTGAAATTGTGACCGGTTCATAAATGATTTTGTAGAGATTGTCGGGTGCTCGTCGTACTTGGTTTAGTAAGCCTTTATGTGATAATATGGTTCATAACCTCTCAACACTTTGTACCCGGCTAAGTGGTATCGGTATGTCCGGGTAGGATGGGTTTCATGTAATATCACGGTTAGCCTTTGTTCGGGACACGTCTTTCCCGAGTGTGTGTGTAAGTAACCTTCTGGTCAGGTTACTAAAGTAGGGGCCAGGAAGAGGTTCTTAGACCGGGACGGTCCTTGCCGGTTGTATTTATAGGCGGAATGCTGTTAATTGTGTGTCTTTTTTATGCGGATCACTATGCGTATCATCAGGTAACATTTTCAACCTTTAAACTTGTTCTAAAACATGCCATCCAGGGGCGGACCAAAGAAGGGGCAAGGTGGGGCGCCCGTCCCAGTGGATTTGCAATTTTTAGTGCAAATTTTTTCGATTTTCGATTTTTCCCTCGATGGAATTTTTTTTACCCCAAACCCTTCATATTTTGCCCCAAAACCTCCTTAGTTTGCCCTCAAACCTTGTATTTTGCCCAAAAAACCTTCAAATTTTGCTCAAAAAACTCTATATTTTGCTCAAAAACCTCCATATTTTCCCCAAAAAAATCCCTACGTTTTTTAAAAAAAAAAAAATCGCCCCCGGTGAAAAAATTTCCTCGGTCCGCCACCCTCGTTGGGGTGAGCTGGCGACAAGCATGCTTCTTTTGTGGGGAGTAAGTCTTAAATAATACATTTAAATGTTACAAAAATATAAATGTTGAAATTTGTTTTACAAAAATAATAAAGCCGGAGTTTGAAACTCCGGTTTGTCACTTTTTACCCAAAATCGGAGTTTGGAACTTCGGTTTGCGTCCTCTCTCCTCAGATTTCTGCAATTGTGATCATTCTAAAAAAAATCATTGGTACGCAAATCGGAGTTCCAAACTTCGGTTTCGGGTAAAAAGTGACAAACTGGAGTTCCAAACTCCGGCTTAATATTTTTATGAAACAAATTTCAACATTTCTATTTTTGTAACATTTAATTGTATTATTACTATTTCAAAAAAAAAAAATCTAGTTTTATAAAGTAGTACAACTATAGAGTAGGCAGTTTATAACATTGTGAGTAACACCGAAATATCTAAGGGATGTAACGCCTCTTTTTTCACACTAATTCCAAAAAAAGCCAATCCAATCGGTTTTAGCGAATATCGCCCAATATGCCTAATCGGAAGTTACTATAAAATCCTCAATAAAATCATATCCAGTCGTATCTCAAAAGTCATTCACAAATTAATCGGTATTGAACAAACTGATTTCTTGAAAGGCAGAAACATCCTCGACAGTGTCCTGATTGCAAACGAAATAATTGATGAACTCAAAAGAAAAAAACAAAAAGGTCTTATATTCAAAGTTGACTTCGAAAAGGCATTTGACTGCATAGAATGTGACTTTCTTTTCGACACGATGAAGTGTATGGGTTTCGGAGTCAAATGGATCAACTTTATACGAGCTTGCCTTTCCTCATCTACCATCTCCATTCTCATTAATGGATCCCCGACCAAGGAATTTTTGCCCGGCAGGGGCATTCGCCAAGGTGACCCAATCTCTCCCTTTCTTTTCATCATTGCAGCTGAAGGCCTCAACATTCTCACTAAACGTGCAATCGCAAATGATCAATTTCATGGTATTTGCGTCGGTCACGACAAGATTGTGGTATCCCATCTCCAATACGCGGATGACACAATCTTCTTTGGTGAATGGAGCAAACGCAACACAAAAAATATTTCTAAATTATTAAAATGCTTCGAAAATATTTTCGGTCTAAAGGTATATCTTAAAAAAAGCAACCTATATGGAATCGGGGTATCAAAAAAGGATGTAGAGGAAATGGCTAACTATATCGACTACTCGGCCGGCTCTACTCCTTTCACATACCTAGGTCTACCCATCGGTACTCCTTTCACAAAAGCTTCCACATGGCAACCAATCATTGAAAAATTCGATAAACGACTTTCTGATTGGAAAGCAAAATCCGTTTCATTAGACGGTCGTCTAACCTTAATCAAATCCGTCCTCACCAGTATTCCTTTATACTATTTCTCCTTATTCCATGCACCCATTAAAATAATTAGCACACTTGAAACAAAAAGAAGAAAATTTTTCTGGGGCGGCTCGAAAGTGGATAAAAAAATCAACTGGATTAAATGGGAACATATCCTCTTACATTATTAAAAAGGCGGGTTGAACATCGGATCCTTAATTTGTAAAAACATATCCCTACTATGTAAATGGTGGTGGAGATTTTTTAATGAAAAGAACGCGTTGTGGGTTAAAATCATATCGAGCATTTACGGGGAGGGGGGTTTATACTAACGTTTTTTCCAGGAATGTTTCAGGTCGCACAATTTGGAATGAAATCATCAAAGCAGAGAAAATTGCGGACAATTATGGAGCTAACTTCACCAACTCAATATCCAAAAACATCGGCGATGGTAACAACACCAAATTTTGGCACGACAACTGGTGCGGAACAGAAAAATTTTGTAATCAATTTCGTAGACTCTATATGCTCGAAGCGAACAAAAATATCTCGGTAGCGGAACGCCTCACGTATAACAACTCGATGACAACAGCTTCATGGAATTGGACCCGAACACCTAATGGACGAAACCTCAACGAGTTAACGGAATTAAATAATCTTGTAGCATCCATCAGACTATCCGACAAACCCGATACTTGGAAATGGACCTTAGATCAATCCGGCATATTTACAACAAAAGCCTTAGCCTCAATACTTGACAACTTAAAACTCGACATACCAACCACACCCATAATGACACCGAGAAACAAGCTCATACCTTAAAAAATTAACATCTTCATTTGGAGAGTTTTATACGGAAGAATTCCGACTCGCGTAGAACTCGACAAACGTTGCATTGATCTCGACACACTTCTTTGCCCGTTATGCAACTTACACGTGGAGTCTATTGAGCACATACTATTTTATTGCACGGCAACATCAAATGTCTGGAACTCAATTCTACAATGGTGGAACCTCCCCAACAACACCTTCACCAGCATCCTCGACATAACCTCTAATAATCAATCCTTCACTACATCTCAAAATGGTGTCATCATCTGGCAAGCTATTAAATGGGCATCTACTTACATCATCTGGAAATACCGAAATCTCAAGGTCTTCTGCAAAAAAGACTGGTGTGTCGCCACAATCTTATCCGAAATTCAAACACAATCATCCGCGTGGATATCCAAACGACATAAAAAAACAACAATTATGTGGCATCAATGGCTAGTCAATCCCTCCTTCTACTTATCCTCGAATCATCAAAGATCTGGCATTGGCTAATCGGATCCAAAAGCCCCACTCGGTAGTATATTCATGACTTGGTTCTCCATTTTTCACTTGATTAATTGGGTAGTTGCAGTCAACTTTGTCATCGCACTTGCGGTACTGTCTGGTTGTCTCTTCCCAGCTTATTGTTTCAAGTTCTGTGGTGTTTAATGGCCCCCTCGTTCATGAATTTGTATATATATTCTCCTTTGGGTTCATTACATTGTATAGTTTATAGGGCTTTTGTAACTTTTCGATATATTAATAAAACTTTACTTGCTTTTAAAAAAAAAAAAAAACTTTGTAGAGTAGAACATATAATGGTATGCTTTTGAATGAATGTAAAGATAAAAAGACTAAACTTTTTTGAAAAATAATACTCCGTATATTTTGTGAAAATCATCAACTGTTTGATTCGATATCCCCTTCGAATTGATGGCAAAAGGATAAGCAATGATTCTTGAATATTTAAGTCATAGAGTACAATATGACACATAATCATGAGCCTGCTACTTACATTCAAGTTGACCTTCTTGAATATTGAAGTCATATAACTTGACTCAATTATAATTATGGTGGATATTTACCTTAAATATACTACTCCGTAGTTGTTTTTCAAGACACACCATGAATCGTGAATTAATATCTTGAGTATGTTAAAACATAATGAAATCAAGCAATTAACAATTTATTTCCGAGATCATCAAATTAAAATTGTATTATCAACATTTGTACAACGAAATTTTGAAATAAAAAATTCCATTTGTTTTCAAACCTAGTAGATACTAACAAACAATCAAAAAAATCATGTCATCCCCTATAACATTAAAAAACATAAATAGAATTTGAAAACATGCATGTCTCTGCATGTCTCTAGATCTACTATTAACTTTGTTAATATAATTCGGTTCAAGGAAAAAAAACATTGGATTCATCGTCATTTCTTTAACACTTTTTATTTCATCCGTTAATAATTGACGATAGGATGCATGCCCCGACATATCAGTAGTAGGCTCATGATTATGTGTCAAATTGTATGACTTATATATCCAAGAACCATCACTTATCTTTTTGCCATCAATTTGAAAGGGACATTGAATCAAAACATACACCATTTTTTCCTTTCATTTCTCTTTAATTCTTGATTCTTGATGTATCTTGATAGGAACCACCTCGGCTACAAATAAGGAGTGGATACACGTACTACTCAATAATGCATACACATCAATACATGCATAATAATGGATATTGTTAGATTTGATACGAATGAAACACCTCATCCTTTATCATTAATCAACAATATTATATATGATACGAACGAAACACCTCATCTTCTATCACCCTTAGGCCACTTCTTATCCTTCCCAAATTTAACAGAACTTCTCACCTCCACATCAGCGACACATCAGCACAAACATTTTAACATTCCTTTCACATTCTTTTCATTAAACCCTCACTATCTTACACTCCATTTCAAACTTTAACCAATTTAAAATTATTAAATAAATACAATAAATAAAAATAACACTTTATTAAATAAAATAAAACCATTACATTATCAAAAATAAAAACATTACATTATTAAAAATAAAAGACATTACATCGATAAAAAAATAAATAAACCTAATTGTCTCGAACAATATAATCATCCGGCAGTGCTCAAATGTGTTCGATCAAATTGTTGCGAAGGACATGATGCGTTGTTCGACTTCGCAACTCTCGTGACATCCGATCCTGGAGCTCAATTCTTTCCGTCCAAGTACGTCGTGGCATGTTATCTCGATTTCGGAGATAATACTCTTCGAGGTCGCATATGTTGCGCGCGTTGTCTTCGGTGATCATGTTGTGAAGTATAACACTATTGTACATGATTCGACGTATTTTATTGATACTAAAAGGTCTTGCTGGGTGTTTTAGTATTGCCCAACGACCTTGAAGAACACCGAAAGCTCGTACCACGTCTTTTCTCGCTGCTTCTTGAAATCGTTTAAACTTTAAATTTTTTGGCTCAATTTGTAATAACCCAACCCGTCAATATACCGGACCGAAAGTTTTTTTCTTTATTACAACACAATAATATTAATAACATAACGCCACAATTCATGCTTTCAAAACACTTCCAATACTCGAAAAGTTTAAGCATTTTTAATTTATTTAATACAAAAGACTAAGTGTCAAGATAAGCATAACAAACCAAGACCCGTTTGACATAACCAAAAGACAACTTCCACTCAACTAGTTTAAATTCCAATAAAAGACTGAGCATGATAATTGGGATTTTACTACCCAATCCTAAGCCAATATCCAAAAGCCAAGTCTTCTAAGTCAACATGCAATAATCCTCTAGTCCCCGTACTTATCCTTGCCACCTCTTCCTTGCGAATCTAAAAAAATGTAAACAACGAGAGGGTAAGCTATAAAGCTTAGTGAATGTAAACATACTATATCCATACATATGAATAAAATGAATACGTATCACCAACACAAGTAATAAACACATACCGCATCCATGTATAACTAAGCATGTTACACGCTACATACCACCATGTCAAATCCGCAAGATTAGCTACAACACAACAATATATATATATATATATATATATATATACATATATATATATATATATATACATATATATATATATATATATGTGTGTGTGTGTGTGTGTATATATATATGTATATATACATATATATGTATATATACATACATATATATATACACATATATATATATATATACATATTTATATGTATATATACATATATATGTATATATATATACATATACATATACCCAAAATCTCAAGGTTAACCCCTTAACCTCAAACCCATGAAGGTTGGTCGAAAACTCACGCGCCCTTGTGAATCCAAAAACTCACGCGATTCACCACCTTCACCACAGCGACAATTGGGGTTGGCCGAAAACTCTTGCGCCCTAGTGTATCCGAAAACTCACGCGATACACTATCCTAATCCATACGGTAATAGGGTTAGCCGAAAACTCACGCGCCCCAATGAATCTGAAAACTCACGCAATTCACTACCCAGAGCCATAATAACAACAATGGGAATGTCTGAAACCACATGCGACATTGTGAATCCGAAACCACAAGCGATTCACTACCCAAATCACCTCAACAACATCGACAATGGGGTTGACCTACATGTCAATGTGAATCCGAAATTCATGAGATTCACTACCCCAAGGGTGGTAACCCAAAACGCATAAACGTACCACGTGGATCCTAAACTCACGGGGTTCATCATCCCACACATGTAAAGTGAACCCGAACGCACAAGGATCACTCTACCCCACCCACACCCATCGTATGCATACATATGCATATAATATATTTACAGTCACCTTGTCCCCTTGATGAATGCAAACTAAATCCGCAATCCGTCAATGGAAAGTACCTATTCCATCTATCACATAACAAGAAACACAATTACGGGGTGATGATACGCATAGTGATTTGTATCAATAAGGCACAATTTTTTCATATTGACGACGCTTCGTCTGGAGTATAACCGGCATAAGCGGTCCAGGAGGGAGTACCTTCTCCCGGCTCCACTTAAGCAAACCAACCAGAAGTTTATTCATATGTACGTCTGAGAAGCAATGTCCTGGATAAAAGATGGCCGAGACGTCACTTAAGCCTATCCTACCCCAGCAGGAATGCAGGCCACAACACCACTCACCCGAGTACAAAGCACCGAGAGGATACGAACCATACTTTCACATTAAGGCCTACTTAGTCAAACACACCGATCACCCGACAATCTTTACCAGATCATTACGAAATATGAACCGGTTGCAATCACACCCGGTCAAGATAATACCGTGAAGAAGTACTTCAAATAAACAACAGATAAAGTCCTTTTGCCTGAACAAGAGCTAGACATTCGTCCGCCATACTATAGACAGATCCACCACAACTTCTCAGAATAACTGTACTATTCCAGGGTAGGCGTTTAGTCCCAGAACAAACACTTGGTCCCGAAAAAAGCACATGGTCCCGAAACGAACACATAAGTGGGCTGTACGCCACCTCAGCCCACGAATCTAGGAAAGTTTGTTAGGATCTGTTATACCAAATGAATGGGAAAGGTGCCACGTCAGCCCACGAATTTGGTAAAGTTTGTTATAACCATGAAAGGGACACAACGCCTATAAATACACCCACAGGGTCATTTATAAAGGACACATTGGATGCATTAATGTTATTCTGCCTAAATCTCTTACTGTAACATTCTCCAGCTGAAAATACAACTCCGATAGAGATTTCGGTCGATTTCAGAGTTAGCTTTTACTCTAAGATATTTACTTGTTCGATTCAAATCGAGCAAGGTTAATCCCATCGTTTATTTTTCGCCTTTGAAATCCAGATTTTAAATTGGGGTTTGCACAGTTATTGGAGATAAAACATTCGATCAACTCTTTTCCTTTAACCAAGCACTCATATCTAAATCTTCAATCAACTAATACCGATTTTGGTTTGATCAAAGGGCGATATCTAAAGGTACGAAATTAACCGCTCTCTACTTTGACGAGCAAGATGATGAAGAATCAAATCCAAGCAACAAAATAAAAGTCGACTTATACATGATTCAATCATGGACTACTGGGCAAAGACGAAAAGCAGGGGCCGTTAGATGAATGGAAACACGAACCTATCATCTTCCCGTAGTTATTTGATATCAACCCGTCATGCGAACCAGTCATTATTAGGGCACACATCTCAAACTGCCAAAACGGTTGCATCTACCAGGACACCAGCGCAGGGGCAGAGGTCATGTTTGAACATTGCTTTTTTGCAGCTACCGGAGGATGTTCGCAGACTAAAAAGAGTTGCAACCTCGCCATTAGCAGGATTCAACAGTACAGCCACATGGCTAGTAGGTTCCTGATAACTCCTAAATTATACAGTATTTTGATAACATTTTGAGGAGTTATGTTGGTAATATAAAGTCGTTTCAATGCTAAAACACAATAAAATGTGTAAAAACAGGGAAATAGGTATTTTTAATATTTTTGATTTATATACAAAACAGGAACAAAAACAGTCGTAAACGCAGGCACTGAAGCCGCCGGCTTCCTTGAAGATATCCAGAATGTTCCAGATTTGATCACAGAAATAGAAGAACTTGGCGATTAAGCAAAATACAGTCAAGCCGCCGACCTAAATCACACGGTTTCATCTGCTTGCCGACCAATTTCAAGCTAATTTTAGAAAAGATTTACACCTTGATTTAAAAGAAATCAAGCCGCCGGCTTAACACTGAAGCCGCCGGCTTAACTGATACGAAAAGATACGCCGCATTCTTTAAGGTCAAGTTTTACTACTCCCCAATCCAAGTCAAGGGAAGTCGTCGGCTTCCCATCCAAGACGTCGACTTGGGTTGGCGGTTTTAAAGGTTATAAATAGAGGCCTTAGGGTCAGTTTTTCATTATCAAACTTTTATACTCTGCATTCAGAGACAAGTTACGAATTATTTAGGGTTTTTGCTTATCTCAAACAACTCAATTTATTCAATAACGTTTGTTTCGCAATCTCTTTTATGTCGGTATGATCTTCTATCTTAATTCTTGTGACACCGCTATTTTTTTTATATAATAAATACGTGGCGGAAGCATAATATTAATTAAATACGATATCGACATTTGTACAAACCGATGTCACGTGTCATTAAAACAATTTACATATTAACAGGAAGAGACGTAAATACATTCTACTTTCAAAAGTACACGGTTCATATTCTCAAAGACCACATCAGAGTTAACCCTGTCAAACATAACATCATCATGCCCGTCTTCTCCCAAAAGCACTATCTACAAAAGCTAACAACCTGCAGGGAGGAGATGGAGGGGTATTAGCACGAAGCTAAGTGAGTACGACTAACTACAGGCCATAGCATACACAAGCGTTATACTAATCATGTCACAATAGTCTAACACACAAACATCACCCAAGTGCCGTCTACAGAGACTCTGGCGGCTCGGCCAAACCATTAACCACCAGCTGATCGGACTGGGGCTTACCAGAAGTTCCTCCACCACCGTGTGTATATACATAATCCACACGCGACGGACACGTCATTCACATATATATACACCATGGCTGTCTAGGCTACCACAGAGGAACCCAACCCGCAGGTTGATCTCTCCTACCGAGGCTACCACACAATAGGGACGCACCGGGCTCCAGCAGACAAGCATCAACTAACATGCAGTCATCACAAGTACTAACTAACCACAACAATAAGTATATCTAACAAGCATGGCAATCATAATAAAACATGCTTCTATATACTATATTCTCCAGTTAGTCCCACTCACCAAATACCAGCAAACGAGAAGGTATTCAGCTATCTAATCACTGAACCTTCTCTTTCTCCTTTTCTCCTGAGAAAAAACATATACACAAGTTAGTTTCTGTTCATTAACATCAAATAACACAATATATAATTTTTTTTTTTTATCAAAAACTGTCCCTAAAAATTTTTGCTTAACACTTTACGCACTTTCAAAATTTACATCCTGAACATCAAAATACAAACAGGCAAAATAACGGCTAAAAAACAACACTTAGGTAATATATTCTGCCCTGGACACTCAGTCGGTCGACTGACTCTTACAGTCGGTCGACTGTCGACACAACCGGTCGACTTACCTTCCCAGTCGGTCGATTCATTTGGTATAACATCAATCGGCCGAAGGTAAATCTCAGTCGGTCGGTTCACTCAACAGTCGGTCGGTTGTCTTCGTCAATCGGCCGGTTCAACCCTCAGTCGGTCGACTGTCGACCGACAGTCTGCCGAGTGTGTTCATCTTCATCAGAAACTGAACAAAGGCTACGAACTTCACGATGAAATCCTCAAATCTCGATCTAGAGCTCGTTTTAAACACCAAAATCGACTACAACTTGTTCACTACATGTTATAGACTCAAAACCCACAACAATTTGACCATAACAACACTTAAATCACTTGTTTTGACACAAATTCAAGTTTTTTACAAAACTCACACAAAACTATGAATTTAACAATGAATTGAACACAAAAACACATGTTACTTACCTTGATAGACTCAGTAAACGATAACAAACACGATTCTAATACCAATTTGAGCTCAAAATCAATGTTTAAGGATTAGTGTTTGATTGGTGGAGAAGATGAAGAACGGGTGTGGTTTGGGAAGAGTCTGAAAAATGCAAGAAAGTGGACAGCAATAGTCACTTAATTGGGTTTAATTCCCACACTGTGCATCACACGGGTATTTATCAGTTATCTGATATCTTTCGTACATCATTTGGAGACCCAAACGAAGTTCAAATTAAATAAACAAACCTGTTCTGTGACCCTTGTCACAAACTGGTCCTAACCACCTTATTAATTAATAATAAATATTAAATAAAAATAAAAGCATATAATGACACAATACAAACTTAAGGGCAATCTAGTAATCTTACATCTAGGCCCGATTGAGGATGTTATAAATCTACCCCCCTTCAGAAGATTCCGTCCTCGGAATCTGGTCAAGGTCAAACAACTGGGGATAGCGCGCCCTCATTAACTCCTCGGTTTCCCGGGTCAAGTTGGAACCTAATCTGTGCCGCCATTCCACTAACACCATTGGAATCTGTTTCTTTCTTAGCTTTGTGACTTTCTTGTGAACTATTCTAACCGGCTCTTCTACTAACTTCTTAGTTAAATCAACTTTCAAATCCTTCAATGGAAGAATCTGACTTTCATCGTCTACTTTGCACTTTCTCAGATAGCACACGTTGAACGTGTTGTGAATTCCTGCTAACTCTGATGGAAGATCTAAAACAACAGTTTGATCATTCAGAATTTCTTTGATCGAAAATGGCCCAATAAACCTCGGTGCTAGTTTACCACGTTTACCAAATCTGATCACCCCTTTCCATGGCGACACTTTCAGATAAACACGATCACCTACATTAAATGTCACAGGACGTCTGCGCGGATCAGCATACATCTTTTGTCGATCTCTAGCTGCCTTTAACTTCTCACGTGCAATTTCGACTTTTTCTGCAGTTAACTGAACAATTTCGGGACCTGCAAATTGTTTCTCATCTGCTTCTAACCAACATGTCGGAGTTCTACACTTACGACCATACAAAATTTCATACGGTGACATTTCGATACTCGAATGATATGAATTGTTGTAAGCAAACTCTATCAATGGAAGATGCGAATCAAAAGAACCACCATATTCTAAGACACACGCTCTCAACATGTCTTCTAACGTTTGAATCGTTCGTTCACTCTGACCGTCTATTTGTGGATGATATGATGTACTTAAATTCACACGCGTACCCAGATTCTGTTGTAAACTGTTCCAGAAGTTCGATACAAACCTAGTATCTCTATCGAAAACTATTGACAACGGTATACCATACTCTCCAGTTAGTCCCACTCACCAAATACCAGCAAACGAGAAGGTATTCAGCTATCTAATCACTAAACCTTCTCTTTCTCCTTTTCTCCTAAGAAAAAACATATACACAAGTTAGTTTCTGTTCGTTAACATCAAATAACACAATATATAATTTTTTTTTGTATCAAAAACTGTCCGCTAAAAATTTTTGCTTAACACTTATGCACTTTCAAAATTGGGCAGCATAACGGCTAAAAATCAACACTTAGGTAAAATATTCTGCCCTGGACGCTCAGTCGGTCGACTGACTCTTACAGTCGGTCGACTGTCGACACAACCGGTCGACTTACCTTCCCAGTCGGTCGATTCATTTGGTATAACATCAATCGGCCGAAGGTAAATCTCAGTCGGTCGGTTCACTCAACAGTCGGTCGGTTGTCTTCGTCAATCGGCCGGTTCAACCCCCAGTAGGTCGACTGTCGACCGACTGTCGGCCGAGTGTGTTCATCTTCATCAGAAACTGAACAAAGGCTACGGACTTCACGATGAAATCCTCAAATCTCGATCTAGAGCTCGTTTTAAACACCAAAATCGACCACAACTTGTTCACTACATGTTATAGACTCAAAACCCACAACAATTTGACCATAACAACACTTAAATCACTTGTTTTGACATAAATTCAAGATTTTTACAAAACTCACACAAAACTATGAATTTAACAATGAATTGAACACAAAAACACATGTTACTTACCTTGATAGACTCAGTAAACGATAACAAACACGATTCTAACACTAATTTGAGCTCAAAATCAATGTTTAAGGATTAGGGTTTGATTGGTGGAGAAGATGAAGAACGGGTGTGGTTTGGGAAGAGTCTAAAAAATGCAAGAAAGTGGACAGCAATAGTCACTTAATTGGGTTTAATTCCCACACTGTGTATCACACGGGTATTTATTAGTTATCTGATATCTTTCGTACATCATTTGGAGACCCAAACGAAGTTCAAATTAAATAAACAAACCTGTTCTGTGACCCTTGTCACAAACTGGTCCTAACCACCTCATTATTTAATAATAAATATTAAATAAAAATAAAAGCATATAATGACGCAATACAAACTTAAGGGCAATCTAGTAATCTTACATCTAGGCCCAATTGAGGATGTTACAAATCTACCCCCTTAAGAAGATTCCGTCCTCAGAATCTGGTCAAGGTCAAACAACTGGGGATAGCGCGCCCTCATTAACTCCTCGGTTTCCCTGGTCAAGTTGGAACCTAATCTGTGCCGCCATTCCACTAACACCATTGGAATCTGTTTCTTTCTTAGCTTTGTGACTTTCTTGTCCACTATTCTATCCGGCTCTTCTACTAACTTCTTAGTTAAATCAACTTTCAAATCCTTCAATGGAAGAATCTGACTTTCATCATCTACTTTGCACTTTCTCAGATAGCACACGTTGAACGTGTTGTGAATTCCTGCTAACTCTGATGGAAGATCTAAAACAACAGTTTGATCATTCAGAATTTCTTTGATCGAAAATGGCCCAATAAACCTCGGTGCTAGTTTACCACAAATCTGATCACCCCTTTCCATGGCGAAACTTTCAGATAAACACGATCACCTACATTAAATGTCACAGGACGTCTGCGTGGATCAGCATACATCTTTTGTCGATCTCTAGCTGCCTTTAACTTCTCACGTGCAATTTCGACTTTTTCTGCAGTTAACTGAACAATTTCGGGACCTGCAAATTGTTTCTCACCTGCTTCTAACCAACATGTCGGAGTTCTACACTTACGACCATACAACATTTCATACGGTGGCATTTCGATACTCGAATGATATGAATTGTTGTAAGCAAACTCTATCAATGGAAGATGCGAATCCCAAGAACCACCATATTCTAGGACACACGCTCTCAACAAGTCTTCTAACGTTTAAATCGTTCGTTCACTCTGACCGTCTATTTGTGGATGATATGTTGTACTTAAATTCACACGCGTACCCAGATTCTGTTGTAAACTGTTCCAGAAGTTAGATACAAACCTAATATCTCTATCGGAAACTATTGACAACGGTATACCATGTCGACTAACGATCTCTTTCAAGTACTATTCTGCCAAATCACTTAACGAAGTTGTTTCACGAGTAGCTAAAAAGTGAGCACTCTTTGTTAAACGATCCACAATCACCCAGATCATGTCGTGTCCTTTCTGGGTTCGGGGTAACTTGGTTACAAAATCCATCATTATATGATCCCATTTCCACTGAGGAATTTCTAACTGTCTTAGAGATCCATACGGTTTCTGATGTTCTGCCTTAACTTGCGCACAAATATGACATTTTTCGACAAAATTTGCAACATCTGTCTTCATTGTAGGCCACCAATACAATGTTTTCAAGTCTATATACATCTTTGTACTACCTGGATGCACTGATAATCTTGATTTATGCGCTTCAGTAAGGATTAAATCCCTCAAATCTCCAAGCATAGGCACCCAAATTCGATCTTTATAGGTCTTTAATCCTCTAGAATCATTGCATAGGTCAAATTTTCTTTTAGTCATTTGTTCAGTCTTTAGGTTATCGTCATTCAAAGCTACTAACTGAACGGTTTTCAATCGATCAATCAAGTCTGAAACTATTTCAATTCTCATAAATTTAACATTTTCGATGGTTTTCTTGCGACTCAGAGCATCTGCGACCACATTTGCTTTACCCGGATGGTACTTAATCTCACAATCGTAGTCTTTAATCAATTCTAAACATCAACGTTGACTCATATTTAATTCTTTCTGCGAAAAGATATATTGAAGACTCTTATGATCTGTATAGATTTCACAATGTGTACCATACAAATAATGTCTCCAAAGCTTCAAAGCAAACACAACTACAGTTAACTCTAAATCGTGAGTAGGGTAGTTTCGTTCATGATTCTTCAACTATCGTGAAGCATACGCTATAACTTTATTTCTCGGCATCAAAACACAACCCAGACCTGCACGTGATGCATCGCAGTAGACCACAAAATCTTCTGTTCCCTCTGGTAAAGCTAAAATCGGTGCTTGACATAACAACTGTTTGAGAGTCTGAAAAGCCTTTTCTTGTTCATCAGTCCATCAAAAGGCTACATCTTTTCTGGTTAGCTTATTCAATGGACCTGCTATTTTAGAGAAGTCTTTGATAAATCGGCGGTAATAACCTGCTAAACCCAGAAAACTCTTAATTTCTGTCGGCGTTTTCAGTGAGTTCTAATTCATTACAGCCTCTATCTTAGACTGATCTACTTTAATACCCTATTCACAAATCACATGACCCAGAAACTGTACTTCCCGCAACCAAAATTCACACTTAGAAAACTTGGCGTATAACTATTCCTGTTTCAGAAGTTCTAATACCAATCTCAAATGTGTAGCATGATCTTTCTCGGTTTTCGAATATATCAAGATATCATCAATGAAGACAATCACAAACTTGTCAAGATACTGACGACACACCCTGTTCATGAGATCCATAAACACTCCTGGCGCGTTTGTCAACCCAAATGGCATAACTAAAAATTCATAATGACCATATCTAGTTCTGAACGCTATTTTCAGTATATCACTCTCTGCAACACGTACCTGATGATACCCTGAACGTAAATCGATCTTTGAAAAGTAGGAAGCACCGTGTAACTGATCAAATAAATCATCTATTCTCGGTAAGGGATATTTATTCTTTATTGTTCTCTTATTTAAGTCACGATAATCTATACACATTCTAAGCGACCCATCTTACTTTTTCACAAACAACACAGGAGCACCCCATGGTGAAGAACTTGGTCGGATAAACCCCTTATCTAACAGTTCCTGAATCTGAGACATCATTTCTCGGATTTCTGACGGAGCTAATCTGTAATGAGCTTTTGCGACTGGCGTAGCACCTAGAACCAAATCGATTTTATACTCTACTTCATGTACTGGAGGTAACCCTGGTAAATCATCTGGAAATACTTCTGGAAATTATGACACAATAGGAATATCGGTCACCTGTTTCTTCTCTTTCTTTACATCAATCACGTAGGCTAAGAATGAATCACACCCTTTCGTTATTGCCTTCTGAGCTTTCATTAGGGAAACCATAGGGAAGTTAAATCCATTGCGCTCTCCCCTAGGTATCACTCGGGATTCTGCCAAACGAAAAGACATCATCTTCTTATCATATTTAATATTAGTCCTATTAGCTCTTAACCAACTCATACCTATGACTACATCAAAGCTAGGTATAGGCATCAATAAACAGGTTAAAGGGAAGGAATGGCCGTCAATTTCGATGGTAATTCCAGACACAGATGATGTGCATGGAACCATTTTACCATCAGCTACTTCTATTCTCAAAGGCTCATCTAACATCCTAACAGAGAACTTCAACTTATCACAGAAGTCTAAGGACATAAAAGATCGATTCGCTCCAAAATCAAATAACACACGAGCTGGCAAGGAATTAACCAAGAACATACCGGTAATGACGCCATCGGTAGCGGTTGTAGCGTCTACCATCATCTGAAACGCCTTTGCCTCTGATGTTGGAGGATTCTTTCTCTTCTGCCCGGCAGTAGAAGCAGAAGATCCCTCGGAAGTAACCGACCTCGCCCCTAACCCTGCCCCAGAACCGGATCTTGACGCAGATGGACAATTAGCAGATCTATGCCCCTCTTGATGGCAACTCCAATAAACATTAGACTTAAATGAACAAGCTGTTGATTCATGACCTAACACTCTACATTTCAAACACCTTCTAGTCATTGGAGAACACGGACCAACATGGGTTGACTTACAAACATTACACCACCCAGACTGAGTTGAACCCGATCCACTAATACCAGACTTACTTTTCTGTTTAAACCCACCTGACTTCTTACCACGAAATCCTGATTGCTTACTTGATCGCTGAACAGACTGACCACCCGATTGACTTTCTGATTTTCCTCCAAAAGATCCACTTTTCGAACTCTCTCTTTTCACTGCCATGATATCACCATCAGTAATCTTCACCATCTCGTGAGCCTGTGCCAATGTGGTTGCAAATCTCGCAACTGTTCTATATTCTGGCTTAATCACCCGCATAAAATGCTGAATCTTATCTTTCTCAGTTGCTACCCACTGTTGAACGAACCTTAGCTTAGATGTGAAATCTCTGAAAACCTCATAAATCGTCATACTTTCTGTCATCTTCATACTCAAAAACTCACTTTTCAATCTTTCCATCTCATACTCAGAACAATACTGCTCTCGAACTTTAGCAGCAAATTGTTCCCAGGTAATTTGACTGATCTGTTCTTTAGTTAAGTATGCAGTGATAGAGTCCCACCATTCCATTGCCTCACCTTTGAGAAGCCTACTAGTAAATAACACCATGGATTCTGGCTCACAAAAACATGCTTCTAATGCCCTCTCCAATTCTCTTAGCCAATTGAGGGTCATCGTAGGGTTTGTGTGTCCACTGTACTCAGGAGGTGTCCATAAACTGTTTATAGGTACACTTCCTTCTTGTCTCAGGGACTTGAAATGGGTACATCATTTGATTAGGAAAAGTCTGGTTAAACGGAAATGGCATTTGATAGTTTTGATAGGTATTTTGTGGAAACTGTGATTGGGAACTGCCACCGGCTTGATTATAAAGGTTTGAAGGAAAAGTTGTGTTTAACGCAGTGGTATTAGGGTTCCATTGCGCCCGTTCTTGTTCCAATTCCTTAATTTTCTCCTGAGCTTCTAGTAACCGACTTTGAAGTTCTATTACTTCTTGAGAGGTTTCTTCTTCTGAAGACACATGTCCATCTTCGTCAGGGGCTCTAAAAGTACCAGTTCCAAGGACAGTAGGGCCAGTAGCGGTTGCTTCATTATCTGCCATTACTGCACTACCACAACACTCACACCAAAGCTTAGTATAAATTCTGTTAGTACTAACAACTAACACATATCCTGTCCTAATACTCACTTAACCCATCCCCAGCATGTTATGTTTGACATGACTCTTCTAATTTTGAGAACATGACATGTAGATCACAATGTACATGCTGCCAAACTCAGGTCTGATACCAACTTGTGACACTGCTATTTTTTTTATAATAAATACCTGGCGGAAGCATAATATTAATTAAATACGATATCGACATTTGTACAAACCGATGTCACGTGTCATTAAAACAATTTACATATTAACAGGAAGAGACGTAAATACATTCTGTTATCAAAAGTACACGGTTCATATTCTCAAAGACCACATCAGAGTTAACCCTATCAAACATAACATCATCATGCCCGTCTTCTCCCAAAAGCACTATCTACAAAAGCTAACAACCTGCAGGGAGGAGATGGAGGGGTATTAGCACGAAGCTAAGTGAGTACGACTAACTACAGGCCATAGCATACACAAGCGTTATACTAATCATGTCACAATAGTCTAACACACAAACATCACCCAAGTGCCGTCTACAGAGACTCTGGCGCCTCAGTCAAACCATTAACCACCAGCTGATCGGACTGGGGCTTACCAGAAGTTCCTCCACCACCGTGTGTATATACATAATCCACACGCGACAGACGCGTCATTCACATATATATACACCACGGCTGTCTAGGCTACCACAGAGGAACCCAACCCGCAGGTTGATCTCTCCTACCGAGGCTACCACACAATAGGGACGCACCGGGCTCCAGCAGACAAGCATCAACTAACATGCAGTCATCACAAGTACTAACTAACCACAACAATAAGTACATCTAACAAGCATGGCAATCATAATAAAACATGCTTCTATATACTATATTCTCCAATTAGTCCCACTCACCAAATACCAGCAAACGAGAAGGTATTCAGCTATCTAATCACTGAACCTTCTCTTTCTCCTTTTCTCCTGAGAAAAAACATATACACAAGTTAGTTTCTGTTCGTTAACATCAAATAACACAATATATAATTTTTTTTTTTGTAACAAAAACTGTCCGCTAAAAATTTTTGCTTAACACTTATGCACTGAACATCAAAATACAAACGGGCAGCATAACGGCTAAAAATCAACACTTAGGTAAAATATTCTGCCCTGGACACTCAGTCGGTCGACTGACTCTTACAGTCGGTCGACTGTAGACACAACCGGTCGACTTACCTTCCCAGTCGGTCAATTCATTTGGTATAACATCAATCGGCCGAAGGTAAATCTCAGTCGGTCGGTTCACTCAACATTCGGTCGGTTGTCTTCGTCAATCGGCCGATTCAACCCTCAGTCAGTTGACTGTCGACCGACAGTCGGCCGAGTGTGTTCATCTTCATCAGAAACTGAACAAAGGCTACGGACTTCACGATGAAATCCTCAAATCTCGATCTAGAGCTCGTGTTAAACACCAAAATCGACCACAACTTGTTCACTACATGTTATAGACTCAAAATCCACAACAATTTGACCATAACAACACTTAAATCACTTGTTTTGACACAAATTCAAGCTTTTTACAAAACTCACACAAAACTATGAATTTAAAATGAATTGAACACAAAAACACATGTTACTTACCTTGATAGACTCAGTAAACGATAACAAACACGATTCTAACACCAATTTGAGCTCAAAATCAATGTTTAAGGATTAGGGTTTGATTGGTGGAGAAGATGAAGAACGGGTGTGGTTTGGGAAGAGTATGGAAAATACAAGAAAGTGGACAGCACTAGTCACTTAATTGGGTTTAATTCCCACACTGTGCATCACACGGGTATTTATCAGTTATCTGATATCTTTCGTACATCATTTGGAGACCCAAACGAAGTTCAAATTAAATAAACAAACCTGTTCTGTGACCCTTGTCATAAACTGGTCCTAACCACCTCATTATTTAATAATAAATATTAAATAAAAATAAAAGCATATAATGACGCAATACAAACTTAAGGGCAATCTAGTAATCTTACATCTAGGCCCGATTGAGGATGTTACAATTCTTGTCTTTTATTTGTTTTTAATTTAGTTATGGGCTAATGGCCTTACATATGCTTGAATCATGTAATACTTTTTCGATTGTAGTTTATACTCAGATCAATTTAAACAGTATTCAACGGAACTATTCAACAAAATCAACGAAGCCACCGGCTTCGTTGACCAAGCCGCCGTCTTTATCTTATAAACACAGAAACAATAATCTGACAGAATCTCTGGATTTTCTGATATGTCTTATGTCTGATTAAAACACCACCATTGGATTAATCTGATTTACATAAATAAATTACTATTA
The DNA here is from genome assembly GCF_046630445.1 of Rutidosis leptorrhynchoides. Lineage (NCBI taxonomy): Eukaryota > Viridiplantae > Streptophyta > Magnoliopsida > Asterales > Asteraceae > Rutidosis > Rutidosis leptorrhynchoides. Next base: position 424,696,241 of record NC_092333.1, on the reverse strand, counting down.
AGTTTTAACTAGAACATCACTAGGTTTAAAACTTAGTAAACTCAAACATAATAAAATCGGATTATTTTAGTACTAAGGATTATAACTAGTAACTATAATTAGGGTTTGGTTAATCATACTAAATCTATTATCAGGTCTTAATGCAAGCAAGAAATCTAGATATTTATTCTACGGTTAACCTGATCAACCAGTCTTGGATTAGATATTCTTAGGTCAATAATAAATCTGAGTTTGGTTTTAAATTAAAAACCAATTGTAAACAAAGTGTGAAAGATTCAAGCATGTGTTCTTTCTATTATTGTTTATCTTTTCAATTTATTTATTTGCAATTTATCTGTTCTTTTGTTTAATCATTATTTAAAGCAACTAAATCTTAAAACTAAAATTTATATTCTAAATTCACTCGTTCTCTTGGGACGAACATTAACTTACTAAATACTAAATTACATCTGATCAGGTTCTGTTGCTCGTTAGAGTGCTAAAAGTAAATCGTAAAATTAAGATATCATAAATTTAAAAAATTAGATTAAAAGACACGCATTACTGGTCACACTTTTGACACATCAACTTTTTGGCGCCGCTGCCGGGGATCGCAGTCGAATCATAAGTGTATAAATTAAAATAAAACACCTAAATACGAGTGGTGACTACCTTCCTTGAGGGAAAGGTTGCTGGGCTTCCGATTTAAAGGGCTCTGCCGGAACCTAGACGATGACGGCCATTTGTTGGTGAATAACTTAAAACACTTAAAAACACTTAAAAATACACAATGAATAATCCAAAACTTTTTATGGAGGATCACTTAAATGCCACAAGACAAATTCATGGAACTGCTATAATTCCACCAAGTATTAAGATTAATTTTACCATTGAAAAACAAATATTAGACTTAATTAAAGAAGAATATCACTTTAACGGGATTATTGAGGAAGATCCTTATCAACATCTTCGAAATTTTTCTAGTATTTGCACACTATTCAAATATAATAAGATAGAAGATGAACACATGTATCTTATCCTTTTTCCTTGGACAAAAAGGGAGAAGCTAAAGATTGGTTTAATCAACTTGCTGAAAGAAAATCTCCACATGGGATTAAATGGTTGAAAAATTCTTAAAAATATTCTTTCCACCTTCTAAAATGATACGATTGCAAAATGAGATAACTCAATTTAAGCAAGAACCTCAAGAAACTTTATATGACACTTGGACTAGATATGAAAAATTAATAAAATCATGTCCTCAACACGGACTAAATGATGTTCAAAGATTAATGCAATTCTATAAAAATATTACAATTTCTACTAGGAAAGAAATCGACACCACCGCTGGTGGTGCAGCTCTTTCTAAAACTCTTGAGGAGTTACAACAATTAATTTCAGATTTAGCCATTCAGTCACATGATTGGTATCAAGCAAATAATAATCACTAGGAAAATAAAATTAAAGATAGAAGTGAAATAACTACTTTACAAGATAAAATAGAAATTTTAGAAAAGGAGCTAAAATAATTAAAAGAAAAAGCCACTTTAGGAAATGTCTCTCGTATCTCAGAAGAAGAAACCATAAGTAAAGGATTAGCGGATATGATACAAGGATATATATATATATATATATATATATATATATATATATATATATATATATATATATATATATATATATATATATATATATATATATATATATATATATATATATATATATATATAACCAGACTGAACTAAATAATGCTATTTTATATAAAATTTTTGAATTATATTATAATCATCAAAAATTAATATTTAGCATAGAAAAAGATTTAGGAACCTTATCTAAACAATTAGCTATTAGAGAAACTAGAACATTACCATCTAATACATTAGAAAATCCTAGGGGAAATCAAGAAATTCAAGCTATAACTACTATGAGTGGTAAAACAACACAAGATCTCGTTATGCCTAATCAAGAGGAAAATCATAAACTACTTAAGGAAACTAATAACGAAGAAACTATCGATGACATTCTTGCTAAAAAAACTACACCACCTAAACATGATAAACCCTTAGAACCTGTTCCATACCCTCATCAACTTAGGAAAGAAAAACAATAAAAACATTTAGAAAATTTCGCTAATATATTTAATCAGATAAACGTTAATATACCTTTAATAGACCAAGAGAGAATCCACATTGTGGGAAATGCTTGAAAACCTTATTATTTAATAAAGGTAAAGACGCTGAAAACTCTTCTAGGTTCATAATAAAAGAATATAAAGCTATTTTTCAAAAATTCGACATACCCAAAAAACTAGGAGACTCAAGAAGTATCACCGTTCCATGTTCATTTAATAACGCTAGAGTATATCAAGCATTGGCAGATACGGGCGCTAGTATAAATTTAATGTCAAATTCATTATATATAAGACTAGGTCTAGGAGAATTGACTCCCACTAGAATGTCTTTTTGTTTGGCCGATAGTTCTTTTAATTATCCAATGGGAATAGCTGAAAATATACAGGTAAAAATTGATAAATATACTTTTTCCGCTGATTTCGTCATCCTAGAGATGAAAGAAAATGATAAAATACCAATAATATTAGGTAGACCATTTTTAAGAACCGCTGCTTTTGAATTTCAAATGCAGACTAATACATATACTTTGGGAATAAGAGATGATATAATCACTTTAAATAATCAACTTGAACTAGATCTCACTTGTCTAACGATAAAATATGTAGAAACTTGTGTTGAAGAGGAGTTTGATGAATTCTTACTAATGGATATAGATGAGCTTGTATGTGAAATAAAAGAAGAAAACTTTGATGATGAATTCGAAGAGTTAATGAAAGATGAAATGAATGAAGTAATAGAAGAAGAACATGAACCTATAACTGATGAATTAAGAATAAAACACTCTCTAGAAGCACCACCAAAACTAGAATTAAAAGAGTTACCTTCTCATTTAGAATACGTGTTTTTAAAAGATAATTCCGAACTTCCCGTAATCATTTCCTCCGAATTATCTCAAAATCAAAAAGGACAACTCTTAAAAGTTCTAAAAACACATAAAAAGATTTTGCTTGGAAAACCTCTGACATTCCGGGAATTGACCCCACCTTCTACACTCTTAAAATTCTATTAGAAGAAAACACAAACCCGTAATTCAAAGACAATGACGTCTAAACCCTAATATGGCTGAAGTAGTGAAAAATGAAGTTTTAAAATTATTAGACGCATGAATGATTTATCCTATATCCTATAGCCAATGGGTTAGTCTGGTGCATTGTGTCCCTAAAAAAGGAGGAACCACTGTTGTCCTAAACGAAAATAATGAATTAGTTCTAACTCGAACCGTTACCGGTTGGTGAGTTTGCATAGATTACCGTAAATTAAACGAAGCTACTCGAAAAGATCTTTTTCCACTTCCATTCATTGATCCAATGATTGAAAGATTAGCCGGAAAAGAATATTATTGTTTCTTGAATGGTTTCTTTGGATATTTCCAAATTCTAATAGACCCTAAGGATCAAGAGAAAATCACTTACACTTGTCCTTTTGGTACTTTCGCTTATCGAAGAAAGTCGTTCGGGTTATGCAATGCTCTTAGCACTTTCCAAAGATGTATGACAGCTATCTTTCACGACATGGTGGAGGATTTTATGGAAGTCTATATGGTTGATTTTTCCATCTTTGGAACATCCTTTGACTCTTGTCTATCCAATCTTGATAAAATGCTTGCTCGTTGTGAAAAACGAATCTTGTTCTTAATTGGGAAAAATGTAATTTTATGGTAAAAGAAGGCATTGACCTTGGCTATAAAATTTCTAATAAAGGAATTGAGGTTGATAAAGCCAAAATCAATATTATTGCCAACCTTCCCGAACCCACTAGTGTTAAATCAATTAGAAGTTTCCTAGGACATGCTTGGATTTTATAGACGTTTAATTCAATATTTTTACAAAATTGCTCGTCCGTTAACTAAACTCTTAGAAAAAGATGCACCTTTTGAATTTAACGAAGATTGTAAAAAAGCTTTCTATATTTTAAAAGAAAAACTCACGAATGCACCTATTATTATATCTCCTGATTAGACTAAGCCTTTCGAACTTATGTGTGACGCTAGTGATTATGCTATAGGAGCTATCTTTGGGCAACGAAAAGAAAAGCATTTTCATCCAACTACTATGCTAGTAAAACGCTAGCAGGTGCTCAATTAAATTATACAACCACTGAAAAGGAATTACTAGCTATAATCTTTGCACTCGATAAATTTCATCCGTATTTAATAATGAATAAAGTAACAGTTTACACCGATCACTCTGCTCTTAAATATTTACTTAATAAACCCGACTCTAAAGCTCAACTCTTACGATGGGTTCTACTCCTACAAGAATTTGATATGCAAATCATTGATAAGAAAGGAGCTGAGAATCTTGCAGCAGATCATCTTTCACGTTTAGAAAATCCTAATCTTGACAATTCAAATTAAATTAGAGATACATTCCCTGACGAATGTGTCATGATGATCTCAAATGAGTCATATCCATGGTTTGCTGACTTTGCAAACTATTTAGCTACTAAAGAATTAAGAAAAGACTTAACTTATCAACAAAGAAAAAAAATCTTCGCCGATTTAAAACATTACATTTGGAAAAATCCTTACTTGTTTAAAGTAGGTCCCGACCAAATTATTTGTCGTTGCGTTCATGGTAAAGAAGCAAATGAGATCTCATTACAATGCCATAGTAGTGCACCAGGAGGACACTTTGGTCCCAATTACACGGCTTGTAAAGTTTTAGATGCAGGATTTTATTGGCCTACCATATTTCAATATGCACATAAATTACTCCAATCATGTGACGCATGCCAAAGAGGAGGAAATCTCTCTAAACGTGATGAAATGCCCCGTCAAAATATTCAAGTATGTGAAATATTTGATGTGTGGTGTATTGATTTCATGCGACCATCCCCCTCTTCTGAAAGAAATCAATACATTCTTGAAGCTGTTGACTACGTTTCTAAATGGGCTGAAGCAAAAGATCTTCCTACTAATGACTCATGAGTGGTGGTTGATTTTCTAAAGAAATTATTTTGTCGATTTGGTTTTCCTAAACCTTTAATTAGTGACCGTGGAACCCATTTCACTAATCAACTACTCAAAAGAGTTCTTAAAAGATATGGTGTTAACCACCATTTTTCTATAGCTTACCACCCTCAAACAAGTGGTCAAGTTTAAAATACTAACCGAGGATTAAAAAGGATTCTCGAACGAACAATTGAAAATAACCCAAAACTTTGGTCTCAAAAGTTAGATGATGAATTATGGGCTTTTCGAACCGCATATAAAACACCTATAGGAACTACTCCTTTTATGTTAGTTTATGGAAAGGCTTATCATCCACCTGTTGAAATCGAACACCGAGCATATTGGGCTTTAAAGCAATGTAACTTAGATCCTAAATAAACAGGAAAATACAGACTTCTTCAATTAAACCAACTTGATGAACTTAGAGTTTCAGCTTATGAAAATTCAATGACTTATAAAGAGAAAACGAAAAGATGGCAGGATGCTCGAATTAAAAACATTAAAAGTTTTCAACCAGGGGATAAAGTTCTAATTTTTGAATCAAAATACAAATTTTCTCCTGGAAAATTAAGATCTAGATGGATGGGCCATTTTATAGTTAAACAATCTTTTCCCACCGGATATGTTGAATTATATAATAAGAAAGGAGAAACCTTTAAAATAAATGGTCATCGTTTTAAAAATTATTTTGAGAAAGACGCGTTACCAGGAGGGAAAGTAATTTCCCTCACCACTATTAAAGCTTAAAATTTATAACCAAAATACTGTAGAGTTTTTAAATTATTTGTACATTCTGTTAAAATTTTGAAAATTTGAAAAGTTAAAATGAAGTCGCCGGCCTTGGTATTACAAAGCCGCCGGCCTGGTAAAAGCAGAAAAAGATGCACACTGTCATTTCATAAATGGTTTTTGACCACGAAGCCGCCGACTTGGCTTATGAAGTCGCCGGCTTGCACTACAGACGGTTTTTAACCCTAAACCGCCTCACTTTTTTATTTTTACACACATAACACACCAAAAACGCTCCCAAGACCTAAAATTTGTTGTTTTCTTCACCCACCTTCTATCAACCATGGCTGAAAGAGTAAGTTTCGATCTTTGATTTAACATTGTCAAAATCCTTTTATTTTCTACCAAATTGCCAAACTTCATCTGTCATAACATGAAGCCACCGGCATCATCTTGAAGCTGCAGGACTCCTACTTTTTCTTTTTGAATTTAAGCTATTTGTTAGTTTGCTGGTATAGGAATTGCTAGGAATTGTTTAAAAATTGTTGTTATAATAATTATTGCTAAGATTGTAATGAAGAACCCTAAAAACTTAAATATAACTGAAAACGTATATAAGCCGCTGGCATTACAATAAAGCCGTTGACATCGTGTTAATTAAATTCGAACCAAAAATATTGGTGTTTGAATAGGTTTTTGGGAAAAAATTTGAAATATCTTGTGCAGGTAATGAAGCCGCTGGCCTGAGCTATTGAAGCCGCCGGCTTTGTTATGAATTATTATTTTTAATGTTTATTTGAATCGTGTCAAACAGAGAGTTAGAAACAGGGAGGAACCGGAGGAGGTCAAAATTAGAATTGAATGGGCCTCTTTGCACGAATGGTTAAGGTTTTCGCAGGATGACCAGAGGTTTCAGACCATGACACATAGGCTTAAGGGGATGCTGCATCAGGAGATGTTAGCTCCCTACGAGATTGATTGGTCCACTCTAAGCTCTGCCGATTTATATGTTACCTATAAGGAAATGATGCAGACTAACTATTTGGTACATCTGCCTAATGGAGGGGATATGAGTGTGATGTTTGAAGATTGGTTTAACTTGTTTAATATTCGTGTACCAATCTATCCTGATTTGGTTTATGAGTTATTGGCTTCTGCTACTTGTTCTCATCACATTAGTGTGACGGATACTTCATTCTTCAGATTTCGACTAGGCGGACGTGAGAAGTCGATGAGCATGCTTAATATTGCTAAAGCTTAAGGTATTTATGGGAATTCTGTTCGAGCTACTTGGTTTGAGGATTATCTTACTAGTACTGCTAGACAGGGCCGGTCGGGTACTAACCAGGGTTTTGACTATGATGCTGCATGGAGTGAGTTAGGTGTTCCTACTATGAGTTTTCTTAATAATGAGGTGAGGAGGAAACACATTGTCTTTCCTTACATGCGCTGCTTCCATGTTCTGATTTCTCACACTATCTCCTTGCGAAAGGAGAATACTGAGAAATTAACTCAGCCTGAGTGTTGGTATTTATCTCAGTTGTTTAATCATCAGCCAGTTAACATTCCTTTTTGTGTAGCCGATTATTTGATTAATTCAGTGAGGGGTAGGACTCAGGGAAGTGCTGTTTGTGGTGGTCATTTTGTGACCTTGATTTAAGTGTTCTTATGTCTAAGGTTGGTCAGGTTAATGCGAGGATGTGGTTGAGTGATAAGGTTGTTAAGAGAGGGCATGGTGAGAGTTTTGTTCCATATAACCCACCGGTTGATTAGTTGATGGATGTTGAGCAGCATCAGGAGGCATCTCATACTCAGGCTTCGAGTAGCCGATCTAGGGGTAGTAGGAGAGGTGGCCGTGGTGGATCAGATGATCTGATGAGGGTGATTGAGATGATTACTGGAGGGTGATATGTCAGCTATGATAGGAGATCTTCACCGGGAGTTATTTGCTAGACGCCAAGAGGACAGGTCTAAGTTTGATGCATTTAGGAGGGAGACTAGGTACTAGCAGGGGCGTATGGATTTCCCCATTCAGTGGGGAGTTCATAACGATGAGAGGTTTTATAGCCATTACGCGAGTACCAACCCTTTTGAGCCCACCTACTACGAGCCACCACCACATTATGCTCCAGATGTTGTGTTCCCACTAGCGTGTTATGATCGTGCCTATGCCTTAGCCCAGATCTAGCCTGCTGTTGACATTGATGATGATGATGAGGATTGAGGGTTTATGAGGTCCCCGTGATGATGTTTGTTGGTTATGTTGTGTTTCAGACATTTGTATTATTATTATTATAATGATTTGAACTATGGTCTGTAATAACTTTAGTTATGTTTAATTATCGTATGCATGGAACCTTTTATGTATATTAAATATGCTTTGTTTTGGTTGATTATTTGGTTATAAGTATGTGATAATGCTTGAAGGACGAACGGGTATTGAAGCAATTAAAGATGCTTCTTATCTACATTAAAGCTCGAAAAAGGGGAGAATTGCTTTTCTCACTTGTACTTATTATCTCTTTTTATATAGTTTTATGTAATGAGGACATTGCAACTTTCTAAGTGTGGGGTGGGAGATGATTAAAAGAGATGATTATACTAAGTTACTTTTTATAATTTTCAAGATAAAATAATTGAAAAATGGGTACAAATTAAAATTTTTTAGGAAGTTTAAATTCTTAGTCAAACTTATGTCTTTTTATCTAACTTAATCTTAAAGCTAATCGAACTACTCTCAACTTCGAGATAATACTACTTGTTTAAGATAAAAAGTAAATGCTAAAAATGGTGAAACGATTGCAAACTTATAGCCACTACCATATGGCATAATAAGCATGGACTACTAGGGCAGCAAAAGAGTCCCAATAAAGGGCCAACTTTGAAAATTGCCAAATGTAAAGCTAATGCTAAGCATGAAAGCAAAAGAAATGAAAAGTAAAAAGATCCCAATGAAGGCCAATAAGAGTAAGAGAAAAGATTTTCAATGAGAACCACACACTTATAAGCTCTAGTTAGAAAACAAAAGAGTCCAATGATGACCAAATTATATAAATCTGATTTAATAAACATTAGGACCACTTGTGCTCCTTGGTCTGGTTCAGCTGGTTCAGACTAGTTCTTATAAAAACTAACTTATAATTAGGCATCTTTTTGACTTTGCATTTTACCTCATCTTTATATACCCATTCAAATTGATATGATTTAATAAGTTTACTTGAGGACAAGTAGTTCAAGTGTGGGGTATTTGATAACTCCTAAATTATACAGTATTTTGATAACATTTTGAGGAGTTATCTTGGTATTTTAAAGTCGTTTCAATGCTAAAACACACTAAAATGGATAAAAACGGGGAAATAGGTAATTTTAATATTTTGTTTGAGTTATGTACAAAACAGGAACAAAAATAGTCGAAAACACAGAAAAAGTGATGAAGCCGCCGGCATGAAGGCATTGAAGCCGCCGGCTTCCATGAAGATATATCCAGAATGTTCCATATTTGATCACAGAAATAGAAGAACTTGGCGATCAAGCAAAATACAGTCAAGCCGCCGGCTTCACCTTGAAGCCGCCGGCCTAAATCACACGGTTTCATTTGCTTTCCAACCAAGTTCATGCTAATTTTAGAAAAGATTTATACCTTGATTCAAAAGAAATCAAGCCGCCGGTTTTACACAGAAGCCGCAGGCTTAACTAATACGAATCGATACGTCGTATTCTTCAAGGTCAAGTTTTACGTACTCCCCAATCCAGGTCAAGGGAAACCGCCAGCTTCCCATCCAAGCTGCCGGCTAGAGTTGGTGGTTTCAAAGGTTATAAATAGAGGCCTTAGGGTCAGTTTTTCATTATTAGACTTTTGTACTCTGCATTCAGAGACAAGTTACGAATTATTTAGGGTTTTTGCTTATCTCAAACAATTCAATTTATTCAATCAATTTTGTTTCGCAATCTCTTTTATGTCGGTATGATCTTCTATCTTAATTCTTGTCTTTTATTTGTTTTTACTTTAATTATGGGCTAATGGCCTTACATATGCTTGAATCATGTAACACTTTGTGATCAATTGCCTATCAATTACCTAAATATTTTGAACTGTATGAAAGAAATCAGAAACCCAGATTTGGGATATGAAGCCGCCGGCTTCATACACCAATGCTGCCGGCTTCATCTGGTGATTTTACCTTTCGATTGTAGTTTATACTCAAATCAATTTAAACAGTATTCGACGGAAATATTCAACAAAATCAACGAAGCCGCCGGCTTCGTTGACTAAGCCGCCGGCTTTATCTTATAAATACAAAAACAATAATCTGACAGAATCTCTGGATTTTCTGTTATGTCTTATGTCTGATTAAACACCACCGTTGGATTAATCTGATTTACATAAATCAATTACTATTAAGTTTTAACTATTTAAAACTTAGTAAACTCAAACATAATAAAATCGGATTAGTTTAGTAGTGAGGATTATAGATAGTAACTATAATTAGGGTTTGGTTAATCATACTAAATTTATTATCAGGTCTTAATGCAAGCAAGAAATCTAGACATCTATTCTAGGATTAACCTGATCAACTAGCCTTGGATTAGATATTCTTAGGTCAATAATAAATCTGAGTTTAGTTTAAGGTTAAAAAGCAATTGTGAACAAGGTGTGAAAGATTCAAGCACGTGTTCTTTTTTAATATTGTTTATCTTTTCAATTTATATATTTGCAATTTATCTGTTCTTTTGTTTAATCATTATTTAAAGCAAATAAATCTTAAAACCAAAATTTATATTCTAAATTCACCCGTTCTCTTGCGACGAACCTTAACTTACTAAATACTAAATTACATCTGATCGGGTTCTGTTGCTCGTTAGGGTGTTAAAAGTAAATCGTAAACTTAAGATATTATAAGTTTAAAAGTTAGATTAAAAGACACACATTACTGTACAAACTTTTGACACATCAGTTCCATCACATTGGAAGTTATACTTGGGAAGCTACCTTTCCAAAGCACTGCCGAAATCGATTTTTCTATAGTTAAAACCAAATGCAGTTACAACGTCATACTCGGACGTAACGCCATGCAAAAGTTTGAAACAATAACGCTAGCTGTACACGGCATGTTGAAATTTCCAACTCCAGCTGGCATTGCAACAATTCGGATGTAAGCGCTGGAACCGGTTAAATGCCTGCAAATTTTCCAGGGTACTGACGACATCATAATCCATAATGACGGGTATATATCCCCGAACCCTAAACATCCAGAACAACGGATCCAGATTAGTACCAGCCCGAGCGCTAACACTAGGGATACGCTCTGCAAACTTTTGGCAGCAAACATTGACGTCTTTGCCTGGGAGCCGTCCGACATGACCGGCGTCCTATGCAAGAGAGCATAACACCGGTTAAATATAAACCTGAATCTCACAACAGTCGTCCAGAAGAAACGAGCAATGGCTTTCGAGCGAAGCAAATTTCTGGATGAAGAAGAACAAAGACTGGTCGATGCAAGAATAATGATAGAAGTGAAATATCAAACATGGGTCGCCAATCCAGTCATGGTGAAAATGGCAGACGGCTCATGGCGCATGTGTGTCGACTACAAAGATATCAATAAAGCTTGTCAAAAGGACAACTACCCCTTGTCAGAAATCGATGGAGAGTTGAATCCCTTGCGGGTTTCATGTTCAAATGTTTCCGGGATGCATACAAAGGTTTTCACCAAATCCCGATGGCAGAAGCCGATGAAGAAAAAACCGCATTTTTTTACAAACAAGGGCATTTTTTGTTACACCAAAATGCCATTCAGTTAAAAAAAGGTAGGTGATAATGCTAAAAACGAACATATATTTCATAGCATTATTCCTCAAGAAAGACAAGCTTTTAGTTACAATTGTTCTATTTACAAGTGATATTCGTTTAAATAATAAAAGGTGAAGACAAAAGACAGATTCGACGAATTGAAGACGCAAACGACCAAAAAGCTCAAAAGTACAAAAGACAATCAAAGAGGTTCCAATTATTGATAAGAAACGTCTCGAAATTACAAGAGTACAAGATTCAAAACGCAAAGTACAAGATATTAAATTGTACGCAAGGACGTTCGAAAATCCGGAACCGGGACCAGAGTCAACTCTTAACGCTCGACGCAACGGACTAAAAATTACAAGTTAACTATGTATATAAATATAATATAATATATAATTAATTATATTAATTATATATATATATTATATTTATAAATAAAAACCGTCGGCAGAGAAAGACTCCAAAGGGGTGAGCTGTAAAAACAAACTCCGCGACTCGCGGAGTTTGAAGGCCAAAATGGCCGCGAGTCGCGGAGACCCCAGTTTTGAAACTCCCTATAAAGCAAACCGAAATCTGATCATTTTCATCATCTTTTTTCTCCTCATTCATACGATATATTTATATTTATAATTTATATTTTAATTTTAATTTTAATTATAATTCTAATAATAAGGGTATGTTAGCGAATATTGTAAGGGTGTAAGTCGAAATTCTGTCCGTGTAACGCTACGCTATTTTTAATCATTGTAAGTTATGTTCAACCTTTTTACATTAATGTCTCGTAGCTAAGTTATTATTATGCTTATTTAATCCGAAGTAATCATGATGTTGGGCTAATTACTAAAATTGGGTAATTGGGCTTTGTACCATAATTGGGGTTTGGACAAAAGAACGACACTTGTGGAAATTAGACTATGAGCTATTAATGGGCTTTATATTTGTTTAACTAAATGATAGTTTGTTAATGTTAATATAAAGATTTACAATTGGGCGTCCCTATAAATTACCATATACACTCAATCGGACACGATGGGCGGGGTATTTATATGTACGAATAATCGTTCATTTAACCGGACACGGGAATGGATTAATAGCCACTAGAATAATTAAAACAGGGGTGAAATTATGTACAAAGGACACTTGGTATAATTGATAACAAAATATTAAAACCTTGGGTTACACTCAGTCGACATCCTGGTGTAATTATTAAACAAAGTATTAAAATCTTATTACAGTTTAAGTCCCCAATTATTTGGAATATTTAACTTCGGGTATAAGGATAATTTGACGAGGACACTCGCACTTTATATTTATGACTGATGGACTGTTATGGACAAAAACCAGACGGACATATTAAATAATCCAGGACAAAGGACAATTAACCCATGGGCATAAAACTAAAATCAACACGTCAAACATCATGATTACGGAAGTTTAAATAAGCATAATTCTTTTATTTCATATTTAATTTCCTTTATTTTATATTTAATTGCACTTCTAATTATCGTACTTTTATTGTTATTGTATTTAATCGCACTTTTAATTATCGTACTTTTTAATTATCGCAAGTTTATTTTATCGCACTTTTATTATTCGCAATTTCATTTATCGTTATTTACTTCATGCTTTAATTTAAGTCTTGTATTTATTTTTAATATTTTACATTTGGTTTTAACTGCGACTAAAGTTTTAAAATCGACAAACCGGTCATTAAACGGTAAAAACCCCCCTTTATAATAATAATATTACTTATATATATATTTGTATTTTTATAAAAGTAAACTAATATAGCGTTGAGCTTTGTTTAAAAAAGATTCCCTGTGGAACGAACCGGACTTACTAAAAACTACACTACTGTATGATTAGGTACACTGCCTATAAGTGTTGTAGCAAGGTTTAAGTATATCCATTCTATAAATAAATAAATATCTTGTGTAAAATTGTATCGTATTTAATAGTATTTCCTGCAAAATTAATAACTATTTTATATACCCCTCGCGAAACATCAAGTATTTTTGGCGCCGCTGCCGGGAAACTCTCTTAAAAGCCGGAAGCGCAACGCTAATATATAAAAAAAAAAATTTAGTTAACTTTTATTAAAATTCGTTTTTGTAAAAATACGTTTTAATTATTCGAAAATATAAAAAGAAAAAAATATATATATATATATATATAAATCTATTTTTTTTGTTATAAAGTATTTTATTTTTATTGTAGTTATTAAAGATAAGTTTTATTTAGATTACATAAATATTTTAATAAGATAATATAAACAGAAAAAATAAATAAAAAAAAAATAAAGAAAAACGCTTCGAATTTGAAACCTGTCAGTTGAAATTTGAAACCCCGCGAGTCGCGGGGTTTGATGTTTTGAATACCGCAAGTCGCGGAGATTATCTGACAGGCGACAAAACCCTAAATTAGCATTAATTACGGGTGATTAATTATTATTATTATTATTAACCCTAGTTTTTATAATTAGTTTTAATTTTAGTTTTACTTTTTATTTATTTTATATTTTGTTTAATTAGTTTAATTAAATTGTAAAATTAGTAGTTTTATTAAATAAATAATATAAAAATAATATTTTTATAAAAATTGTAATTTTTACAACTTTTTGTATATTTTTATATTTTGTCCCTTTTTAATCGTTGTAGCGTAATATTTGTATTTTTCGCTCATATTTAATTTTAAACTTAGTTTTTGCCATAGTCATTTTTACTCCTAGATTTTTAGGCTTTGCCGTAGAATTCCTTAAGTGCTTTTTCTTTAGACTAAGATTTAGGTACTTTAGAATTTTGCGACGCCTTTTTAAGTTTTAGTTTCTTTTTAAGTTATTTCCATTTGGGATATAGTTTTTCCTGTAAGCTTTAATATTTTTAGACGACTTTTACCTATGTATCAATTATCATTCCAATTAGTAATTTCAATTTGCGATTATAATTTTAAGTTAGTTGTAGTAATAAGGTTAGGTTAGTCAAGTATTTTTAAGTTTTATAAGTTTCTTTTATTTTTTCGTCACCTTTTATTTTTCAACCGTTTTTCTTTTTCGACCTTTTTCGACGAACTCTTTTTCTTTCTTATTTCTCGCTATTCTAGTTTTTAGGACATAGATTTTTATTCTACTTCTTATCTAAATTTCTTAAAATTACGAAAATTTATTTTAAGTGGTTAAATTAATAGACATCAAAATTTTTTTGTTCGTAGTAATAGTTGGATTTGTACGTGGACCGGGTTATTGGAGCCAATCAGTCCTCAATTATATTGAGACCAAACGAATCCTGCCCCTCTGCTGCATCTTTTGGCTATTCTAAACGTGGGCAAAATCAGAAAAGTCTATTGGTTGGATAACTTATTATAATTTTTCTTTCCTTTTTAAAACTAATAGGATATTCAGTGAATGCACCGAGCGAGACGTTCATCACCTTTTGTACGTTCACCACCTGTAACTAGATCAAGACATTTAGCAAATATAACCGCCGTTGATTTTTCTTTAGAATCGTCATCCAGTCGACCAAGTACTTCAGTTCAAATTTCCGATAATCCATTTTTTGAACCCGACCTCACAATTGAGAATCCGGAGAATATTCAGGAACGGTTCGTAGATCCTGAACCATTAAACTTTCCTCCGGAGCCACCAATCATTCAAACAGAGATTGTTGAGGAACGAACCGTTAAATCAGAATCATCTAGTGATACCGATTCAACAAATTCAATTATGGAGAATCTGGAACCTTTAAGTATGGAAGACCGAATGAGAGCTAAACGCACTGGCCAAGGTCAAGCAATTACTCATCCAGACATTAATGCGCCAGATTATGAAATCAAAGGACAAATTCTACACATGGTGACTAATCAATGCCAATTTAGTGGTGCGCCGAAGGAAGATCCAAATGAACATCTACGTACCTTTAATAGGATCTGCACACTATTTAAAATCTGAGAAGTGGAGGATGAACAGATATATCTCATGTTATTTCCCTGGACTTTAAAGGGAGAAGCCAAAGATTGGTTGGAATCGTTACCTGAAGGGGCGATCGATACATGGGACGTTTTAGTTGACAAATTTCTTAAACAATTCTTTCCTGCATCTAAAGCCGTAAGACTTCAAGCAGAAATTGTTACGTTTACACAGAAACCAAATGAAACTCTATTTGAGGCGTGGACTAGATATGAAAAGTTGTTAAGAGGATGTCCGCAACATGGTTTAGACACCTGTCAAATAGTACAAATATTCTACCAAGGATGCGACATCACTACAAGGAAAGACATAGATATAGCAGCTGGTGGTTCTATTATGAAGAAAACCGAAACAGATGCTTACAAAATTATTGATAACACTGCTTCCCACTCACATGAGTGGCACCAAGAAAAAGACATCGTTAGATCATCTAAAGCAGCTAGAGCCGATTCTAGCCATGACTTAGATTCCATTTCCGCAAAGATAGATGCTGTGGAGAGACGAATGGAAAAGATGACTAAGGATATTCACTCAATACGAATTAGTTGTGAGCAGTGTGGAGGACCACATTTGACAAAAGATTGTCTCAGTATTGAATTAACAATGGAACAAAGAGAGAATATTTCATACATAAACCAAAGGCCCGGAAATAATTATCAGAATAATTATCAACCGCCAAGACCGATTTACAATCAAAACCAGAATTATAACAGAAATATTCCATACAACAACCAACAAGGTCCTAGCAATCAACAAGTATCCAATAATACTTACAACCAGCAAAGACCTAATTTTCAAAACAAACCACCACAACAAACCGATGATAAAAAGCCGAATTTAGAAGATATGATGACGAAGCTAGTTGAAACTCAAACGCAGTTTTTCACATCTCAAAAACAAACTAATGAACAAAATGCTCAAGCATTTAGAAATCAACAAGCTTCTATTCAAAATCTGGAACAAGAAGTGAGTAACCTAGCAAGGTTAATAGGTGAAAGAAAACTGGGAAGTCTACCTAGTGATACAAATGCTAACCCCAGGAATGAAACAGCTAAAGCCATTACCACAAGAAGTGGTACAACACTTAAACCACCTGAAATAACTGTAACTTCTGATGAAGCCATAACTATTCCACAAGAACCACAACCTGATCAAGATAAGGAAAAAGAACCGGTAGTTGAAAAGGTTAATGAAGATAACACAGTTAAGGATAAACCTTATGTTAAACCATACCAACCACCACTTCCTTACCCGAGTAAAATGAAGAAAGAGAAACTTGAAGCCGAGCAATCCAAATTCTTGGATATGTTTAAACAGATAAATGTAAATCTTCCTTTCATTGATCTGATTTCAGGAATGCCTAGATATGCTAAATTCTTGAAAGATTTAATTTCAAATAGAAAGAAAATGGAAGAACTCTCGGCTATTACTATGAATGCTAATTGTTCAGCAGTGCTGTTGAATAAGATACCAGAAAAATTATCTGATCCAGGAAGTTTCAAAATTCCATATTTTCTGGGTAGTCTTAGTTCAATAGAAGCATTGGCAGACTTAGGTGCTAGTATAAATCTAATGCCGTATTCACTATACACTAAACTAGACCTTGGAGAATTGAAACCAACAAGAATAAGCATACAACTAGCCGATAGATCAATAAAATATCCTAGAGGGATAATGGAGAACATGATAGTTAAAGTTGGTACTTTAGTATTTCCAGTAGATTTTGTTGTTCTGGACATGGAAGAAGATTCTCAAGTTCCTCTCATATTAGGAAGACCATTCTTAAACACGGCTAAAGCAATGATAGACGTGTTCGGTAAGAAACTGACCCTAAGTATAGAGGATGAGAGTGTTATCTTTTCAGGTGATAGAGCAATGCAACAACCACAATCTGCAGATGATACATGTTATTATATTCAAACTATAAATGCACATGCAGAATTATTAGAAGAATTTCCAGAATTACAAGGAACAGGAGAATGTTCTTTAGGAGAAGGTAATGAACCAATTGATGAAGCTGAAATGTTAGCTACACTTATAGCTAATGGATATGAACCAACAACAGAAGAAATTCAAATGATAAAAGAAGAAGACAGATATCGATACAAATCATCGATAGAAGAACCTCCGAAATTAGAGTTAAAGCCACTTCCAAACCATTTGGAATACGCTTATTCACATGGTAAATCTGAATTACCTGTAATAATATCGTCTTCTCTTACTGAAAATGAGAAATCACAACTCATTTCTGTGTTGAAAGCTCATAAACCAGCCATTGCATGGAAGATTCATGATATTAAAGGAATAAGTCCTTCGTATTGCACACATAAAATCTTTATGGAAGAAGGTCATAAAACATATGTGCAACGCCAACGAAGACTAAATCCTAATATGCAAGATGTAGTTAAGAAAGAGATTATTAAACTGCTAGATGCAGGTTTAATTTATCCAATCTCTGATAGTCCATGGGTAAGCCCAGTTCAATGCGTGCCTAAGAAGGGTGGCATGACTGTCATTACAAATGAGAAAAATGAGCTTATTCCTACTAGGACTGTAACAGGATGGCGTGTGTGTATTGATTATAGAAAATTAAATGACGCCACCAGAAAAGATCACTTTCCCTTACCTTTCATAGACCAAATGTTGGAAAGATTAGCCGGAAATAGTTACTATTGTTTTCTAGATGGATTTTCCGGATATTTTCAAATTCCAATAGCACCCGAGGACCAAGAGAAAACCACATTCACGTGCCCTTATGGTACTTTTGTTACAAACGCATGCCATTTAGACTTTGTAACGCCCCAGCAACCTTCCAAAGGTGCATGATGGCAATTTTTCACGACATGATAGAAGAATGCATGGAAGTATTCATGGATGACTTTTCAGTCTTCGGTGATACATTTAAATCATGTCTAGTTAATCTGGAACGAATGCTAATTAGATGCGAAAAATCAAATCTAGTACTTAATTGGGAGAAATGCCATTTCATGGTTAAAGAAGGCATCGTTCTTGGACATAAAATTTCAAAAGAAGGAATTGAAGTGGATAGAGTTAAAGTAGATGTAATTGCTAAACTTCCACATCCCACCAATGTTAGAGGAGTTAGGAGTTTTCTAGGGCATGCCGGTTTTTACCGACGTTTCATAAAAGATTTTTCTAAAATTGCCACTCCTATGAATAAACTCCTAGAAAAGGATGCTCCATTCATCTTTTCAGATGAGTGTATCAAATCTTTTAATATTCTTAAAGAGAAACTCATTAATGCGCCGATCATGATAACACCAAATTGGAATCTACCATTTGAACTAATGTGCGATGCAAGTGATTTTGCAATGGGAGCCGTTTTAGGACAAAGGATTGAAAAACGATTTCAACCTATATATTATGCTAGTAAGACGTTACAAGGAGCACACACGAACTATACAACTACTGAAAAAGAACTCCTTGCTATTGTCTTTGCTTTTGATAAATTTCGATCATATCTCGTTCTAGCAAAAACGGTGGTCTATACCGATCATTCTGCTCTTAGATACCTATTTTCGAAACAAGATGCCAAACCACGATTAATTCGTTGGATCTTACTCTTACAAGAGTTTGATATTGAAATCCGAGATAAAAGAGGAGCAGAAAATCTCGCCGCTGATCATCTTTCTCGTCTTGAAAATCCCGAATTAGAAGTTCTAAATGAATCAGCCATACAAGACAACTTTCCTGATGAATATCTATTGAAGATAGATTATAAAGAAATACCATGGTTTGCAGACTATGCAAACTACTTAGTTTGTGGATTCCTTGAAAAAGGATTATCGTACCAAAGACGAAAGAAATTCTTCAGTGATATAAAACACTATTTCTGGGAAGATCCACATCTGTTTAAAAGTTGTCCTGATGGAATAATACGCCGATGTGTATTTGGAGATGAAGCTAGTAAAATTTTAAACCATTGTCACACAGGACCAACAGGAGGGCATTATGGGCCTCAACTAACAGCAAGAAAAGTTTATGAAGCTGGATTCTATTGGCCTACAATTTACAAAGACGCACACCTTCTTTGCAAATCCTGTGATGCATGTCAAAGGGCCGGAAAAATAAGTCAACGTGATGAAATGCCACAAAATGTCATCCAAGTATGTGAAGTATTTGACATTTGGGGTATTGACTTTATGGGTCCATTTCCAAAATCTCATAATAATCTATATATACTCGTAGCCATTGATTATGTATCTAAATGGGCAGAAGCACAAGCTCTCCCAACTAACGATGCACGAGTTGTAGTCAACTTTTTAAAACATCTTTTTGCAAGATTTGGAACACCGAAAGCTTTAATAAGTGATCGGGGTACTCATTTCTGTAATAATCAACTTGAGAAAGTTCTTAAAAGATATGGAGTAACTCATAAAATCTCCACCGCATATCATCCACAAACAAGTGGACAAGTTGAAAATACCAACCGAGCTTTAAAACGTATTCTAGAGAAAACCGTAGGATCAAATCCGAAGGAATGGTCCATTAAATTGGAGGATGCACTCTGGGCTTTTAGAACAGCCTATAAAACTCCAATTGGAACCACACCTTTTAGACTTGTTTATGGAAAAGCATGTCATCTTCCAGTAGAAATTGAACACAAAGCATGTTGGGCTTTGAAGACATGTAATCTTGATTTACATGAAGCCGGACGTCTACGATTAAGTCAACTAAACGAATTAGAAGAATTAAGACATGAAGCATACGAAAATTCGTTAATCTATAAGGAAAGAACGAAGAAATGGCATGATAAAAGAATCAGAAGTTCAAAAGAATTTAAAGAAGGAGACAGAGTTCTTCTTTTCAATTCACGATTCAAGCTATTTCCTGGAAAATTGAAATCAAGATGGTCTGGACCATTCATAGTCAAAAGAGTTTTCCCATACGGAACGATAGAATTAATAAATTCAAATGGGATTGAATTTAAAGTTAATGGTCACAGAGTTAAACATTACATACATGGTCCGATGGAAGTCGACAACGAAGTTAATCACAATTTCGACACCACAGCTAACTAAGTGTGGGGAGAATCAAGTCTTTAAAAGATAATATGTATTTCTGTTAGAGTTAGATTGTCTGTTTTCGTGTAGTTCTCGAAAATGGAACCCGAATGGTCTTTCCCTAGCAGACCCTAAAGAACTAGTCTTCTCCCCCCATTCTGAATTTTTATTTTTTTAGGTTTTTACGAAATGAAGACTGCCTGTGAACTAAACCATGGTCTAATGCTACACGCTTTGATCACTAAACGTAATAATGACATACTACCGAGTGAATTAGTATCAGTAATCAGAGAAAGAATGGACGGAGTTAGAAAAGAATCCAGATGCGAAGATAATAAGTTACAATTTGGTAAAGGAAAATCAAAATCCGCAGCAAAAAGAAGAGCACGACACCTAGAAAGATGTCACAAATGCGGAAAATGGTCACATAGAGGTAAATGTTCAAATAATCAAACCTATTCAAATACCGAATTTGTTACTTTATGCAGAGACGGACCGTTCATATGTTTAGAAGAAAAGACACTGAATGCTCGAGGTTACGCCTATGTAGCCATGGAAAACCAATTAAACCGACTATCTTATGAATGGGATAGATCATATAACTAAGAAATCTATCTCACAGGTATGTCTGTACAGTTTTTATTTTTATTTTTATTTTTAACCTTTTGATAATAAACGCTAATTTGTTCGCTAAAAAGTATTAAATTGGTATTGAATAAAATTAGGTTTGGCGACCGAAATTATTGATATCATTCAAAAATTTATTACATCACTGCGAAATTTAACGTTTATTCTTAAGGTATAAATATCTTTAATCAATCAACACAAAATATTTCAAAAATTCGTCATGAGTTAAATTAGGTTTTGGAACCGAAATTACTTTACCGAAAAGAGGGGCGCATATTTTTGATAATATTTGATTGATTAAAGTGGGATAAAAAGACAAAAAGATTTTTAATTTTATTTCTACCATGTTTTTAAAATTAATATTTAAATCTTAAATTAATATTGTAAACTTTGTAAAAACAATATATTTAAAATTGTAAATATTTGAAAAATTAATATAAGTTTGGTGTGAATTTATAATATGAATTTTTAATTTTATGCATTTTAAATTTTAAGTTTGGTGTGAATTTTTAATATTAATTTTGAATTTTATATTTAAGTTGTGTGAATTTAAAAACAAAAATTTACTTTATCTCATTAAGTTAAAAATATGATTTTTAAAATTCTTCGTAAGTTGAAGACTAGGTCTTTGAACCGAAATTGCTTTACCCAAGGGAGGGACGAGAACTTTTATTATCATTATTTTTAATCTCATTGAATTAAAGTATGCCAAAAACATTAAAAAACGCCAAAAATCTTAGCTTTTAAAACAATCGCTACAAAAAGACAAATTTTAAAATTTTGTCGAGGGACGGACTAGGACATCGATCCGAAACGACCTCGTCCTAAATAACAAAGGAAACAAAATTTTAAAATTAAGTACTTAATTGTTTTATAAGTTAATGATTATATATAAAAAAAATATATATATATAGCAAACTCCGCGACTCGCGGAGTTTGGAGGTTTAATCCCCGCGAGTCGCGGAGGGACCAATTTACAAAAAAAAATAAAACGTAAAAACACAGATCAGTGCACTCCACAAAACCGAAAACCTGCGAAAAACTGCTCGAAAAAACACCCAAAAACACCCCCAAAATCACAATTTTTAACCGTTAATCACCAAATTTTTTACTAAAATCATGTTGAGAAGGATGCTATCTAGGAATTACTCAAGAAAAACGGTAAATTTCTACACCTAAATACCATTTAATCCGAAATTTGATGTTCTTGAGCAATTTTTTCCCAATTTGATTTTGATGCTTTTTAGTGTAATTAGGCTTAAATTGTTTATGTATTATGCTTGTATAACCTAGATTGATGCTATTTTACATGATTAGAAGCCTTAAACTTCAAATTTTGAATAATCTAGGGTTTGTGTTCTTGAGCAAATTTGGGGCTTTTTGATATAAACAGGTTATGGCCGATTTTTGTCATGAATTGTTGCTAAATTAAGTAGTGTAACATGTTTAGGTAGTTAAATGATCCAAACTTTGAGCCTAAACATGATTTTGAGAATTAAAGTGGACTTTTTCAAGTCTAAAATTCATGAACTTGATTTTTGAAAGATAATGCCATTTGAAACTTGTTTAATTGCTAGTAATGATTATTTTGACATGTTATTTGAGTTGAATGCTTATGAACTTGGCGAACATTTTCGTATATGCTTAATTGAAAAAGTGTAGATTTGATAAAAATGTGAAAATAAGCTTAAGTTTAATATAAATTGATAATGTCATTGTAATTATTTTGATTGATGATTTTGCTGACACTAATGCATATTTGGATGCACAAAATTTGTGTTTGATGTGTTTTGCAGACTGAAAGGGGTGAATCTTCATCCCAAGCCCGCAATGCTCCTGCTGAGAATGTGGAACAACAGGAGGTGGATAACTACTACAAGCAGGATATACCTCATCCAGTCATGACCTTTTCCGATATGCACTTGGAAGAGTTGCACTCGAACCTGAGATTTGACAGACTTTGGATAGATTATCCAAAATATCAAAGGGGTTTGTATACTCTTTATTCTAAGGTTGTTGAGGTACCGAGGGTCATAGAATGGGGACCCTTAGAAGCTGTAGAATTGGCCGGGCCAATTAGGGAATTACTTGTACAGAGGTATGGTAATTCTTCTTTTAATGACTGGGTACGTTTATTCACCATGCGTAGACCTGTATATAAAGTATGGTGTGAAGAATTGTTATGTAGTATAGAGTTGAATGATCGGGTAGCTAGTTTAACCGATCGTTCTTTTATTAGATTTTTGTTAGGCGGTTCGATGCGCCACATGTCTTTACTGGACATGGCTCAGGCTTTACGTATATATACGCCTGAGGAGTTAGCGTCTGCCGATTGTAGAGGGTTGATACTAAACGGTAGAAAGATAGATGAAAATTTTGATACACACGGTGTGTGGAGTCAAATGACAAGCCATCACCGTTTCAAAGGGGGAAATTACTCTTATTTGGATATAGATAGAGCCGAATTAAGAGTGATACATAGGTTTTTAGCTAATTCGATTACACAAAGGGGTAAGAACAAGGAAAAAGTAAATGAACAGGATTTGTTTTACCATATGTGTATTCGAGACCCACAAAGCGCTGTAAGTATACCGTATTGTGTGGGTTATTATTTATCAGCTATGGTTCGGGGGATGCGACCGCATAGCATAATAGGAGGTGGTATTTTTATTACTTTGATTGGTGAATATCTCGGTGTGGATATAAGTCGGGGGGGATTATTAGTAGAAGAACCGGAACCCCGCGATACTATAGGTTTAAATGTATACCATGGTGCGAAAGTTTTGAAGAGGTGAAATAATGCCGCAGTACGATACCATGGTAGACATCCACAGGTGGAGAGAAACCAACAGCAAGGTAATGTAGGAGGGAGAATGAGATGCAAGAAATGCAAAGGTTTATAGCTTCTCAGGAATACGAAAATGCTAGACAGAGAGCATTTAAAGATTGGCAAGTTCATCAGAACCAAATCATAGCTCATTGCCAACATATAGGTAGAAACTATATTCCTACACCGAAACCCATCTTCCCTCCCTGGTCTATAGAGATGCAACCACCGTATCCTACGTATGACCCTGCCGAAGCATTCTATAGCACCTATGGTTATGTCTGGAACCCCTATTGGTACCAGTATCATCCCTAGTATACTTAGTTTTATTTTTTATTTTTTTAATTTGTAATTATTGATACGTTTAATACTTTTATTAATATTGTAATAGTTTTTTTTTTAATTGTCTAACTTTTATTCTTAGATTTAAATAATTTTTGAATGTGGGGTAATATACCAAACTTCAAAAATATGTATATATGTTTGCAGTTTATCTTATGTACACAACAGGATAAAACAACGCATTTTCAAAGACTGGCATTAAGTTCAGCAAAAGCAACTAATTTTGACGACAAGATGCAAAATATATGTGAAATAACAACAAGACGGAATGAACAAATGATGTGCACCATTTATCATTCAGCAAACAAACGCCAATATATTTGGAAACTTTGGTAAAATTTAATCATTTTCACACAAATCACCCTCAATAATTTAAATTGTTACTGATATCTTGCAAATGAGGGCATTGCAAGATCTTAAGTGTGGGAAGGGGTTAAATTCTTTCGGATTTTAAAATTTTTTTACTTTATACACTTGGTTACCATTAAAAATACTAGTAAAGCAGTAGTTGTATTAGAATCTAGTGCTCTCTGATAATAAAGAACAGCCCTGGTCTTATATACTGACTACCCAATTCTAGTAAAATTTTTCAAAATTTTCAATTAAATGAACTAAAAATCATGTTTATACATATTTATGAACGATAAAACTAGGTTTTAACACCGAAATTATTGTTACCTCAAAAAGGACATAAATTGAGAAACAAACTAAAATGTTAAAATTCATTTAAAATGGAATAGAGGACGATAAAAAGGAAAATAAAAGCCAAGTGTGGGAAAATTTACCAAGTTATCTTAAACATATGTCACATATATCTGTAACAAATAACTGAAAATACTTTTGCTTTGGACTAAACTAAACTGTTTTACCCGATGAAAGAAAAGAAGAGATGGATCTACACGATAAATCAATTCCATCATTAAAAGGAAGTAAAGTCTTCCGAAAAAGACACGCGCCTCTTGATTTAGGTCAAGAAGTTGTCGTCCAGACCAGCTGTAGGTTGACGAAAAATCTAGAAAAGTCATCACTAAAATCAGCAGGAAATCCACGGACCTCAGCATTAAACAGGGTCGCCAAGTGGTCAGATTTATCCTAACCATGAGAAGGATTTATCTCGTACAATGGGGGGCACCATGCAAATTAGCTGGACAAGACTAATGAATCAGATCCCCAGAAAGGATAATCTCCTTAAAGATTAAAAATCAGCTTTTAAGACTGATATTACTCAATCCTAGAGATTGACCTTAAAGATTGAGAATTACAAACTCATGGAATTCAATGATATCTAAACTCGAGCTTGAACGAGAAAATATTTTGATCAAAATTACAAACCGATTTATTTTCTGAAAACCCTATTTTCAATGCGTTCATTACCATTGAACGTAAAATCCTAGGAATTCACCTGGAATTCATTAGGTCACCTGAACCAAATCGGGTGTCAACCGTAAGAACGGTGGTTGCATAGCATGGTCAAAGACAGTACCTTGTGCCATACCGAAAAATTATAAGGGTGAGCTTTACTATTGCTCCTACCAAGGATAGTAATTGCGTCCGACACGTTATAGACCATAATTAAAAGCATGTCAGGGGACATTGCCTTAACAGTTGCTTATTCAACGCTTTCCTTTCAACTGGACGGTAGTTTACCGAAAGGTAATATACGGGACAAGTAAACTGGACGTGTTGCTTTCCAAATACAAGGTTAGCAAGTGGGTGACACAAAACCGCAAGTTTTGAGCTAAAATTTTCAAATCTGAAAGCCACCAAACCCACAAAAATATTTTGCAAACACCGGTAAAGGGTTATTCCGGAAAACTTATCTAGGGTAAAAACTAGATTTAATTTTCAAAAGATCAAATGTTTTCATAAAGATCCAATTTCCTTAATGGATCTAAATTTTTATAGTCATGTGGGACTGTAAACCATATCGTTACTACCATTGTTTATACCGTCGTATAGGAAATCACTGATGTACAAAGTGTGAAGAATAAAGAAGTGATTCTAGTATTTCAAGACGATATTGCTTGAGGACAAGCAACGCTCAAGTGTGGGAATATTTGATAATGCTAAAAACGAACATATATTTCATAGCATTATTCCTCAAGAAAGACAAGCTTTTAGTTACAATTGTTCTATTTACAAGTGATATTCGTTTAAATAATAAAAGGTGAAGACAAAAGACAGATTCGACGAATTGAAGACGCAAACGACCAAAAAGCTCAAAAGTACAAAAGACAATCAAAGAGGTTCCAATTATTGATAAGAAACGTCTCGAAATTACAAGAGTACAAGATTCAAAACGCAAAGTACAAGATATTAAATTGTACGCAAGGACGTTCGAAAATTCGGAACCGGGACCAGAGTCAACTCTTAACGCTCGACGCAACGGACTAAAAATTACAAGTTAACTATGTATATAAATATAATATAATATATAATTAATTATATTAATTATATATATATATATATATTATATTTATAAATAAAAACCGTCGGCAGAGAAAGACTCCAAAGGGGTGAGCTGTAAAAACAAACTCCGCGACTCGCGGAGTTTGAAGGCCAAAATGGCCGCGAGTCGCGGAGACCCCAGTTTTGAAACTCCCTATAAAGCAAACCGAAATCTGATCATTTTCATCATCTTTTTTCTCCTCATTCATACGATATATTTATATTTATAATTTATATTTTAATTTTAATTTTAATTATAATTCTAATAATAAGGGTATGTTAGCGAATATTGTAAGGGTGTAAGTCGAAATTCTGTCCGTGTAACGCTACGCTATTTTTAATCATTGTAAGTTATGTTCAACCTTTTTACATTAATGTCTCGTAGCTAAGTTATTATTATGCTTATTTAATCCGAAGTAATCATGATGTTGGGCTAATTACTAAAATTGGGTAATTGGGCTTTGTACCATAATTGGGGTTTGGACAAAAGAACGACACTTGTGGAAATTAGACTATGAGCTATTAATGGGCTTTATATTTGTTTAACTAAATGATAGTTTGTTAATGTTAATATAAAGATTTACAATTGGGCGTCCCTATAAATTACCATATACACTCAATCGGACACGATGGGCGGGGTATTTATATGTACGAATAATCGTTCATTTAACCGGACACGGGAATGGATTAATAGCCACTAGAATAATTAAAACAGGGGTGAAATTATGTACAAAGGACACTTGGTATAATTGATAACAAAATATTAAAACCTTGGGTTACACTCAGTCGACATCCTGGTGTAATTATTAAACAAAGTATTAAAATCTTGTTACAGTTTAAGTCCCCAATTAGTTGGAATATTTAACTTCGGGTATAAGGATAATTTGACGAGGACACTCGCACTTTATATTTATGACTGATGGACTGTTATGGACAAAAACCAGACGGACATATTAAATAATCCAGGACAAAGGACAATTAACCCATGGGCATAAAACTAAAATCAACACGTCAAACATCATGATTACGGAAGTTTAAATAAGCATAATTCTTTTATTTCATATTTAATTTCCTTTATTTTATATTTAATTGCACTTCTAATTATCGTACTTTTATTGTTATTGTATTTAATCGCACTTTTAATTATCGTACTTTTTAATTATCGCAAGTTTATTTTATCGCACTTTTATTATTCGCAATTTCATTTATCGTTATTTACTTCATGCTTTAATTGAAGTCTTGTATTTATTTTTAATATTTTACATTTGGTTTTAACTGCGACTAAAGTTTTAAAATCGACAAACCGGTCATTAAACGGTAAAAACCCCCCTTTATAATAATAATATTACTTATATATATATTTGTATTTTTATAAAAGTAAACTAATATAGCGTTGAGCTTTGTTTAAAAAAGATTCCCTGTGGAACGAACCGGACTTACTAAAAACTACACTACTGTACGATTAGGTACACTGCCTATAAGTGTTGTAGCAAGGTTTAAGTATATCCATTCTATAAATAAATAAATATCTTGTGTAAAATTGTATCGTATTTAATAGTATTTCCTGCAAAATTAATAACTATTTTATATACCCCTCGCGAAACATCAGTAGGGGCAACATATCAAAAGGTGATCGACCAGTCGTTCCAGGATCAGATTGGACAGAATGTCGAAGCATACGTAGATGATATTGTACTCAAAAGTGATTCAGAAGAGAAAATGATTTTAGATATCATCGAAACATTCGAATCGCTACGGAAAATCAATATGAAACTTAATCCGTCCAAATGTTCCTTTGGGGTGGAAGAAGGCTGGTTCTCGGGGTTCACGGTCACCTCGAGAGGAATAGGTCTGCCTTTAGTAAACCCAAACGGGGAGGAAATAACTTATGCCATCGGACTAAAATTCACTGCATCAAACAATGAGGCCGAATATGAAGCCTTATTAGCAGGTTTGCGTCTGGCAAAGAGCATTGACGTCAAGCGACTCACAGCCTACGTCGACTCGTAACTGGTAGTAAGCCAGCTAAACGGCAGTTTCGAAGCACGAGATGTGTCAATGCAAAAGTACCTAGAACTCGCAAAAGTGCTAGTCAAAACTTTTGCGACATTTGAAATCAAAATAATACCCCGCAATTGTAACAAAAAAGTAGACGCCTTAAGCAAGCTTGCTTCCCTGCTATACGATCATTTAACCAAAAAAGTCATGGTCGAGGTATTAGAAAGAAAGTCAACTGACAAAGATACCCTCGTGGCCATAATCACAGAAGAAGAGGATTGTTGGATGACCCCTCTATACAATACATTACCGAAGGTATCCTCCCGGACAACAAATTGAAAGCTCGAAGGATCCGGATGCGAGCACCTATGTATCTTTTCCAAGACGGTACATCATAAAGGAAATCATTCATGGACCCCTATCTATGGTGCATTGGACCAACACAGGCCAAAGAATTCATACAAGAAATGCACGACGGAGCTTGCTCGATGCACTCTGGCTATAGAACAATAGTTATCAGTATCAAAAGAATGGGTTATTTTGGGCAACACATGTACTGAGACACGTTTGACCTAATCGTAAACTGTGTGGCATTCCAAATACAAGCCCCCGTCAACAGGTCTCCTCAGCGCAATATGATACCAATACAAGCTTCTTGGCCATTCTGCAAGTGGGGAATTGACATCGTCGGCCCATTACCAAAGGGTGTCAGAAATGTTAAATTCTTAGTCGTGGCAATCGACTACTTCACCAAATGGATCGAAGCAAAACCACTAAGCACGATTACCGGAAGGAAAATTCTTACCTTCGTATGGGAAGATATCGTTTGCCACTTTGGTTTATCACGAGAAATAGTCAGTGATAACAGAACACAATTTGCACACAACCCATTTAAGGACTAGTGCATAGACATGGATATCCAACAATCATTCACCTTCGTGGCATACCTATAGGCCAACGGCCAGGTTAAGGTCACCAACAGGGAAATCGTTTCCGGAATAAAATCCAGACTAGGAAAACATCGACATGGATGGGTAGACGAACTCCAGCACATACTATGGGCACACCGGACAACCCCAAAGGAAAGCACGAACGAAACCCCTTTTAGCCTAGTATATGGCACCAAGGCGGTCTTCCTAGCCGAAGTACTTGTTCCGACTTCACACATAACCACGTTTGACGAACAACAAAATGACACAGCATTACGGGAAAACCTAGACACCCATGAGGAATGACGAACGATAGCATGCATCCGACAGGCTGAGAAGAAACAAAAAATTGCTAATCATTATAAAAAGAAAGTCAAGCTGCTGAACTTTTAGCTACACGACCTAGTATTGAGAAGCAATGAAGCTAGCCGGCAACAAGATGTCGAAAATTGGGCCCCCGCAGATAAAGGCCTTACAGAGTTGTTGCCATCAATGACTACGGTGCATATCACCTAGAAACTCCAGATGGAATACCATTGCGACGTCCATGGCACGCCTTCCATTTGAAAATATACCATGTGTAAATTAACTGTAACCGGGAGGACTGATCACCCACCTGGCTAACAGCAGAATCACACAATCATGTACGAACACGTTTTAAGTATGAGTTCTCAATATAATTGCAATTTATATTCTTGTACTACATATGTCTCTGAATATGACTGATGTTTCGCGAGGTGTATATAAAATAGCTATTAATTTTTACAGGAAATATTATTAAATACGATACAATTTTACACAAGATATTTATTTATTTATTGAATGGATATACTTAAACCTTGCTACAACACTTATAGGCAGTGTACCTAATCGTACAGTAGTGTAGTTTTTAGTAAGTCCGGTTCGTTCCACAGGGAATCTTTTTAAACAAAGCTTAACGCTATATTAGTTTACTTTTATAAAAATACAAATATATATATATAAGTAATATTATTATTATAAAGGGGGTTTTTACCGTTTAATGACCGGTTTGTCGATTTTAAAACTTTAGTCGCAGTTAAAACCAAATGTAAAATATTAAAAATAAATACAAGACTTAAATTAAAGCGTAAAGTAAATAACGATAATGAAATTGCGAATAATAAAAGTGCGATAAAATAAACTTGCGATAATTAAAAAGTACGATAATTAAAAGTGCAATTAAATACAATAACAATAAAAATGCGATAATTAGAAGTGCAATTAAATATAAAATAAAGGAAATTAAATATGAAATAAAAGAATTATGCCTATTTAAACTTCCGTAATCATGATGTTTGACGTGTTGATTTTAGTTTTATGCCCATGGGTTAATTGTCCTTTGTCCTGGATTATTTAATATGTCCGTCTGGTTTTTGTCCATAACAGTCCATCAGTCATAAATATAAAGTGCGAGTGTCCTCGTCAAATTATCCTTATACCCGAAGTTAAATATTCCAACTAATTGGGGACTTAAACTGTAACAAGATTTTAATACTTTGTTTAATAATTACACCAGGATGTCGACTGAGTGTAACCCAAGGTTTTAATATTTTGTTATCAATTATACCAAATGTCCTTGTATATAATTTCACCCCTGTTTTAATTATTCTAGTGGCTATTAATCCATTCCCGTGTCCGGTTAAATGAACGATTATTCGTACATATAAATACCCCGCCCATCGTGTCCGATTGAGTGTATATGGTAATTTATAGGGACGCCCAATTGTAAATCTTTATATTAACATTAACAAACTATCATTTAGTTAAACAAATATAAAGCCCATTAATAGCTCATAGTCTAATTTCCACAAGTGTCGTTCTTTTATCCAAACCCCAATTATGGTACAAAGCCCAATTACCCAGTTTTAGTAATTAGCCCAACATCATGATTACTTCGGATTAAATAAGCATAATAATAACTTAGCTACGAGACATTAAATTAAAAAGGTTGAACATAACTTACAATGATTAAAAATAGCGTAGCGTTACACGGACAGAATTTCGACTTACACCCTTACAACATTCGCTAACATACCCTTATTATTAGGATTAAAATTAAAATTAAAATATAAATTATATATATATATATATATTTTACGTATATAGATAGAGAGAATGATATATGATGGATGAAAAATGCTCAGAATTCGGCTGGCTTTATAGGGAGTTTCAAAGTTTGGGGCTCCGCGACTCGCGGCACTTTTGGCCTTCAAACTCCACGAGTCGCGGAGATTGAAAATACAGCTCACCAGCTTTTGGAGTCTTTCTTGCCGATGATTTATTTATAAATATAATATATATATATAATTAATATAATTAATTATATATTATATTATATTTATATACATAGTTAACTTGTATTTTTTAGTCCGTTGCGTCGAGCGTTGAGAGTTGACTCTGGTCCCGGTTCCGGATTTTCGAACGTCCTTGCGTATAATTTAATATCTTGTACTTTGCGTTTTGAATCTTGTACTCTTGTAATTTCGAGACGTTTCTTATCAATAATTGGAACCTCTTTGATTGTCTTTTATACTTTTGAGCTTTTTGGTCGTTTGCGTCTTCAATTCGTCGAATCTGTCTTTTGTCTTCACCTTTTATTATTTAAACGAATATCACTTGTAAATAGAACAATTGCAACTAAAAGCTTGTCTTTCTTGAGGAATAATGCTATGAAATATATGTTCGTTTTT
This sequence comes from Rutidosis leptorrhynchoides, assembly GCF_046630445.1. NCBI lineage: Eukaryota > Viridiplantae > Streptophyta > Magnoliopsida > Asterales > Asteraceae > Rutidosis > Rutidosis leptorrhynchoides. The sequence goes on along the minus strand of NC_092333.1, from coordinate 424,663,784 downwards.
AGCATTATCAAATATTCCCACACTTGAGCGTTGCTTGTCCTCAAGCAATATCGTCTTGAAATACTAGAATCACTTCTTTATTCTTCATACTTTGTACATCAGTGATTTCTATACGGCGGTATAAACAATGGTAGTAACAATATGGTTTACAGTCCCACATGACTATAAAAATTTAGATCCATTAAGGAAATTGGATCTTTATGAAAACATTTGATCTTTTGAAAATTAAATCTAGTTTTTACCCTAGATAAGTTTTCCGGAATAACCCTTCACCGGTGTTTGCAAAATATTTTTGTGGGTTTGGTGGGTTTCAGATTTGAAAATTTTAGCTCAAAACTTATGGTTTTGTGTCACCCACTTGCTAACCTTGTATTTGGAAAGCAACACGTCCAGTTTACTTGTCCCGTATATTACCTTTCGGTAAACTACCGTCCGGTTGTAAAGGAAAGCATTGAACAAGCAACTGTTAAGGCAATGTCCCCTGACATGCTTTTAATTATGGTCTATAACATGTCGAACGCAATTACTATCCTTGGTAGGAGCAATAGTAAAGCTCACCCTTATGATTTTTCGGTCTGGCATAAGGTCCTGTCTTTGACCATGCTATACAACCACCGTTCTTACGGTTGACACCCGATTTGGTTCAGGTGACCTAATGAATTCCAGGTGAATTCCTAGGATTTTACGTTCAATGGTAATGAACGCATTGAGAATAGGGTTTTCAGAAAACAAATCGGTTTGTAATTTTGATCAAAATATTTTCTCGTTCAAGCTCGAGTTTAGATATCATTGAATTCCATGAGTTTGTAATTCTCAATCTTTAAGGTCAATCTCAAGGATTGAGTAATATCAGGCTTAAAAGCTGATTTTTGATCTTTTAAGGAGATTATCCTTTCTGGGGATCTGATTCATTAGTCTTATCAAGCTAATTTGCATGGTGCCCCCCCATTTTACGAGATAAATCATTCTCATGGTTAGGATAAATCTGACCACTTGGCGACCCTGTTTAATGCTGAGGTCTGTGGATTTCCTGCTGATTTTAGTGATGACTTTTCTAGATTTTTCGTCAACCTACAGCTGGTCTGAACGACAACTTCTTGACCTAAATCAAGAAGCGCGTTTCTTTTTCGGAAGACTTTACTTCCTTTTAATGATGGAATTGATTCATCGTGTAGATCCATCTTTCTTTTCTTTCATCGGGTAAAATAGTTTAGTTTAGTCCAAAGCAAAAGTATTTTCAGTTATTTGTTACAGATATATGTGACATATGTTTAAGATAACTTGGTAAATTTTCCCACACTTGGCTTTTATTTTCCTTTTTATCGTCCTCTATTCCATTTTAAATGAATTTTAACATTTTGGTTTGTTTCTCAATTTATGTCCTTTCTGAGGTAACAATAATTTCGGTGTTAAAACCTAGTTTTATCGTTCATAAATATGTATAAACATGATTTTGAGTTCATTTAATTGAAAATTTTTAAAAATTTTACTAGAATTGGGTAGTCAGTATATAAGACTAGGGCTGTTCTTTATTATCAGAGAGCACTAGATTCTAATACAACTACTGCTTTACTAGTATTTTTAATGGTAACCAAGTGTTTAAGATAAAAATTTTAAAATCCGAAAGAATTTAACCCCTTCCCACACTTAAGATCTTGCAATGCCCTCATTTGCAAGAAATCAGTAACAATTTAAATTATTGAGGGTGATTTGTGTGAAAATGATTAAATTTTTACCAAAGTTTCCAAATATATTGGCGTTTGTTTGCTGAATGATAAATGGTGCACATCATTTGTTCATTCCGTCTTGTTGTTATTTCACATATATTTTGCATCTTGTCGTCAAAATTAGTTTCTTTTGCTGAACTTAATGTCAGTCTTTGAAAATGCGTTGTTTTACCCTGTTGTGTACATAAGATAGACTGCAAACATATATACATATTTTTGAAGTTTGGTATATTACCCCACATTCAAAAATTATTAAAATCTAAGAATAAAAGTTAGAAAATTATAACAACTATTACAATATTAACATAAGTATTAAACGTATCAACATTACAAATTACAAAATAAATAAAACTAAGTAGACTAGGGATGATATTGATACCAATAGGGGTTCCAAGCATAACCATAGGTGCTATAGAATGCTTCGGCAGGGTTATATGTAGGATACGGTGGTTGCATCTCTATAGACCAGGGAGGGAATATGGGTTTTGGTGTAGGAATATAGTTTCTACCTATATGTTGGCAATGAGCTATGATTTGGTTCTGATGAACTTGCCAATCCTCAAATGCTCTCTGTCTAGCATTTTCGTACTCTTGTGAAGCTATAAACCTTTGCATTTCTTGCATCTCATTTCCCCCTCCTACATTACATTGCTGTTGGTTTCTCTCAACCTGCGGATGTCTACCATGGTATTGTACTGCGGCGTTATTTCGCCTCTTCAAAACTTTCGCACCATTACATTTAAACCTATAGTATCGCGGGGTTCTGGTTCTTCCACTAATAATCCCCCCCGACTTATATCTACACCGAGATATTCAGCAATCAAAGTAATAAAAATACCACCTCCTATTATGCTATGCGGCCTCATCCCCCTAACCATAGCTGATAAATAATAACCCACACAATACGGTATACTTACAGCGCTTTGTGGGTCTCGAATACACATATGGTAAAACAAATCCTGTTCATTTATCTTTTCCTTGTTCTTACCTCTTTGTGTAATCGAATTAGCTAAAAACCTATGAATTACTCTTAATTCAGCTCTATCTATATCCAAATAAGAGTAATTCCCCCCTTTGAATCGGTGATGGCTTGTCATTTGACTCCATACTCCGTGTGTATCAAAATTTTCATCTATCTTTCTACCATTTAGTATCAATCCTCTACAATCGGCAGATGCTAACTCCTCAGGCGTATATATACGTAAAGCCTGAGCCATGTCTAGTAAAGACATGTGGCGCATCGAACCTCCTAACAAAAATCTAATAAAAGATCGATCGGTTAAACTAGCTACCCGATCATTCAACTCTATACTACACAACAATTCTTCACACCATACTTTATATACAGGTCTACGCATGGTGAATAAACGTACCCAGTTATTAAAAGTAGAATTACCATACCTCTGTACAAGTAATTCCCTAATTGGCCAGGCCAATTCTACAGCTTCTAAGGGTCCCCATTCTATGACCCTAGGTACCTCAACAACTTTGGAATGAAGAGTATGCAAACCCCTTTGATATTTTGGATAATCTATCCAAAGTCTGTCAAATCTCAGGTTCGGGTGCAAATATTCCAAGTGCATATCAGAAAAGGTCATGACTGGATGAGGTATATCCTGCTTGTAGTAGTTATCCACCTCCTGTTGTTCCGCATTCTCAGCAGGAGCATTGCGAGCTTGGGATGAAGATTCACCCCTTTCAGTCTGCAAAACACATCAAACACAATTTTTGTGCATCCAAATATGCATTAGTGTCAGCAAAATCATCAATCAAAATAATTACAATGACATGATCAATTTATATCAAACTTAAGCTCATTTTCATATTTTCATCAAATCTACACTTTTTCAAATAAGCATATACGAAAATGTTCGCCAAGTTCATAAGCATTCAACTCAAATAACATGTCAAAATAATCATTACTAGCAATTAAACAAGTTTCAAATGGCATTATCTCTCAAAAATCAAGTTCATGAATTTTAGACTTGAAAAAGTCCACTTTAATTCTCAAAATCATGTTTAGGCTCAAAGTTTGGATCATTTAACTACCTAGACATGTTACACTACTTAATTTAGCAACAATTCATGACAAAAATCGGCCATAACCTGTTTATATCAAAAAGCCCCAAATTTGCTCAAGAACACAAACCCTAGATTACTCAAAATTTGAAGTTTAAGGCTTCTAATCATGTTAAATAGCATCAATCTAGGTTATACAAGCATAATACATAAACAATTTAAGCTTAATTACACTAAAAAACATCAAAATCAAATTGGGGAAAAAAATTGCTCAAGAACACTAATTTTTGGATTAAATGGTGTTTAGGTGTAGAAATTTACCATTTTTCTTGAGTAATTCCTTGATAGCATCCTTCTCAACATGATTTTAGTAAAAGATTTGGTGATTAACGGTTAAAAATTGTGATTTTAGGGGTGTTTTTGGGGTTTTTTCGCGCAGGTTTTTCGCAGTTTTTTTTTTCTGTGGTGTGTGGTTTGACCTGTTCGTTCAGCTATATTTTTTCCTGGAATCCGATACCTCCGCGAGTCGCGGTGTTTGAAACTGCAAACTCCGCGAGTCGCGGAGTTTGCTTTTTTTTTTTTTTTAATAAAATCATTAACTTATAAAACAATTAAGTAATTAATTTTTAAAATTTTGTTTCCCTTGTTATTTAGGACGAGGTCGTTTCGGATCGATGTCCTAGTCCGTCCTTCGACAAAATTATAAAATTTGTCTTTTTGTAGCGATTGTTTTAAAAGCTAAGATTTTTGGGTTTTTTAATGTTTTTGGCATACTTTAATTTAATAAGATTAAAAATAATGATAATAAAAGTTCTCGTCCCTCCCTCGGGTAAAGCAATTTCGGTTCAAAGACCTAGTCTTCAACTTACGACGAATTTTAAAAATCATATTTTTAACTTAATGAGATAAAGTAAATTTTTGTTTTTAAATTCACACAACTTAAATATAAAATTCAAAATTAATATTAAAAATTCACACCAAACTTACAATTTAAAATGCATAAAAATAAAATTCATATTTTAAAAATTAAAAATTCACACCAAACTTAATTTAAAATATTCATATTATAAATTCACACCAAACTTATATTAATTTTTTTCAAATATTTACAATTTTAAATATATTGTTTTTACAAAGTTTACAATATTAATTTAAGATTTTTATATTAATTTTAAAAACATGGTAAAAATAAAATTAAAAATCTTTTTGGCTTTTTATCCCACTTTAATCAATCAAATATTATCAAAAATATGCGCCCCACTTTTCGGTAAAGTAATTTCGGTTCCAAAACCTAATTTAACTCATGACGAATTTTTGAAATATTTTGGGTTGATTGATTAAAGATATTTATACCTTAAGAATAAACGTTAAATTTCGCAGTGATGTAATAAATTTTTGAATGATATCAATAATTTCGGTCGCCAAACCTAATTTTATTCAATACCAATTTAATACTTTTTAGCGAACAAATTATCGTTTATTATCAAAAGGTTAAAAAAAAAAAAAAAAAAAAAACTGTACAGACATACCTGTGAAATAGATTTCTAAGTTATATGATCTATCTCATTCATAAGATAGTCGGTTTAATTGGTTTTCCATGGCTACATAGGCGTAACCTCGAGCATTCAGTGTCTTTTCTTCTAAACATATGAACGGTCCGTCTCTGCATAAAGTAACAAATTCGGTATTTGAATAGGTTTGATTATTTGAACATTTACCTCCATGTGACCATTTTCCGCATTTGTGACATCTTTCTAGGTGTCGTGCTCTTCTTTTCGCTGCGGATTTTGATTTTCCTTTACCAAATTGTAACTTATTATCTTCGCATCTGGATTCTTTTCTAACTCCGTCCATTCTTTCTCTGATTACTGATACTATTTCACTCGGAAGTGTGTCATTATTACGTTTAGTGATCAAAGCGTGTAACATTAGACCATGGTTTAGTTCACAGGCAGTCTTCATTTTGTAAAAACCTAAAAAAAATAAAAATTCAGAATGGGAGAGAAGACTAGTTCTTTAGGGTCTGCTAGGGAAAGACCATTCGGGTTCCATTTTCGAGAACTACACGAAAACAGATAATCTAACTCTAACAGAAATACATATTATCCTTTAAAGACTTGATTCTCCCCATACTTAGTTAGTTGTGGTGTCGAAATTGTGATTAACTTCGTTGTCAACTTCCATCGGACCATGTATGTAATGTTTAACTCTGTGACCATTAACTTTAAATTCAATCCCATTTGAATTTATTAATTCCATCGTTCCGTATGGGAAAACTCTTTTGACTATGAATGGTCCAGACCATCTTGATTTCAATTTTTCAGGAAATAGCTTAAATCGTGAATTGAAAAGAAGAACTCTGTCTCCTTCCTTAAATTCTTTTGAACTTCTGATTCTTTTATCATGCCATTTCTTCGTTCTTTCTTTATAGATTAACGAATTTTCGTATGCTTCATGTCTTAATTCTTCTAATTCGTTTAGTTGACTTAATCGTAGACGTCCGGCTTCATGTAAATCAAGATTACATTCCTTCAAAGCCCAAAATGCTTTGTGTTCAATTTCTACTGGAAGATGACATGCTTTTACATAAACAAGTCTAAAAGGTGTGGTTCCAATTGGAGTTTTGTAGGCTGTTCTAAAAGCCCAGAGTGCATCCTCCAATTTAATGGACCATTCCTTTGGATTTGATCCTACGGTTTTCTCTAGAATACGTTTTAAAGCTCGGTTGGTATTTTCAACTTGTCCACTTGTTTGTGGATGATATGCGGTGGAGATTTTATGAGTTACTCCATATCTTTTAAGAACTTTCTCAAGTTGATTATTACAGAAATGAGTACCCCGATCACTTATTAATGCTTTCGGTGTTCCAAACCTTGCAAAAAGACGTTTTAAAAAGTTGACTACAACTCGTGCATCGTTAGTTGGGAGAGCTTGTGCTTCCGCCCATTTAGATACATAATCAATGGCTACGAGTATATATAGATTATTATGAGATTTTGGAAATGGACCCATAAAGTCAATACCCCAAATGTCAAATACTTCACATACTTGGATGACATTTTGTGGCATTTCATCACGTTGACTTATTTTCCGGTCCTTTGATAAGCATCACAGGATTTGCAAAGAAGGTGTGCGTCTTTGTAAATTGTAGGCCAATAGAATCCAGCATCATAAACTTTTCTTGCTGTTAGTTGAGGCCCATAATGCCCTCCTGTTGGTCCTGTGTGACAATGGTTTAAAATTTTACTAGCTTCATCTCCAAATACACATCGGCGTATTATTCCATCGGGACAACTTTTAAACAAATGTGGATCTTCCCAAAAATAGTGTTTTATATCACTGAAGAATTTCTTTCGTCTTTGGTACGATAATCCTTTTTCAAGGAATCCACATACTAAATAGTTTGCATAGTCTGCAAACCATGGAATTTCTTTATAATCTATCTTCAATAGATATTCATCAGGAAAGTTGTCTTGTATGGCCGATTCATTTAGAACTTCTAACTCGGGATTTTCAAGACGAGAAAGATGATCAGCGGCGAGATTTTCTGCTCCTCTTTTATCTCGGATTTCAATATCAAACTCTTGTAAGAGTAAGATCCAACGGATTAATCTTGGTTTAGCATCTTGTTTTGAAAATAGGTATCTAATAGCAGAATGGTCGGTATAGACCACCGTTTTTGCTAGAACGAGATATGATCGAAATTTGTCAAAAACAAAGACAATAGCAAGGAGTTCTTTTTCAGTAGTTGTATAGTTCGTTTGTGCTCCTTGTAATGTCTTACTAGCATAATATATAGGTTGAAATCGTTTTTCAATCCTTTATCCTAAAACGGCTCCCATTGCAAAATCACTTGCATCGCACATTAGTTCAAATGGTAGATTCTAATTTGGTGTTATCATGATCGGCGCATTAGTTAGTTTTTCTTTAAGAATATTAAAAGATTTGATACACTCATCTGAAAAGATGAATGGAGCATCCTTTTCTAGGAGTTTATTCATAGGAGTGGCAATTTTAGAAAAATCTTTTATGAAACGTCGGTAAAAACTGGCATGCCCTAGAAAACTCCTAATTCCTCTAACATTGGTGGGATGTGGAATTTTAGCAATTACATCTACTTTAGCTCTATCCACTTCAATTCCTTCTTTTGAAATTTTATGACCAAGAACGATGCCTTCTTTAACCATGAAATGGCATTTCTCCCAATTAAGAACTAGATTTGATTGTTCGCATCTAATAAGCATTCGTTCAAGATTAACTAGACATGATTCAAATGTATCACCGAAGACTGAAAAGTCATCCATGAAAACTTCCATGCATTCTTCTATCATGTCGTGAAAAATCGCCATCATACACCTTTGAAAGGTTGCAGGGGCGTTACAAAGTCCAAATGGCATGCGTTTGTAAGCAAAAGTACCATAAGGGCACGTGAATGTGGTTTTCTCTTGATCTTCGGGTGCTATTGGAATTTGAAAATATCCGGAAAATCCATCTAGAAAATAATAATAACTGTTTTCGGCTAATCTTTCCAACATTTGATCTATGAAAGGTAAGGGAAAGTGATCTTTTCTGGTGGCGTCATTTAATTTTCTATAATCAATACATACACGCCATCCTGTTACAGTCCTAGTAGGAATAAGCTCATTTTTCTCATTCGTAATGAAGTCATGCCACCCTTCTTAGGCACGCATTGAACTGGGCTTACCCATGGACTATCAGAGATTGGATAAATTAAACCTGCGTCTAGCAGTTTAATAATCTCTTTCTTAACTACATCTTGCATATTAGGATTTAGTCTTCGTTGGCGTTGCACATACGTTTTATGACCTTCTTCCATAAGGATTTTATGTGTGCAATACGAAGGACTTATTCCTTTAATATCATGAATCTTCCATGCAATGGCTGGTTTATGAGCTTTCAACACAGAAATGAGTTGTGATTTCTCATTTTTAGTAAGAGAAGACGATATTATTACAGGTAATTCAGATTCACCAAGTAAATAAGCGTATTCCAAATGGTTTGGAAGTGGCTTTAACTCTAATTTCGGAGGTTCTTCTATCGATGATTTGTATCGATATCTGTCTTCTTCTTTTAGCATTTGAATTTCTTCTGTTGTTGGTTCATATCCATTAGCTATAAGTGTAGCTAACATTTCAGCTTCATCAATTGGTTCATTACCTTCTCCTAAAGAACATTCTCCTGTTCCTTGTAATTCTGGAAATTCTTCTAATAATTCTTCGTGTGCATCTATAGTTTGAATATAATAACATGTATCATCTGCAGATTGCGGTTGTTGCATTGCTCTATCAACTGAAAAGGTAACACTCTCATCCTCTATACTTAGGGTCAATTTCTTACCGAACACGTCTATCATTGCTTTAGCCGTGTTTAAGAATGGTCTTCCTAATATGAGAGGAACTTGAGAATCTTCTTCCATGTCCAGAACAACAAAATCTACTGGAAATATTAAAGTACCAACTTTAACTAGCATGTTCTCCATTATCCCTCTAGGATATTTTATCGATCTATCGGCTAGTTGTATGCTTATTCTGGTTGGTTTCAATTCTCCAAGGTCTAGTTTAGCGTATAGTGAATACGGCATTAAATTTATACTAGCACCTAAATCTGCCAATGCTTCTATTGAACTAAGACTACCCAGAAAACATGGAATTGTGAAACTTCCTGGATCAGATAATTTTTCTGGTATCTTATTCAACAGCACTGCTGAACAATTAGCATTCATAGTAACAGCCGAGAGTTCTTCCATTTTCTTTCTATTTGAGATCAGATCTTTCAAGAATTTAGCATATCTAGGCATTCCTGAAATCACATCAATGAAAGGAAGATTTACATTTATCTGTTTAAACATATCCAAGAATTTGGATTGCTCGGCTTCAAGTTTCTCTTTCTTCATTTTACTCGGGTAAGGAAGTGGTGGTTGGTATGGTTTAACATAAGGTTTAGCCTTAACTGTGTTATCTTCATTAACCTTTTCAACTACCGGTTCTTCTTCCTTATATTGATCAGGTGGTTTAAGCTTTGTACCACTTCTTGTGGTAATGGCTTTAGCTGTTTCATTCCGGGGGTTAGCATTTGTATCACTAGGTAAACTTTCCGGTTTTCTTTCACCTATTAACCTTGCTAGGTTACTTACTTCTTGTTCCAGATTTTGAATAGAAGCTTGTTGATTTCTAAATGCTTGAGCATTTTGTTCATTAGTTTGTTTCTGAGATGTAAAAAACTGCGTTTGAGTTTCAACTAGCTTCGTCATCATATCTTCTAAATTCGGCTTTTTATCATCGCTTTGTTGTGGTGGTTTGTTTTGAAAATTAGGTCTTTGCTGATTATAAGTATTATTGGATACTTGTTGATTTCTAGGACCTTGTTGGGTGTTGTATGGAATATTTCGGTTATAATTCGGGTTTTGATTGTAAATCGGTCTTGGCGGTTGATAATTATTCTGATAATTATTTCCAGGCCTTTGGTTTATGTATGAAATATACTCTCTTTGTTCCATTGTTAATTCAATACTGAGACAATCTTTTGTCAAATGTGGTCCTCCACACTGCTCACAACTAATTCGTATTGAGTGAATGTCTTTAGTCATCTTTTCCATTCGTCTCTCGACAGCATCTATCTTTGCGGAAATGGAATCTAATTCATGGCTAGAATCGGCTCTAGCTGCTTTAGATGATCTAACGATATCTTTTTCTTGGTGCCACTCATGTGAGTGGGAAGCAGTGTTATCAATAATTTTGTAAGCATCAGTTTCGGTTTTCTTCATAATAGAACCACCAGCTGCTATATCTATGTCTTTCCTTGTAGTGATGTCGCATCCTTGGTAGAATATTTGTACTATTTGACAGGTGTCTAAACCATGTTGCGGACATCCTCTTAATAACTTTTCATATCTTGTCCACGCCTCATATAGAGTTTCATTTGGCTTCTGTGTGAACGTAACAATTTCTGCTTGAAGTCTTACGGCTTTAGATGCAGGAAAGAATTGTTTAAGAAATTTTTCAACTAAAACGTCCCATGTATCGATCGCCCCTTCAGGTAACGATTCCAACCAATCTTTGGCTTCTCCCTTTAAAGTCCAGGGAAATAACATGAGATATATCTGTTCATCCTCCACTTCTCGGATTTTAAATAGTGTGCAGATCCTATTAAAGATACGTAGATGTTCATTTGGATCTTCATTCGGCGCACCACTAAATTGGCATTGATTAGTCACCATATGTAGAATTTGTCCTTTGATTTCATAATCTGGCGCATTAATGTCTGGATGAGTAATTGCGTGACCTTGGCCAGTGCGTTTAGCTCTTGATAAGGCTAAAAAGGAACATATATTTCATAGCAAAATCCCCCAAGAAAGACAAGATTTTAGTTGCAATTGTTCCATTTTCAAGTGATATTCGTTTATATTAAATAAGTGCGAAGACAAAAGGCGAAAACGACGAATTAAAGACACAAAGGTCCAAAAAGCTCAAATATACAAGATACAAATAAAAAGGTTCAAATTATTGATGAAGAACGTCTAAAAATGACAAGAGTACAAGTTGCGGAACGCAAAGTACACGATATAAAATAGTACGAAAGGACGTCCGAAAATCCGGAACCGGGACCCGAGCCAAGAAGAAACGCCCGACGCAATGGACCAAAAATATCTAGTCTACTATGCACATAAATATAATATAATATATAAATAATTATTAAAATTATTTATATTTTATATATATTTAATAAATATGTCGACGAACAAGAAGACAAAAGATATGTGAGCTGTCCAGCGTGGCCATACGAGTCGCATGGCAAATAGGCATAAACCCATGCGAGTCGCATGGCAGTAAAAATCTGGCCAAATGCCTATAAAAAGGCAGTTTATGCACGAACTCAAACACATCTTTTTCTTTTCCTTCTCTGTAAACATATAACATAAATAAATAATTATAATTTTAATTATAATTTTAATAATTATGATTTAGTTTAGTATTGTAACAAATGATTTACGGGTTTTAAGTCAAGACTCTGCCCGTGTAATACTACGATATTAATACCCACTGTAAGTTATGTCTTTCCTTTTTAATTTAATGTCTCGTAGCTAAGTTATTATTATGCTTATTTAAAACGAAGTAATCATGATGTTGGGCTAATTACTAAAATTGGGTAATTGGGCTTTGTACCATAATTAAGGTTTGGGCAAAAGACCGACACTTGTGGAAATTGGACTATTGACTATTAATAGATGGGGGGTATTGTCTAATTGAGTAACAACTCATTGGAGTCTGTCGAACCTATCTTCAAATTAATTATCCTAATAATTAATAATGATTATGGTTGTCCTATTTAGTGACGTTCATATGGAATCTATTATAATCATTTAATTAATTATTCGGGTTGGGTAATTGATTATTCAAACTGATCAAGTGGGTAAATTAATATTCATATCTAATCAAAACAGGGGTAGATTACATACAGTGATAACTGGTGTAATTGTTGACAGAAGTGATAACTGCGTCACAGTTTAAATCCTTAATTAGTTGGAATATTTGACTTCGGGTATAAGGGTAATTTGACGAGGACACTCGCACTTTATATTTATGACCGATGGACTATTATGGACAAAAACCAGATAGACGTATCAAATAAACCAGGACAAAGGACAATTAACCCATGGTAATAAATTAAAATCAACACGTCAAACATCATGATTACGGAAGTTTAAATAAGCATAATTCTTTTATTATATTTCTCATCGTATCTTTATTTACTGTCATTTTATTACTCGCAATTTTATTTACTGTCATTTTATTTATTGTCATTATTTTACGCACTTTAATTATCGTCATTTATCTTTGCGCTTAAAATATAGAATCGACAAACCGGTCATTAAACGGTAAAACCCCCCTTTTTATAATAATATTACTACTTATATATATATATATATATATATATATATATATATATATATATATATTTTTATATAAATATAGTTTTATAAAAATATAGTACGTAATCACTAACTCCCTGTGGAACGAACCGGACTTACTAAAAACTACACTACTCTACGATTAGGTACACTGCCTATAGTGTTGTAGCAAGGTTTAGGTATATCCCATCCGTAAATTAATAAAACTTGTGTCATATTTTGTAGTATTTCCTAGTAAAAATAATACTATTTCGTACCCTCACGCTACATCATCAAGTTTTTGGCGCCGCTGCCGGGGAGCACTAAAACGCTATATTTTTAATTTATATTTGCAAAAAAAAAAAAAAAACGTAAAAAAAAAAAAAACGTAAAAAAAAAAAAAAGTAAAAAAAAAAAAAAAAAAATTATAAAAAAATATATTTTTAAGATTTTGTCTATAAAAAAAAATTTTTTTTTTTTAGTTTTATTACCTTTAGATTTTTACACTATATTCGCAACTTTTAGTATTAAGTTTAGTTTTGCCATAGTTATTTTTACTTCTAGAATTTTTAGTTTTGCCGTAAAATCCCTTAAGTGCTTTTTCTTTAGACTAAGATTTAGGTGCCTTAAAATTTTGCGACGCCATTTTTCGTGCTATTTTCTTATTTCGTATTTTTCGACGCCTTTTACCTATGTATCAATTACAATTCCAATTAGTGATCTCCATTTGTAGCTTTAATTTTAAGATAGTGATCGTTATAAGGTTGGATTAACCGCGTGTTTACAAACCACTCTTCGTCTTTTTCATTTTTCGACACTTTTCGACGCGCAATCTTTTTCTCTCTTATTTCTCGCCATTATAGTTTTTAGGACTTATTTTTTTTCTACTTCTTCTCTAAATTTCTTAAAATTACGAAAATTTATTTTAAGTGGTTAAATTGATAGACATCAAAATTTTCTGGTTCGTAGTAATAGTTGGATTTGTACGTGGACCGGGTTATTGGAGCCAAACAGTACTCAATTATATTGAGACCAAACGAATCCTGCCCCTCTGCTGCATCTTTTGGCTATTCGAAACGTGGGCAAAATCAGAAAAGTCTATTAATTGGATAACTTATTATAATTTTTCTTTCCTTTTTAAAAACTAATAGGATATTCAGTGAATGCACCGAGCAAAACGTTCACCACCTTTCATACGTTCACCACCTGTAACTCGATCAAGACATCTAGCAAATATTGTCGCCGTTGATTTTTCTTTAGAATCGTCATCTAGTCGAACAAGAACTCCAACTCAAATTTCCGATAATCCATCTTTTGAACCCGACTTCACAATTAAGAACCCGGAGCATATTCAAGGACAATTCCAAGATCCTGAACCACTAATTATTCCTCCTGAACCACAAACCGTTAAATCAGAGTCCTCTAGTGATTCGTATTCAACAAATTCAATTATGGAAGTAACGGAACCTCTAAGTATGGAAGATCGAATGAGAGCCACACGCACGGGCCAAGGTCACGCCATTATTAAGCCAGAAGTTAATGCGCCAGATTATGAAATCAAAGGACAAATTCTACACATGGTAACTAACCAATGCCAATTCAGTGGTGCACCGAATGAAGATCCTAACGAACACCTTCGTACGTTTAAAAGAATTTGTACACTATTCAAAATCCGAGAAGTGGAAGATGAGCAGATCTATCTCATGTTGTTTCCCTGGACTTTAAAGGGAGAAGCCAAAGATTGGTTAGAATCGTTACCTGAAGGGGCGATTGACACATGGGATGTTTTAGTTGAAAAATTTCTTAAACAATTCTTTCCGGCATCTAAAGCCGTGAGACTTCAAGGAGAAATTGTTACGTTCGCGCAAAAGCCAAATGAAACATTATATGAGGCGTGGACAAGATTCGGAAGGATGTTGAGAGGATGTCCTCAACACGGTTTAGACACTTACCAAATAGTACAAATATTCTACCAAGGTGTCAACGTTGCTACACGAAAAGACATCGACATAACAGCTGGTGGTTCCATCATGAAGAAAACCGCAACTGAAGCTTACAAAATTATTGATAATACAGCCTCCCACTCGCATGAGTGGCACCAAGAAAAAGATATTTTTCGTTCATCTAAAGTGGCTAGAGCCGATTCTAGCCATGACTTTGATTCCGTTTCCGCAAAAATAGATGCTTTCGAAAGACGAATGGAAAAGATGAATAAAGATATTCACGCAATACGAATCAGTTGTGAGCAATGCGGTGGACCACACTTATTGAAAGATTGTCACATTGAACCAACGATGGAACAACTAGAGAATGTTTCCTATATGAACCAAAGGCCGGGAAATAATTATCAAAATAATTATCAACCGCCAAGGCTAAACTTAAATCGAAATCAAAACATTCTTTACAATCCAAAAGGACCCGAAAATAACTGGTATAACCAACAAGGTCCGAATAACCAACCGACTCAAAACAACACTTTCAATCAACAAAGACCTAGCTTGTATAAACCACCACAATAACCCGAAGAGAAAAAGCCAAATCTAGAAGAAATGATGGCAAAGCTGATTGAATCTCAAACACAATTCATTACATCTCAAACCCAAACGAACGAGAGATTTGATCAGTCATTAAGAACTCAACAAGCTTCCATTTTGAATCTAGAAAAACACGTAGGTACTCTTGCTAGCATGATGAGTGAGAGGGAACAAGGAAAGCTACCAAGTAATACTGAAGTAAATCCTCGGAATGAGAATGTTAATATGGTTTCAACGAATTCTGAAAAACCAGCACCAGAAGATGGGAAGGTTTTAGATGAGAGTAACAATGAAGAAGTTACACCACCACCACCCGAGTATGTAAAGCCAATGGTGGCACCAAACAAACCACCCATCCCGTTTCCAAGAAAAGGAGTTGAGTATGAGCAAGTGATAGGTAATAAAGATTGTGATACCTCTGAAAAGAAGAAGAAGAAAAAGAATAAGAAAGTGCAAGAAACAAAAGCCGTAAATATAAACCCGGTGAAGACAGTTCCACCAAAACCTCCACCTAGGGTAGGTGATCCGGGTGAATTTATTGTTCCTTGTCTACTTAGTGATTGTGTCATGTATGATGCACTAGCAGATTTAGGTGCAAGTGTAAGTGTTATGCCTCTTTCCTTATATAAGAGATTAGGTGTAGGTAAGTTAAGTCCAACGGATATGAGTGTTCGACTCTTTGATCAAACCATTAAGCACCTAGTTGGAATTGCTGACAACCTACCCATTCAAGTAGGTAATTTAACCTTTCTAGTCGAATTCATTGTCATTGACATAGAAGAGGACCCAAACATTCCTCTAATTTTAGGTCGACCATTCTTTGCGTCCACCGGGGCGTTATTTGATGTAGGAAATGGAAGAATGACACTTAGTAGTGGTAACAAATCGATCACCTTTATGATTCGAAAGTCTAAATCTCCACCAACCAAAACCATTGAACCAGCAAAAACGATTGGTAACAACCATGTTGTTTTACCAACTCCAACGGTAGTGCTTAATAATAATGAAACGCCTAAGTGTGGGGAAAATGAAGTAACACCTAATGATGACATGATAACAAAGAACCCCGTTGTTGATACGAAATTAAATGATCTCGTTATTAATAGTTCAATGAAGAAACTTATTAAACGGATTCGCGATGCTAGAACCAAGGGGAACTTTAAGTTATGTAACCGGTTAGTATCCAATCTATCACCTAAAGAAAAGGAGAAACTAGTTGAAATTGTGGATATTACACAGGAATCCGACCAATGGCTTAAAGAAAAAGTCACGGATATGCAAGTTGATTATGGACCAAGAGAAATTAACGATGAAGTTAATCACAATTTTGACACCACGGCTACCTAAGTGTGGGGAGATTCAAATGTTCTAAAAAGAAAATGCTATCTAGAGTTAGTTGTTCTGTTCTCGTGTAGTTCCGAGAATGGAACCCGATTGGTCTTTTCCGCTAGCAGACACTAAAGAACTAGTTTCCTCCCTCCATTCTGAATTTTTTTTATTTTGTAGATTTTATATAAAAATTAATATGCTTTTTAAATTTAAGTTTTGTGTGATTTTAAAAACAAAATTTACTTTATTTCATTAAGTTAAAAAAAAAATTGATTTCTAAAATTCGTCGTGAGTTGAAGACTAGGTCATAGAGCCGAAATTGCTTTACCCGAGAGCGGGGCAAAAAATTTTGTTATCATTATTTTTAATTTTATTGATCTAAAGTATGCAAAAAAAAAATATTATATTTTATAAATTTTTGAACGTGGGGAAATATACCCAACTTCAAAAATATGTATATATGTTTGTAGTTTATATCATGAACACAACAGGGTAAAACAACGCACTTTCAAAGACTGTCATTAAAGTTCAGCAAAAGGTACCAATTTTGACGACAAGACGCAAAATAACAAATGTTATATAACAAATGGAGGAATGAACGATGAGGCGCCATCAATCATTCGACGAGCTTTGTAATTACAAACTCGGTATTTTTAATCACTTTTCTACACTAATCACCCTCATGAATTTATAATTATAGTCTGATTTCATGCAAATGAGGGCATTGCATGATCTCAAGTGTGGGGAAGGGTTATAAATTCTCTCGGGTTTATACTTAGTTTAATTGCCAAATTTCATGAAAATTTGAAAAATTTTCAACTAAAATACTAGTAACGCAGTAGTTGTATTAGAATCTAGTGCTCTCTGATAACAAGGAACAGCCCTAGTCTTATATACTGACTACCCACTTCTAGTAAAATTTTTCAAAATTTTCAATTAAATGAAGTCAAAATTATGTTTATACATATTTATGAACGATGAAAACTAGGTGTTAATACTGAAATTATCGTTACCTCGAGGACATAAATTGAGAAACAACCCAAAACGCTTGAATTCATTTAAAAAGGAATAAAGAAGAATAAAAAGGCAAAGAAAGAAACTAAGTGTGGGGAGAATGTACCAAGTTATTCAATTAAAAACTATCTATCACATGTTTCTGTAAAGTTATTGCAGGTGCTTTTGTTTTGGACTTAATTAACAGTTTTACCCGGTTTATTGTAATATATTTGAAAGAAAAGATGGATCTACACGATGAATCAATTCCATCATTAAAAGGAAGTAAAGTCTTCCGAAAAAGACACGCGCTTCTTGATTTAGGTCATGAAGTTGTCGTCCAGACCAGCTGTAGGTTGACGAAAAATCTAGAAAAGTCATCTCTAAAATCAGCAGGAAATCCACGGACCTCAGCATCAAACAGGGTCGCCAAGTGGTCAGATTTATCCTAACCATGAGAAGGATTTATCTCGTACAATGGGGGGGCACCGTGCAAATTAGCTTGATAAGACTAATGAATCAGATCCCCAGAAAGGATAATCTCCTTAAAGATTAAAAATCTGCTTTTAAGCCTGATATTACTCAATCCTTGAGATTGGCCTTAAAGATTGAGAATTCAAACTCATGGAATTCGATGATATCTAAACTCGAGCTTGAACGAGAAAATATTTTGATCAAAATTAAAACCGATTTGTTTTCTGAAAATCCATTTTCAATGAGTTCATTACCATTGAACGTAAAATCCTGGGAATTCAACAGAATTCATTAGGTCACCTGAACCAAATCGGGTGTCAACCGTAAGAACGGTGGTTGCATAGCATGGTCGGAGACAGGACCTTGTGCCAGACCGAAAAATCATAGGATGATCTTTACTATTGCTCCTACCAAGGATAGTACTAGCATCCGACACGTAATTAGACCATGAACAAATGCATGTCATTAGACATTGCCTTAACAGTTTCTTGTTCATCGCTTTCCTTTACAACCGGACGGTAGTTTACCGAAAGGTAATATACGGATCAAGTAAACTGGATGTGTGCTTTCCGATACCGGGATAGCAGTGGATTACACGAACCTAAATGTTTTTAGCCAAAATATTGATCCACAAATATATTTTGCAACACCGATGGTGGGTCAAATCAGAAAACTTGTCTAGGGTAAAATCTAGCTTGAATTTTTAAAAGATCAAATGTTTTCATAAAGATCCAATTTCCTAAAGGATCTACATTTTTATAGTCATGTGGGACTGTAAACCGCCTTTCAAATGTGCACTTTGCTTTGGAAACCGAAAGTAAATCGGCTATTTGATTGCAAGTGTCGTTGACCTAAACCCAAGGCAACTGTGGATGACACACCCACCTTTAACCATGGTTCTATTGTTAATATCATTGTTTATACCGCTCTATCAAAATCACTGATGTACAAAGTGTGAAGAATAAAGAAGTGATTCGTGTGATGTATTATATTATTTCAAGACTGTATTGCTTGAGGACAAGCAACGCTCAAGTGTGGGGATATTGATAAGGCTAAAAAGGAACATATATTTCATAGCAAAATCCCCCAAGAAAGACAAGATTTTAGTTGCAATTGTTCCATTTTCAAGTGATATTCGTTTATATTAAATAAGTGCGAAGACAAAAGGCGAAAACGACGAATTAAAGACACAAAGGTCCAAAAAGCTCAAATATACAAGATACAAATAAAAAGGTTCAAATTATTGATGAAGAACGTCTAAAAATGACAAGAGTACAAGTTGCGAAACGCAAAGTACACGATATAAAATAGTACGAAAGGACGTCCGAAAATCCGGAACCGGGACCCGAGCCAAGAAGAAACGCCCGACGCAATGGACCAAAAATATCTAGTCTACTATGCACATAAATATAATATAATATATAAATAATTATTAAAATTATTTATATTTTATATATATTTAATAAATATGTCGACGAACAAGAAGACAAAAGATATGTGAGCTGTCCAGCGTGGCCATGCGAGTCGCATGGCAAATAGGCATAAACCCATGCGAGTCGCATGGCAGTAAAAATCTGGCCAAATGCCTATAAAAAGGCAGTTTATGCACGAACTCAAACACATCTTTTTCTTTTCCTTCTCTGTAAACATATAACATAAATAAATAATTATAATTTTAATTATAATTTTAATAATTATGATTTAGTTTAGTATTGTAACAAATGATTTACGGGTTTTAAGTCAAGACTCTGCCCGTGTAATACTACGATATTAATACCCACTGTAAGTTATGTCTTTCCTTTTTAATTTAATGTCTCGTAGCTAAGTTATTATTATGCTTATTTAAAACGAAGTAATCATGATGTTGGGCTAATTACTAAAATTGGGTAATTGGGCTTTGTACCATAATTAAGGTTTGGGCAAAAGACCGACACTTGTGGAAATTGGACTATTGACTATTAATAGATGGGGGGTATTGTCTAATTGAGTAACAACTCATTGGAGTCTGTCGAACCTATCTTCAAATTAATTATCCTAATAATTAATAATGATTATGGTTGTCCTATTTAGTGACGTTCATATGGAATCTATTATAATCATTTAATTAATTATTCGGGTTGGGTAATTGATTATTCAAACTGATCAAGTGGGTAAATTAATATTCATATCTAATCAAAACAGGGGTAGATTACATACAGTGATAACTGGTGTAATTGTTGACAGAAGTGATAACTGCGTCACAGTTTAAATCCTTAATTAGTTGGAATATTTGACTTCGGGTATAAGGGTAATTTGACGAGGACACTCGCACTTTATATTTATGACCGATGGACTATTATGGACAAAAACCAGATAGACGTATCAAATAAACCAGGACAAAGGACAATTAACCCATGGTAATAAATTAAAATCAACACGTCAAACATCATGATTACGGAAGTTTAAATAAGCATAATTCTTTTATTATATTTCTCATCGTATCTTTATTTACTGTCATTTTATTACTCGCAATTTTATTTACTGTCATTTTATTTATTGTCATTATTTTACGCACTTTAATTATCGTCATTTATCTTTGCGCTTAAAATATAGAATCGACAAACCGGTCATTAAACGGTAAAACCCCCCTTTTATAATAATATTACTACTTATATATATATATATATTTTTTTATATAAATATAGTTTTATAAAAATATAGTACGTAATCACTAGCTCCCTGTGGAACGAACCGGACTTACTAAAAACTACACTACTCTACGATTAGGTAAACTGCCTATAGTGTTGTAGCAAGGTTTAGGTATATCCCATCCGTAAATTAATAAAACTTGTGTCATATTTTGTAGTATTTCCTAGTAAAAATAATACTATTTCGTACCCTCACGCTACATCATCAGCTCTCATTCGGTCCTCCATACTTAAAGGTTCCAGATTCTCCATAATTGAATTTGTTGAATCGGAATCACTAGAGGATTCTGATTTAATGGTTCGTTCCTCAACAATCTCTGTTTGAATGATTGGTGGTTCCGGAGGAAAGTTTAGTGGTTCAGGATCTATGAATCGTTCCTGAATATTCTCCGGATTCTCAATTGTGAGGTCGGGTTCAAAAAAATGGATTATCAGAAATATGAACTGAAGTACTTGGTCGACTGGATGACGATTCTAAAGAAAAATCAACGGCGGTAATATTTGCTAAATGTCTTGATCTAGTTACAGGTGGTGAACGTACAAAAGGTGGTGAACGTCTTGCTCGGTGCATTCACTGAATATCCTATTAGTTTTTAAAAGGAAAGAAAAATTATAATAAGTTATCCAATCAATAGACTTTTCTGATTTTGCCCACGTTTCGAATAGCCAAAAGATGCAGCAGAGGGGCAGGATTCGTTTGGTCTCAATATAATTGAGGACTGTTTGGCTCCAATAACCCGGTCCACGTACAAATCCAACTATTACTATGAACCAGAAAATTTTGATGTCTATCAATTTAACCACTTAAAATAAATTTTCGTAATTTTAAGAAATTTAGATAAGAAGTAGAATAAAAATCTATGTCCTAAAACTAGAATAGCGAGAAATAAGAAAGAAAAAGAGTTCGTCGGAAAAAGGTCGAAAAAGAAAAATGGTTGAAAAATAAAAGGTGACGGAAAAATAAAAGAAACTTATAAAACTTAAAAATACTTGACTAACCTAACCTTATTACTACAACTAACTTAAAATTATAATCGCAAATTGAGATTACTAATTGGAATGATAATTGATACATAGGTAAAAGTCGTCTAAAAATATTAAAGCTTACAGGAAAAACTAAATCCCAAATGGAAATAACTTAAAAAGAAACTAAAACTTAAAAAGGTGTCGCAAAATTCTAAAGCACCTAAATCTTAGTCTAAAGAAAAAGCACTTAAGGAATTCTACGGCAAAGCCTAAAAATCTAGAAATAAAAATAACTATGGCAAAAACTAAGTTTAAAACTAAATATGAGCTAAAATTACAAATATTACGCTAAAACAATTAAAAATGGACAAAATATAAAAATATACAAAAAGTTATAAAAAGTACAATTTTTTTATAAAAATATTATTTTTATATTATTTTATAAAAGTATTAATTTAAATATATAAATAAAACTAATTAAAACTTAATATAACTAAATGATTAAAATTAAATATTAATTTAATTAAAACCTAAATCTTAATTAATTAATAATAATAATTATTAATCCGTATTAATTGCAGTTAGGGTTTCTGGCAGGCATGTCAGAAAAAGCTCCGCGAGTCGCGGTATTTCAAGCATTAAACCCCGCGAGTCGCGGGGTTCCAAAATTCAACCCTGGAACATTTTAAAACTGACGCGTTTTTTTTTCTTTTCTAATTTTCTGTTTTTATATAAATAAAAGATATTTAAATAAAACTTATATTTTTATAAACTAAAATAAAAATAAAGAAACATATAAAACTTTTAACAAACTCTTAAAAATATATAAATTTTTGTTTTTCTTTTTATATTTTCGAATATTTAAAACGTACTTTTATAAAAACGAATTTTAATAAAAGTAAAATAAAAATCTTTTTTTTATTATATTAGCGTTGCGCTTCCGGCTTTTAAGAGATCCCCGGCAGCGGCGCCAAAAATACTTGATGTTTCGCGAGGTGTATATAAAATAGCTATTAATTTTTACAGGAAATATTATTAAATACGATACAATTTTACACAAGATATTTATTTATTTATTGAATGGATATACTTAAACCTTGCTACAACACTTATAGGCAGTGTACCTAATCGTACAGTAGTGTAGTTTTTAGTAAGTCCGGTTCGTTCCACAGGGAATCTTTTTAAACAAAGCTTAACGCTATATTAGTTTACTTTTATAAAAATACAAATATATATATAAGTAATATTATTATTATAAAGGGGGGTTTTTATCGTTTAATGACCGGTTTGTCGATTTTAAAACTTTGGTCGCAGTTAAAACCAAATGTAAAATATTAAAAATAAATACAAGACTTAAATTAAAGCGTAAAGTAAATAACGATAATGAAATTGCGAATAATAAAAGTGCGATAAAATAAACTTGCGATAATTAAAAAGTACGATAATTAAAAGTGCAATTAAATACAATAACAATAAAAATGCGATAATTAGAAGTGCAATTAAATATAAAATAAAGGAAATTAAATATGAAATAAAAGAATTATGCTTATTTAAACTTCCGTAATCATGATGTTTGACGTGTTGATTTTAGTTTTATGCCCATGGGTTAATTGTCCTTTGTCCTGGATTATTTAATATGTCCGTCTAGTTTTTGTCCATAACAGTCCATCAGTCATAAATATAAAGTGCGAGTGTCCTCGTCAAATTATCCTTATACCCGAAGTTAAATATTCCAACTAATTGGGGACTTAAACTGTAACAAGATTTTAATACTTTGTTTAATAATTACACCAGGATGTCGACTGAGTGTAACCCAAGGTTTTAATATTTTGTTATCAATTATACCAAATGTCCTTGTATATAATTTCACCCCTGTTTTAATTATTCTAGTGGCTATTAATCCATTCCCGTGTCCGGTTAAATGAACGATTATTCGTACATATAAATACGCCGCCCATCGTGTCCGATTGAGTGTATATGGTAATTTATAGGGACGCCCAATTGTAAATCTTTATATTAACATTAACAAACTATCATTTAGTTAAACAAATATAAAGCCCATTAATAGCTCATAGTCTAATTTCTACAAGTGTCGTTCTTTTATCCAAACCCCAATTATGGTACAAAGCCCAATTACCCAGTTTTAGTAATTAGGCCAACATCATGATTACTTCGGATTAAATAAGCATAATAATAACTTAGCTACGAGACATTAAATTAAAAAGGTTGAACATAACTTACAATGATTAAAAATAGCGTAGCGTTACACGGACAGAATTTCGACTTACACCCTTACAACATTCGCTAACATACCCTTATTATTAGGATTAAAATTAAAATTAAAATTAAAATATAAATTATATATATATATTTTACGTATATAGATAGAGAGAATGATATATGATGGATGAAAAATGCTCAGAATTCGGTTGGCTTTATAGGGAGTTTCAAAGTTTGGGGCTCCGCGACTCGCGGAACTTTTGGCCTTCAAACTCCGCGAGTCACGGAGATTGAAAATACAGCTCACCAGCTTTTGGAGTCTTTCTTGCCGACGATTTATTTATAAATATAATATATATATATATATAATTAATATAATTAATTATATATTATATTATATTTATATACATAGTTAACTTGTAATTTTTAGTCCGTTGCGTCGAGCGTTGAGAGTTGACTCTGGTCCCGGTTCCGGATTTTTGAACGTCCTTGCGTATAATTTAATATCTTGTACTTTGCGTTTTGAATCTTGTACTCTTGTAATTTCGAGACGTTTCTTATCAATAATTGGAACCTCTTTGATTGTCTTTTATACTTTTGAGCTTTTTGGTCGTTTGCGTCTTCAATTCGTCGAATCTGTCTTTTGTCTTCACCTTTTATTATTTAAACGAATATCACTTGTAAATAGAACAATTGCAACTAAAATCTTGTCTTTCTTGAGGAATAATGCTATGAAATATATTTTCGTTTTTAGCATTATCAATGACACAAGTACAAACATAAGTCTTTTGACATATTTTAGACCTACCGCCAGAAGAAATACCTTCTAGCTTTCGTTGGTAGGAGGATTGCTCTCGAAGAACCATTTCGGATAATGAGAGAATCTGACGAAATCATTGTTGGTCCGGTTTTACCGTATAAACATCTCGACCATCCTCACGCTTAGTCTAGATATCTACGTTATTGTCATGACACTAAGCACAATTCAAAAATAAATAAACTAGTTTTCATAACAAGATTCAACAAATACAAAGACATTCCATTGATACATACGAAACAAAAGACAACACCATACGTAATTCTACAGTTGAAAGTTTACAATGTCTTCCACAGATGAATTCTCATCCCTACAAATCCTATCTAAATCATCGAAGCTAATCTGACCAAGAGCTTCATGTGCCCGCTGGCACTCCTCCACGCAAGAGGGGCCTATCTCTCTCATCATCCTTTCAACAGCACTACCAGCCGGCATGTAACGGTGAACCCGTTTTAACACTTCGAGAGTGGTCAGTTTCTTGATAGCCTCAACAAACGCCCCAAACGGCTGATGCACAAGTGGAGACTTTAACAAACGAGAAAAAAGCACAGGTATACCAAACTTGAGGCGAGTAAGATTTCCCAAAGTCGCTAAAACCTGCTCCGACAGCTTCTTGTTGTCATCTGCAAGGTAGGTCACTGATGTACGTAGAGGTGTATACAAAATAGTTATATATTTACTACAAAATACTATTAAATACGATACAATTTTACACAAGTTATTTATTTATTTATAGAATGGAAATACCTAAACCTTACTACAACACTTATAGGCAGTGTACCTAATCGTACAGTAGTGTAGTTTTTAGTAAGTCCGGTTCGTCCACAGGGAACTTAGCCAAGCTTAACACTATATTTTTGAAAACTATATTTGTAAAAATATCAATATATATATAAGTAGTATTATTATTATAAAGAGGGGGTTTTTACCGTTTAATGACCGGTTTGTCGATTTTATAACTTTTAGTCGCAGTTAAAACCTAATGTAAAATATTAAAAATAAATATAACTTAATTTTAAGCGTAAAGTAAATAATGATAATGAAATTGCGATACATAAAATGACGATAAATTGCGATAATTTAAAAGTACGATAATTAAAAGTGCAATTAAATACAATGACAGTAAATAAAAGTGCGATAATTAAAAGTGCAATTAAATATGAAATAAAGGAATTATGCTTATTTAAACTTCCGTAATCATGATGTTCGACGTGTTATTTTTAGTTTAGTACCATGGGTTAATTGTCCTTTGTCCTGGATTATTTGATATGTCCATACGGTTTTGTCCATAATAGTCCATCAGTTATAAATATAAAGTGCGAGAGTCTTCGTCAAATTATCCTTATACCCGAAGTCAAATATTCCAACTAATTGGGGATTCGAATTGTAACAAGGTCTTAATACTTTGTTTAATGAATACACCAGGTTATCGACTGCGTGTAGTCCATGATTTTACTACTTTGTTAATAATTACACCAATTACCCTTGAATGTAATCCACCCCTATTTTAACAAGTCTATTAACTATTAATCCAGTTCCGTGTCCGGTAAATTGAACAATTATTGGTATTTATAGATATCCCACCCACCGTACCCAGTCAAGCATATGTGGTTATATATAAATACGTCAAATTATAAGTCTATATATTAAATTAATGAGGTATCATTTAGTTAATATAAAGCCCATTAATAGCCCATAGTCTAATTTCCACAAGTGTCGTTCTTTTGTCCAAACCCCAATTATGGTACAAAGCCCAATTACCCAAATTTAAAATTTAGCCCAACATCACGATTACTTCGGCTTAAATAAGCATAATAATAACTTAGCTATGAGACATTAATTTAAAAAGGTTGAACATAACTTACAATGATTAAAAATAGTGTAGCGTTACACGGACAGAATTTCGACTTACACCCTTACAACATTCGCTAACATACCCTTATTATTAAAATTAAAATTAAAATTAAAATTATAATATATATATATATATATATATATATATATATATATATATATATATATATATATATATATATATATATATATATATATATATATATATATATATATATATATACGTTTGAGTAAGAAGAGAAAAAGATGTGTTTTGATCGATCACAAAACTGCTTTTTATAGAGATGTGGCCAGATACTGTTCACCATGCGATCGCATGGGATTTAGGCCTCCAGGCCATGCTATCGCATGGCCTCTTTTTCCAACTCACATGAGTTTGTTTCCTAGCTTGCCGACGGTTTAATAAATAAATATAATATATAAATAATTTTAAGAATTATTTAAATATTATATTATATTTATGTGCATAGTTGACTTGTAATTTTTAGTTCGTTGTATCGAGCGTTGAGAGTTGACTCTGGTCCCGGTTCCGGATTTTCGAACGTCCTTGCGTACAATTTAATATCTTGTATTTTGCGTTTCGCGTCTTGTACTCTTGTAATTTTGAGACGTTTCTCAACAATAATTTGAACCACTTTGATTGTACTTTGTACTTTTTAGCTTTTTGGTCGTTTGCGTCTTCAATTCGTTGAATCTGTCTTTTGTCTTCACCTTTTATTATTTAAACGAATATCACTTGTAAATAGAACAATTGCAACTAAAAGCTTGTCTTTCTTGAGGGATAATGCTATGAAATATATGTTCGTTTTTAGCATTATCAAATATTCCCACACTTGAGCGTTGCTTGTCCTCAAGCAATATGGTCTTGAAATAAAAATACTAGAATCACTTCTTTATTCTTCACACTTTGTACATCAGTGATTTCTATACGGCGGTATGAACAATGGTAGTAACGATGTGGTTTACAGTCCCACATGACTATGAAAATTTACATCCTTTAGGAAATTGGATCTTTATGAAAACATTTGATCTTTTTGAAAATTCAATCTAGCTTTTATCCTAGATAAGTTTTCCGGAATAACCCTTCACCGGTGTTTGCAAAATGTTTTTGTGGGTTTGGTGGGTTTCAGATTTGAAAATTTTAGCTCAAAACTTATGGTTTTGTGCCACCCACTTTCTAACCTTGTATTGGGAAAGCAACACGTCCAGTTTACTTACTTCGTATATTACCTTTCGGTAAACTACCATCCGGTTGTAAAGGAAAGCGTTGAACAAGCAACTGTTAAGGTAATGTCTCGTGACATGCTTTTAATTATGGTCTATATCGTGCCGGATGCAATTACTATCCTTTGTAAGAGCAATAGTAAAGATCACCCTATAGTTTTTCGGTCTGGCACAAGGTCATGTCTTTGACCATACTATGCAATCACCGTTCTTACGGTTGAC
Organism: Rutidosis leptorrhynchoides; assembly: GCF_046630445.1. Lineage (NCBI taxonomy): Eukaryota > Viridiplantae > Streptophyta > Magnoliopsida > Asterales > Asteraceae > Rutidosis > Rutidosis leptorrhynchoides. The sequence goes on along the minus strand of NC_092333.1, from coordinate 424,635,810 downwards.
ACCCGATTTGGTTCAGGTGACCTAATGAATTCCAGGTGAATTCCTAGGATTTTACATTCAATGGTAATGAACGCATTAAAAATGGGTTTTCAGAAAACAAATCGATTTGTAATTTGATCAAAATATTTTCTCGTTCAAGCTCGGGTTTAGATATCATCGAATTCCATGAGTTTGTAATTCTCAATCTTTAAGGTCAATCTCTAGGATTGAGTAATATCAGTCTTAAAAGCTGATTTTTGATCTTTAAGGAGATTATCCTTTCTGGGGATCTGATTCATTAGTCTTATCAAGCTAATTTGCACGGTGCCCTCCCCATTTTACGAGACAGATCCTCTCATGGTTAGGATAAGTCTGACCACTTGGCGACCCTGTTTGATGCTGAGGTCCGTGGATTTCCTGATGATTTTAGTGATGACTTTTCTAGATTTTTCGTCAACCTACAGCTGGTCTGGACGATAACTTCATGACCTAAATCAAGAAGCGCGTGTCTTTTTCGGAAGACTTTACTTCCTTTTAATGATGGAATTGATTCATCGTGTAGATCCATCTTTTCTTTCAAATATATTATAAGAAATTGGGTAAAATTGATAAAATTGTCCAAAACAAAAGTATCTTCAGTTTTTTGTACAAAAATATGTGATATATGTTTTAAATAACTTGGTAAATTTTTCCCACACTTGGCTTTTATTTTCCTTTCTTTGCCTTTTTATTGTCCTCTATTCCATTTTAAATGAATTCTAATATTTTGGGTTGTTTCTCAATTTATGTCCTTTCCGAGGTAACAATAATTTCGGTGTTAACACCTAGTTTTACCGTTCATAAATATGTATAAACATGATTTTGAATTCATTTAATTGAAAATTTTGAAAAATTTTACTAGAATTGGATAGACAGTATATAAGACTAGAGCTGTTCTTTATTATCAGAGAGCACTAGATTCTAATACAACTACTGCGTTACTATTATTTTTAATGGTAACCAAGTGTATAAGTCAAACCTTTTTTAAAAATCCGAAAGAATTTAACCCCTTCCCACACTTAAGATCTTGCAATGCCCTCATTTGCAAGAAATCAGTAACAATTTAAATTATTGAGGGTGATTAGCATAGAAAAATGATTAAATTTTACCAAAGTTTCCAAACATATTGGCGTTTATTTGTTGAATGATAAATGGTGCACATCATTTGTTCATTTCGTCTTGTTGTTACATCACATTTGTTTTTCGTTTTGTCGTCAAAATTAGTAGTTTTTGCTGAACTTAATGCCAGTCTTTGAAAATGCGCTGTTTTACCCTGTTGTGTATAATTGACAATATACATACATACAAATATAAACATGCATGGTAATTTGAAATGGGACTTAAAATCCCACTTTCAAATCAAATATGAAATATTAGTACAACATAATAAAAATATTAAACATTACATAAAAGTATCAATATTTGTATGTTTAAACATAAATAAATAAAAATAATAAAAAATAAAAATCATAGAAATCACCAACGGGAACTATATCAATCTGGATAGGGGTTCCAGTTCATGTCGTCGGTCGGGTTCCATGGTTGGTTATAGGTGTACTGGTAGGCCTGGTTAGGGTCGTAGAGAGTATATGATGGTCTCATCTCGGGCTGGTGTGGAGGATAGTAAGCAGGTCGGGTCGGTACGTAGTGATCCTGAGGTGATAGTCGGCTCATGATCTGACGCTGATGATAGTCCCATCTATCATGCTGTCATTGCCTGGAATGCTCGTACTCATTACGGGCTTGCCACTGCTCGTACCGTCTATGTCTCTCCTCGTTTGTCATTTCTACCTCATCTACACGCTGGTAGACGTCAGTCATAGCCTCCCTAATGACATCCCTAATGTCATCTGCTTCCTCCATTTCCTCATCTAAACCTCTCTCTACCTGAGGTTGATTACCAACATATGGTATTGCCTGATTGCGTCTGCTCTTTAATACCTTAGCACCCTGATAGACCCTCAATCCTAAAGGCTCAACCTGTTCCCTACATACCAAAAGTGGACCCCCTTGATCCCTATCTACACCCAAATACTCTCCAATGAGAGTAACAAAAATACCTCCTCCTATTATTCCCCCTTTCTATATTCCTTCCACCATCTTAGACAAATAAAAACCAACACAGTAAGGGATATTAACAAAGCCTCTTGGGTCTCGAATACACTTTAGGTAAAATAAATCATGTAAGATCATTTTCTCCTTTTTATGACCTCTCTGTGTAATCAAGTTATCCAGAAATCTATGAATTATATGAAGTTCGGCTCTGTGAATATGTAAGTAGGTATGTGTTCCTGCCCGTCCAAAAACATTAAAATCTGACATACGCCTCCAGACGGCGTTAGCATCAAAATTCCTATCTACCCTTTCACCATGATAAATCAAGTTTTTACAATCGAGTAATAGCAATTCAGTAGGCATATATATCTGTAAAGCCCTGGCCATATCCAGCAGGGACATCCTGTACATCCTATGGCCAAGTATAAATCTAAGAAAACTTCTATCATCTAACCTATCTACATCCGCATTTAATGCTATAGTACTCATAAGCTCAACACACCATTCCTTATATACAGGTCTACGAATGGTGAATAAACGTTCCCAATCGGGAAAAGAAGAGCTGCCATACCTTTGGATCAAATGCTGTCTAACTGAGTTAACTAGTTGGACCCTTTCCAAAGGCTCCCAATCAATTACCCTCGGCACTTATACATTTTTCGGTACCAGTTTGAATTTGTTACTTTGATATGTTGGGTAATCTTTCCAGCTTCGATCAAATCTTAGATGGGATGCAACTGTTCTTCATGAATAGTTGGGTGTTGTACTATCGGATGCATCGGAAATACTACGAAGGCATCGATATATTCTTGATGCGGATCATAATAAGGTACGTGTTGATCAGGTTGTTGTTGTTGTTGTTGTTCCTGTTGTTGCTCCGGTTCATATTGCATTTCTGGAGCAGGTTGTCTAGATGATGATGATGCACCATCAGTATTGGTAAATCTCTGCAAAACACATTAAACACAAAATTTGTGCATCCAAATATGCATTAGTGCTAGCAAAATAACAAATTAACACAATTACAATAACATGTTTAATCAAAATTTAACTTATACACATTTTCACAATTTTTACAATTCTACACTTTTTCAAATAAGCATATATGAAAATGTTTACAAAGTTCATAAGCATTTAACTCAAATAACATGTTAAAACAACCATTACTAGCAATTAAACAAGTTTCAAATGACATTTATATCAATTTAATCAAGTTCATGAATTTTAGAAATAAAAAGTCCACTTTAATTCTCAAAAATCATGTTTAGGATCAAAGTTTGGATCATTTAGCTACCTAAACATGTTACACTACTTAATTTAGCAATAATTCATGACAAAAATCGGCCATAACCTGTTTATATTAAAAAGCCCCAAATTGCTCAAGAACACAAACCCTAGATTCCTAAAATTTTTGAAGTTTTTAGCTTCAAATCATGTTAAATAGCATCAATCTAGGTTATACATGCATAAAATACTAACAATTTAACTCTAATTACACTAGAAATTAACAAAATCAAATTAGGAAAATTATAGCTCAAGAACACTAAAAATCAAATTTAAAGAGGTTTAGGGGTGAAATTGTTACCCTTCTTAATAAACTTCTTATCAAATTCATGTTTAGAGTGGATTATAGCGAGAAATTTGGTTGATTTTGGTGAAAAATTGATGATTTTAGGGGTGTTTTTGGAGTGTGGTTCGTGTATGTATGTGTGTTTGTGGAGAGAGCAGAAGCAGCGAGCTGCTCTTTTTCTATCTGACCAGATTTTTGCCTCCATCCAATCGCATGGAGGTATAGTTTAAATATCATGCGATCGCATGGGGTCCGGGGGTTTTTTTTTTTTTTTTAAAAAAGGTTACTAATAAAACATATAATTAATTTAAAAATTAGAATTTTGTTTCTTTTTCAGGAAGAGGGTATTTCGGATTGTTGTCCTAGTCCGTACCTCGACAAAATTTTAAAAATTTGTCACGTTTTAAGCGCGGTTTTAAAAGTAAAGATTTTTGGGTTTTTTTGTTTTTGGCTTACTTTAATTCAATAAGATTAAAAATAATGATAATAAAAGTTCTCGTCCCTCCCTTGGGTAGAGCAATTTCGGTTCAACGACCTAGTTTTCAACTCACGACGAATTTTAAAAATCAAATTTTTAACTTAGTGAAATAAAGTAAATTTTTATTTTTTAAATTCACACCAAACTTAAATTTAAAATGCATAAAATTAAAAATTCATATAAATATCATTAATATTTTTATACATTAATTTTACAAACTTATATTAAAAATATTAATTTTTTAAAATATTTATAAACTCAAATATATTGATTTTAAAAATTTTACAATAATAATTTAATATTAATTTTAAAAACAAAGTAAAAATAAAATTAAAAATCTTTTTGGTCTTTTATCCCACTTTAATCAATCAAATTGTATCAAAAATATACGCCCCTCTTTTCGGTAAAGTAATTTCGGTTCAACGACCTAGTTTTACTCCTGACGAATTTCTGAAATATTTTGGGTTGATTGATTAAAGATATTTATACCTTAAGAATAAACGGTAAATTTCGCAGTGATGTAATAAATTTTTGTATGATATCAATAATTTCGGTTACGCATACCTAATTTTATTGAATACCAATTTAATACTTTATAGCGAACGATTCAGCGTTTATTATCAAAAGGTTAAAAGTAATAAAATAAAAACTGCACATACTTACCTGTGAGAAAGAATTCTCAGAGACTCGCTTTAACCGACTCATAGGAGAGTCGTGTGATTTGGTTCTCCATAGCTACGTAAGCATAACCTCGAATCTTCAATATCTTTTCTTCTAAACATATAAACGATCCTTCTCTGCATAGAGTAACAAATTCGGTATTTGAATATGTTTGATTATTTGAACATTTACCTTCGTGTGAACATTTTCCGCATTTGTAACATCTTTCAAGGTGTCGTGCTCTTCTTTTCGTTGCGGATTTTGATTTTTCTTTTCCAAAATGTATCTTATGATGATATTTTCTGAGTTCTTTTCTTACTCCGTCCATTTTGGCTCTTATGAATGATACCAGTTCACTCGGAAGTGTGTCATTATTACGTTTAGTAATCATAGCATGTAGCATTAGACCATGGTTCAGATCAAAGGAATTCTTCATTTCGTAAAACTTAAAAAAATAAAAATTCAGAATGGGGGGAGAAGACTAGTTCTTTAGGGTCTGCTAGGGAAAGACCATTCGGATTCCATTCTTGGAAACTACACGAAAACAGAATATCTAACTCTAACAGAAATAATTATTACCCTAAATAAATTCGATTCTCCCCATACTTAGTTAGATTTGGTGTCGAAATTGTGATTAACTTTGTTTTTAATTGGACTATCAACAACTTGTATATCTTTGACTTTTATTTCAAGCCAATTGTTGATTTCCTCTGTAACTTTCACAAATTCAACTAACATTGCCTTTTCTTTTGGCGATAAATTGGATACTAACCGGTTACATAACTTAAAGTTTCCCTTAATCCTAGCATCGTGAATCCGTTTATAAAGTTTCTTCGTTGAACTGTTAAAAACGGGTTCATCTAATTTCGTATCATCAACGGGGTTCTTTGTGATCGGATCATCATTAAGTGTTTCTTCATCTTCCCCACACTTATGTGTTTTTATTGGTTTAACAGTTTTGGTGGGTGGAGATCTAAACTTTCGGTTCACAAAGGTGATCGATTTATCACCATCCCTAAGTGTCATTCTACCTTCTCTTACATCAATGAATGCCTCGGTGGTTGCTAAAAATGGGCGACCTAAAATTAGAGGAATATCAAGGTTTTCCTCCATATTAATAACTATGAAGTTTGCAACAAAGGTTAAACTTTCCACGTTAACAAGTAAATTATTTGCTATTCTAACCGGGTGTTTAATGGTTAGGTCAAATGATTGAACACCTATTTTGGTTGGTTTTAATTTACCCATACCTAATCTTTTGTATAAGAAAAGAGGCATAATATTTGCACTTGTTCCTAAATCTGCGAGTCCATTATATATAGCACCATCATTAAGCAATCAAGAAATGATAAATTCGCCCGGGTCTCCTACTTTAGTAAGTCGAGTTGGTTTGTAAACCTTTTTCCGGTGTTCTTTTCTTAGTTCTTTCACTTCTATTTAAATTTTTTGTTCACATTTTTCTTCGTTTCTTGGAATTGGAGGTTTGTATTAGAATTCTTCTTCATCACTCCAATTTGAATCCTCCCTATTTTCCAATTTTGATTTTTCATATGTTGTGGATAACATATTTATGTTTTCATTTTGAAGGTTTTCTTGGGTGGTGAAATTATGATTGACTTCATTGTCAACTTCCATCGGACCATGTATGTAATGTTTAATTCTGTGACCATTAACTTTAAATTCAATCCCATTTGAATTTATTAACTCTATTGTTCCGTATGGGAAAATTCTTTTGACTATAAATGGTCCAGACCATCTTGATTTCAATTTTCCATGAAATAGGTTGAATCGTGAATTAAAAAGAAGAACTTTATCTCCTTCCTTAAATTCTTTTGAACTTCTGATTCTTTTATCATGCCATTTCTTCGTTCTTTCCTTATAGATTAACGAATTTTCATATGTTTCATGTCTTAATTCTTCTAATTCGTTTATTTGACTTAATCGTAGACATCCAGCTTCATGTAAATCAAGATTACATGTCTTCAAAGCCCAAAATGCTTTGTGTTCAATTTCTACTTGAATGTGACATGCTTTTCCGTAAACGAGTTTAAAAGGTGTGGTTCCAATTGGAGTTTTGTAGGCTGTTCTAAAAGCCAGAGTGCATCCTCCAATTTCATGGACCATTCCTTCGGATTTGATCCTACGGTTTTCTCTAGAATACGTTTTAATGCTCGGTTGGTATTTTCAACTTGTCCACTTATTTGTGGATGATAAGCGGTTGAGATTTTATGAGTTACTCCATATCTTTTGAGAACTTTCTCAAGTTGATTATTACAAAAATGAGTACCCCGATCACTTATTAAAGCTTTCGGTGTTCCGAACCTTGCAAAAAGACGTTTTAAAAAGTTGACTACAACTCGTGCATCGTTAGTCGGGAGAGCTGGTGCTTCCGCCCATTTAGATACATAATCAATGGCAACGAGAATGTAGAGATTATTATGAGATTTTGGAAATGGACTCATAAAGTCAATACCCCAAATGTCAAATACTTCACATACTTGAATGACATTTTGTGGCATTTCATCACGTTGACTTATTTTTCCGGCCCTTTGACATGCATCACAGGATTTGCAAAGAAGGTGTGCATCTTTGAAAATTGTAGGCCAATAGAATCCAGCATCGTAAACTTTTCTTGCTGTAAGTTGAGGCCCATAATGCCCTCCTGTTGGTCCTGTGTGACAATGGTTTAAAATTTGACTAGCTTCATCTCCAAATACACATCGGTGTATTATTCCATCGGGATAACTTTTAAACAAATGTGGATCTTCCCAGAAATAGTGTTTTATATCACTAAAGAATTTTTTTCGTTTTTGGTACGATAATCGTTTTTTAAGGAATTCACATACTAAGTAGTTTGCATAGTCTGCAAACCATGGAATTTCACTATAATCTATCTTCAATAGATATTCATCAGGAAAGTTGTCTTGTATGGCCGATTCATTTAGAACTTCTAATTCAGGATTTTCAAGACGAAAAAGATGATCAGCGGCGAGATTTTCTGCTCCCTTTTTATCTCGGATTTCAATATCGAACTCTTGTAAGAGTAAGATCCAACGGATTAATCGTGGTTTAGCATCTTGTTTCGAAAATAGATATCTAAGAGTAGAATGGTCGGTATAGACCACCGTTTTAGCTAGAACGAGATATGAACGAAATTTGTCAAAAGCAAAGACAATGGCAAGGAGTTCTTTTTCAGTAGTTGTATAATTTGTTTGTGCTCCTTGTAACGTCTTACTAGCATAATAAATAGGTTGAAATCATTTTTCAATCATTTGTCCTAAAACGGCTCCCATTGCAAAATCACTTGCATCGCACATCAGTTCAAACGGTAGATTCCAATTTGGAGTTATCATGATCGGCGCATTAGTGAGTTTTTCTTTAAGAATATTAATAGATTTGATGCATTCATCTGAAAAGATGAATGGAGCATCCTTTTCTAGGAGTTTATTCATAGGAGTGGCAATTTTAGAAAAATCTTTTATGAAACGTCGGTAAAAATCGGCATGCCCTAGAAAACTCCTAACTTCTCTAACATTGGTGGGATGTGGAAGTTTAGCAATTACATCTACTTTAGCTCTATTCACTTCAATTCCTTCATTTGAAATTTTATGTCCAAGAACGATGCCTTCTTTAACCATGAAATGGCATTTCTCCCAATTAAGTGCTAGATTTGATTGTTCGCATCTAATAAGCATTCGTTCAAGATTGACTAGACATGATTCAAATGTATCACCAAAGACTGAAAAGTCATCCATGAAAACTTCCATGCATTCTTCTATCATGTCGTGAAAAATCGCCATCATGCACCTTTGAAAGGTCGCAGGGGCGTTGAAAAGTTCAAATTGCATACGTTTATAAGCAAAAGTACCATAAGGGCACGTGAACGTGGTTTTCTCTTGGTCCTCGGGTGCTATTGGAATTTGAAAGTATCCGGAAAAACCATCAAGAAAACAATAGTAACTATTTCCGGCTAATCTTTCTAACATTTGATCAATAAAAGGTAAGGGAAAGTAATCTTTTCTGGTGGCGTCATTTAATTTTCTATAATCAATACAAACACGCCATCCTGTTACAGTCCTAGTAGGAATAAACTCATTTTTCTCATTTGTGATGACAGTCATGCCACCCTTCTTAGGTACGCATTGAACTGGGCTTACCCATGGACTATCAGAGATTGGATAAATTAAACCTGCATCTAGCAGTTTAATAATTTCTTTTTAACAACATCTTGCATATTAGGATTTAGTCTTCGTTGGCGTTGCACATACGTTTTATGACCTTCTTCCATAAGGATTTTATGTGTGCAATACGAAGGACTTATTCCTTTAATGTCATGAATCTTTCATGCAATAGCTGGTTTATGAGCTTTTAGCACAGAAATGAGTTGAGATTTTTCATTTTCAGTAAGAGAAGACGATATTATTACAGGTAATTCAGATTCACCATGTAAATAAGCATATTCCAAATGGTTTGGAAGTGGTTTTAACTCTAATTTCGGTGGTTCTTCTATCGATGATTTATATCGATATCTGTCTTCTTCTTTTAGCATTTGAATTTCTTCTGTTGTTGGTTCATATCCATTAGCCATAAGTGTAGCTAACATTTCAGTTTCATCAATTGGTTCAGTTCCTTCTCCTAAAGAACATTCTCCTGTTCCTTGTAATTCTGAAAATTCTTCTAACAATTCTGCATGTGAATCTATAGTTTGAATATAATAACATGTATCATCTGCAGATTGCGGTTGTTGCATGGCTCTATCAACTGAAAAGGTAACACTCTCGTCCTCTATACTTAGGGTCAGTTTCTTACCAAACACGTCTATTATTGCTTTAGCCGTGTTTAAGAATGGTCTTCCTAATATGAGAGGAACTCGAGAATCTTCTTCCATGTCCAGAATAACAAAATCTACTGGAAATACTAAAGTACCAACTTTAACTAGCATGTTCTCCATTATCCCTCTAGGATATTTTACTGATCGATCGGCTAGTTGTATACTTATTCGTGTTGGTTTCAATTCTCCAAGGTCTAGTTTAGCGTATAGTGAATACGGCATTAAATTTATACTAGCACCTAAGTCTGCCAATGCTTCTATTTAACTAAGACTACCCAGAAAACATGGAATCGTGAAACTTCCTAGATCTGATAATTTTTCTGGTATCTTATTCGACAGCACTGCAGAACAATTAGCATTCATAGTAACAGCCGAGAGTTCTTCCATTTTCTTTCTATTTGTGATTAGATCTTTCAAGAATTTAGCATATCTAGGCATTCCTGAAATCACATCAATGAAAGGAAGATTGACATTTATTTGTTTAAACATATCCAAGAATTTGGATTGCTCGGCTTCAAGTCTCTCTTTTCTCATTTTACTTGGGTAAGGAAGTGGTGGTTGGTATGCTTTAACATAAGGTTTAGCCTTAACTGTGTTATCTTCATTAACCTTTTCAACTACCGGTTCTGTTTCCTTATCTTGCTCAGGTTGTGGTTCTTGTGGAGTAGGAATAGAGTCATCAGAAATTACAGGCATTTCAGGTGGTTTAAGCATAATACCACTTCTTGTGGTAATGGCTTTAGCTGTTTCATTACGGGGGTTAGCATTTGTATTGCTAGGTAGACTTCCCGGTTTTCTTTCACCTATCAACCTTGCTAGGTTGCTCACTTTTTGTTCCAAATTTTGAATAGAAGCTTGTTGATTTCTAAATGCTTGAGCATTTTGTTCATTGGTTTGTTTCTGAGATGTGAAAAACTACGTTTGAGATTCAACTAGCTTTGACATCATATCTTCTAAATTTGGCTTTTTATCATCGGTTTGTGGTGGTTTATTTTGAAAAATAGGTCTTTGCTGATTGTAAGTATTATTAGATACTTGCTGATTGCTAGGACCTTGTGAGTTGTTGTATGGAACATTTTGGTTATAATTCTGGTTTTGATTGTAGATCGGTCTTGGCAGTTGATAATTATTCTGATAATTATTTCCAGGCCTTTGGTTCATGTATGAAACATTCTCTCTTTGTTCCATTGTTGGTCAATACTGAGACAATCTTTTGTCAAATGTGGTCCTCCACACTGCTCACAACTAATTCTTATTGAGTGAATATCCTTAGTCATCTTTTCCATTCGTCTCTCGACAACATCTATTTTTGCAGAAATGGAATCGAAGTCATGGCTAGAATCGGCTCTAGCCGCTTTAGATGATCTAATGATATCTTTTTCTTGGTGCCATTCATGTGAGTGGGAAGCAGTGTTATCAATAATTTTGTAAGCGTCAGTTGCGGTTTTCTTCATAATGGAACCACCAGCTGCTATATCGATGTCTTTTCTTGTAGTGATGTCGCATCCTTGGTAGAATATTTGTACTATTTGACAAGGGTCTAAACCATGTTGCGGACATCCTCTCAATAACTTTCCAAATCTTGTCCATGCTTCATATAGAGTTTCATTTGGTTTTTATGTGAACATAACAATTTCTCCTTGAAGTCTTACGGCTTTAGATGTCGGAAAGAATTGTTTAAGAAAATTTTCAACTAAAACATCCCATGTATCAATCGCCCCTTCAGGTAACTGAAATGTCCCGTTCTTATTGATTAAAAACGTTCCATATTAATTGATTTCGTTGCGAGGTTTTGACCTCTATATGAGACGTTTTTCAAAGACTGCATTCATTTTAAAACAAACCATAACCTTTATTTCATCAATAAAGGTTTAAAAAGCTTTACGTAGATTATCAAATAATGATAATCTAAAATATCCTGTTTACACACGACCATTACATAATGGTTTACAATACAAATATGTTACAACAAAATAAGTTTCTTGAATGCAGTTTTTACACAATATCATACAAGCATGGACTCCAAATCTCGTCCTTATTTAAGTATGCGACAGCGGAAGCTCTTAATAATCACCTGAGAATAAACATGCTTAAAACGTCAACAAAAATGTTGGTGAGTTATAGGTTTAACCTATATATATCAAATCATAATAATAGACCACAAGATTTCATATTTCAATACACATCCCATACATAGAGATAAAAATCATTCATATGGTGAACACCTGGTAACCGACATTAACAAGATGCATATATAAGAATATCCCCATCATTCCGGGACACCCTTCGGATATGATATAAATTTCGAAGTACTAAAGCATCCGGTACTTTGGATGGGGCTTGTTGGGCCCGATAGATCTATCTTTAGGATTCGCGTTAATTAGGGTGTCTGTTCCCTAATTCTTAGATTACCAGACTTAATAAAAAGGGGCATATTCGATTTCGATAATTCAACCATAGAATGTAGTTTCACGTACTTGTGTCTATTTTGTAAATCATTTATAAAACCTGCATGTATTCTCATCCCAAAAATATTAGATTTTAAAAGTGGGACTATAACTCACTTTCACAGATTTTTACTTCGTCGGGAAGTAAGACTTGGCCACTGTTGATTCACGAACCTATAACAATATATACATATATATTAAAGTATGTTCAAAATATATTTATAACACTTTTAATATATTTTGATGTTTTAAGTTTATTAAGTCAGCTGTCCTCGTTAGTAACCTATAACTAGTTGTCCACAGTTAGATGTACAGAAATAAATCGATAAATATTATCTTGAATCAATTCACGACCCAGTGTATACGTATCTCAGTATTGATCACAACTCAAACTATATATATTTTGGAATCAACCTCAACCCTGTATAGCTAACTCCAACATTCACATATAGAGTGTCTATGGTTGTTCCGAAATATATATAGATGTGTCGACATGATAGGTCGAAACATTGTATACGTGTCTATGGTATCTCGAGATTACATAATATACAATACAAGTTGATTAAGTTATGGTTGGAATAGATTTGTTACCAATTTTCACGTAGCTAAAATGAGAAAAATTATCCAATCTTGTTTTACCCATAACTTCTTCATTTTAAATCCGTTTTGAGTGAATCAAATTGCTATGGTTTCATATTGAACCCTATTTTATGAATATAAACATAAAAATTATAGGTTTATAGTTGGAAAAATAAGTTACAAGTTGTTTTTGTAAAGGTAGTCATTTCAGTCGAAAGAACGACGTCTAGATGACCATTTTAGAAAACATACTTCCACTTTGAGTTTAACCATAATTTTTGGATATAGTTTCATGTTCATAATAAAAATCATTTTCTCAGAATAACAACTTTTAAATCAAAGTTTATCATAGTTTTTAATTAACTAACCCAAAACAGCCCGCGGTGTTACTACGACGGCGTAAATCCGGTTTTACAGTGTTTTTCGTGTTTCCAGGTTTTAAATCATTAAGTTAGCATATCATATAGATATAGAACATGTGTTTAGTTTATTTTAAAAGTCAAGTTAGAAGGATTAACTTTTGTTTGCGAACAAGTTTAGAATTAACTAAACTATGTTCTAGTGATTACAAGTTTAAACCTTCGAATAAGATAGCTTTATATGTATGAATCGAATGATGTTATGAACATCATTACTACCTTAAGTTCCTTGGATAAACCTACTGGAAAAGAGAAAAATGGATCTAGCTTCAATGGATCCTTGGATGGCTCGAAGTTCTTGAAGCAGAATCATGACACGAAAACAAGTTCAAGTAAGATCATCACTTAAAATAAGATTGTTATAGTTATAGAAATTGAACCAAAGTTTGAATATGATTATTACCTTGTATTAGAATGATAACCTACTGTAAGAAACAAAGATTTCTTGAGGTTGGATGATCACCTTACAAGATTGGAAGTGAGCTAGCAAACTTGAAAGTATTCTTGATTTTATGAAACTAGAACTTTTGGAATTTATGAAGAACACTTAGAACTTGAAGATAGAACTTGAGAGAGATCAATTAGATGAAGAAAATTGAAGAATGAAAGTGTTTGTAGGTGTTTTTGGTCGTTGGTGTATGGATTAGATATAAAGGATATGTTATTTTGTTTTCATGTAAATAAGTCATGAATGATTACTCATATTTTTGTAATTTTATGAGATATTTCATGCTAGTTGCCAAATGATGGTTCCCACATGTGTTAGGTGACTCACATGGGCTGCTAAGAGCTGATCATTGGAGTGTATATACCAATAGTACATACATCTAAAAGCTGTGTATTGTACGAGTACGAATATGGGTGCATACGAGTAGAATTGTTGATGAAACTGAACGAGGATGTAATTGTAAGCATTTTTGCTAAGTAGAAGTATTTTGATAAGTGTATTGAAGTCTTTCAAAAGTTTATAAATACATATTAAAACACTACATGTATATACATTTTAACTGAGTCGTTAAGTCATCGTTAGTCGTTACATGTAAGTGTTGTTTTGAAACCTTTAGGTTAACGATCTTGTTAAATGTTATTAACCCAATGTTTATAATATCAAATGAGATTTTAAATTATTATATTATCATGATATTATCATGTATGAATATCTCTTAATATGATATATATACATTAAATGTCTTTACAACGATAATCGTTACATATATGTCTCGTTTAAAAATCATTAAGTTAGTAATCTTGTTTTTACATATGTAGTTCATTGTTAATATACTTAATGATATGTTTACTTATCATAGTATCATGTTAACTATATATATATCCATATATATGTCATCATATAGTTTTTACAAGTTTTAACGTTCGTGAATCACCGGTCAACTTGGGTGGTCAATTGTCTATATGAAACATATTTCAATTAATCAAGTCTTAACAAGTTTGATTGCTTAACATGTTGGAAACATTTAATTATGTAAATATCAATCTCAATTAATATATATAAACATGGAAAAGTTCGGGTCACTACAGTACCTACCCGTTAAATAAATTTCGTCCCGAAATTTTAAGCTGTTGAAGGTGTTGACGAATCTTCTGGAAATAGATGCGGGTATTTCTTCTTCATCTGATCTTCACGCTCCCAGGTGAACTCGAGTCCTCTACGAGCATTCCATCGAACCTTAACAATTGGTATCTTGTTTTGCTTAAGTCTTTTAACCTCACGATCCATTATTTCGACGGGTTCTTTGATGAATTGAAGTTTTTCGTTGATTTGGATTTCATCTAACGGAATAGTGAGATCTTCTTTAGAAAAACATTTCTTCAAATTGTAGACGTGGAAAGTGTTATGTACAGCCGCGAGTTGTTGAGGTAACTCAAGTCGGTAAGCTACTGGTCCGACACGATCAATAATCTTGAATGGTCCAATATACCTTGGATTTAATTTCCCTCGTTTACCAAATCGAACAACGCCTTTCCAAGGTGCAACTTTAAGCATGACCATCTCTCCAATTTCAAATTCTATATCTTTTCTTTTAATGTCAGCGTAGCTCTTTTGTCGACTTTGGGCGGTTTTCAACCGTTGTTGAATTTGGCTGATCTTCCCGGTAGTTTCTTGTATAATCTCTGGACCCGTAATCTGTCTATCCCCCACTTCACTCCAATAAATTGGAGACCTGCACTTTCTACTATAAAGTGCTTCAAACGGCGCCATCTCAATGCTTGAATGGTAGCTGTTGTTGTAGGAAAATTCTACTAACGGTAGATGTCGATCCCAACTGTTTCTGAAATCAATAACACATGCTCGTAGCATGTCTTCAAGCGTTTGTATCGTCCTTTCGCTCTGCCCATCAGTTTGTGGATGATAGGCAGTACTCATGTCTAGACGAGTTCCTAATGCTTGCTGTAATGTCTGCCAGAATCTTGAAATAAATCTGCCATCCCTATTAGAGATAATAGAGATTGGTATTCCATGTCTGGAGATGACTTCCTTCAAATACAGTCGTGCTAACTTCTCCATCTTGTCATCTTCTCTTATTGGCAGGAAGTGTGCTGATTTGGTGAGACGATCAACTATTACCCAAATAGTATCAAAACCACTTGCATTCCTTGGCAATTTAGTGATGAAATCCATGGTAATGTTTTCCCATTTCCATTCCGGGATTTCGGGTTGTTGAAGTAGACCTGATGGTTTCTGATGCTCAGCTTTGACCTTAGAACACGTCAAACATTCTCCTACGTATTTAGCAACATCGGCTTTCATACCCGGCCACCAAAAATGTTTCTTGAGATCCTTGTACATCTTCCCCGTTCCAGGATGTATTGAGTATCTAGTTTTATGAGCTTCTCTAAGTACCATTTCTCTCATATCTCCAAATTTTGGTACCCAAATCCTTTCAGCCCTATATCGGGTTCCGTCTTCCCGAATATTAAGATGCTTCTCCGATCCTTTGGGTATTTCATCCTTTAAATTTCCCTCTTTTAAAACTCCTTGTTGCGCCTCCTTTATTTGAGTAGTAAGGTTATTATGAATCATTATATTCATAGATTTTACTCGAATGGGTTCTCTGTCCTTCCTGCTTAAGGCATCGGCTACCACATTTGCCTTCCCCGGGTGGTAACGAATCTCAAAGTCGTAATCATTCAATAATTCAATCCACCTACGCTGCCTCATATTCAGTTGTTTCTGATTAAATATGTGTTGAAGACTTTTGTGGTCGGTATATATAATACTTTTGACCCCATATAAGTAGTGCCTCCAAGTCTTTAATGCAAAAACAACCGCGCCTAATTCCAAATCATGCGTCGTATAATTTTGTTCGTGAATCTTCAATTGTCTAGACGCATAAGCAATCACCTTCGTTCGTTGCATTAATACACAACCGAGACCTTGCTTTGATGCGTCACAATAAATCACAAAATCATCATTCCCTTCAGGCAATGATAATATATTTGCCGTAGTTAGCTTTTTCTTCAATAACTGAAACGCTTTCTCTTGTTCATCATTCCATTCAAATTTCTTCCCTTTATGCGTTAATGCAGTCAAGGGTTTTGCTATTCTGGAAAAGTCTTGGATGAACCTTCTGTAGTAACCAGCTAGTCCTAAAAACTGGCGTATGTGTTTCGGAGTTTTCGGGGTTTCCCACTTTTCAACAGTTTCTATCTTTGCCGGATCCACCTTAATACCTTCTTTGTTCACTATGTGACCGAGGAATTGAACTTCTTCCAACCAAAATGCACACTTTAAAAACTTAGCGTACAATTCTTCCTTCCTCAATACTTCTAACACCTTTCTCAAATGTTCACCGTGTTCTTGGTCATTCTTTGAGTAAATAAGTATGTCATCAATGAAAACAATGACAAACTTGTCAAGGTATGGTCCATACACTCGGTTCATAAGGTCCATGAACACAGCTGGTGCATTAGTTAAACCAAACGATATGACCATAAACTCGTAAAGACCGTAACGTGTTCTGAAAGCAGTCTTTGGAATATCATCTTCTTTCACCCGAATTTGATGATACCCGAAACGTAAGTCAATCTTTGAATAAACAGACGAGCCTTGTAGTTGATCAAATAAGTCGTCGATTCTTGGTAGTGGGTAGCGGTTCTTGATGGTAAGTTTGCTCAACTCTCGGTAGTCGATACACAACCTGAATGTACCATCTTTCTTCTTGACAAACAAAACAGGAGCTCCCTACGGTGATGTGCTTGGTCGAATGAAACCACGCTCTAAAAGTTCTTGTAATTGGCTTTGCAGTTCTTTCATCTCGCTGGGTGCGAGTCTGTAAGGAGCACGAGCTATTAGTGCAGCTCCTGGTACAAGATCTATTTGAAATTCAACGGATCGATGTGGGGGTAATCCTGGTAATTCTTTCGGAAATACATCAGGAAATTCTTTTGCAATGGGAACATCATTGATGCTCTTTTCTTCAGTTTGTACTTTCTCGACGTGTGCTAGAACAGCATAGCAATCTTTTCTTATTAGTTTTTGTGCCTTCAAATTACTAATAAGATGTAGCTTCGTGTTGCCCTTTTCTCCGTACACCATTAAGGGTTTTCCTTTTTCTCGTATAATGCGAATTGCATTTTTGTAACAAACAATCTCTGCTTTCACTTCTTTCAACCAGTCCATACCGATTATCACATCAAAACTCCCTAACTCTACTGGTATCAAATCAATCTTAAATGTTTCGCTAACCAGTTTAATTTCTCGATTCCGACATATATTATCTGCTGAAATTAATTTACCATTTGCTAATTCGAGTAAAAATTTACTATCCAAAGGCGTCAATGGACAACTTAATTTAGCACAAAAATCTCTACTCATATAGCTTCTATCCGCACCCGAATCAAATAAAACGTAAGCAGATTTATTGTCAATAAGAAACGTACCCGTAACAAGCTCCGGGTCTTCCTGTGCCTCTGCCGCATTAATATTGAAAACTCTTCCGCGGCCTTGTCCATTCGTGTTCTCCTGGTTCGGGCAATTTCTAATAATGTGGCCCGGTTTTCCACATTTATAACAAACTACATTTGCATAACTTGCTCCGACACTACTTGCTCCGCCATTACTCGTTCCGACACCATTTGTTCCTTTCGTTCTGTTAACCCCTGGTCCGTAGACCTCACACTTCGCCGCGCTATGACCATTTCTTTTACACTTGTTGCAAAATTTGGTGCAGAACCCTGAGTGATACTTTTCACACCTTTGGCATAGCTGCTTCTGATTGTTGTTGTTGTTGCGGTTATTATTGTTGTTGGGATGATTGTTGTAGTTGCTGCTGTTGTTGTTGTTGTTTGGCCGTTTGTTGTAGTTACGATTGATGTTGCGATTGTTGGGATAATTGTTGCGATTATTGTTGTAATTGCTGTTGTTGTTGTATTGGTGATTCTTATCACCGTTTTCCTCCCACTTTCTTTTGACTTGCTTCACATTGGCCTCTTCAGCAGTCTGTTCTTTAATTCTTTCTTCAATCTGGTTCACTAGTTTGTGAGCCATTCTACATGCCTGTTGTATGGAGGCGGGCTCGTGTGAACTTATATCTTCTTGGATTCTTTCCGGTAATCCTTTCACAAACGCGTCGATCTTCTCTTCCTCATCTTCGAAAGCTCCCGGACACAATAGGCATAATTCTGTGAATCGTCTTTCGTACGTGGTAATATCAAATCCTTGGGTTCGTAACCCTCTAAGTTCTGTCTTGAGCTTATTGACCTCAGTTCTGAGACGGTACTTCTCGTTCATTAAGTGCTTGAATGCTGACCACAGTAGTGCGTAAGCATCATCTTGTCCCACTTGCTCTAGATAGGTATTCCACCATGTTAACACAGAACCTGTGAAGGTATGCGTAGCGTACTTCACTTTGTCCTCTTCAGTACACTTACTTATGGCAAACACCGATTCGACCTTCTCGGTCCACCGTTTCAATTCGATCGGTCCTTCGGTTCCATCAAATTCTAAAGGTTTGCAGGCAGTGAATTCTTTGTAGGTGCATCCTACACGATTTCCTGTACTGCTAGATCCAAGGTTATTGTTGGTATGTAGCGCAGCCTGTACTGCGGCTATGTTTGAAGCTAGAAAAGTACGGAATTCCTCTTCATTCATATTCAGGTGTGTCGAGTAGTCGGTGCCATTTCCTTCAAAATAGTCAAATGGAACAAGTTAATCATACAGAATATTAAGAGTAGTTAATAGTATTTCGTAGCATAATATGAACTCATTTATAAAAGCTTTTTCTTCATATTAGCGTTTTATAAGTTTAAATTCGGGTATTACCTACCCGTTAAGTTCATACTTAGTAGCTAATATACAATTCAACTACTACAATTCTATATGAAAAACTGATTATAATAATATTTCGCTTTCAAACTTTTACACAATATTTTACAAACTTACAATACCGCTTATTTTACATATAGCATGAAATATAGCACACAATAAATTTGATACAAGATGGTTGTGAAGATAATTCTAGCTAGTACACAAGTCGTTCAGCAAAGGCAATAAAGACACGTAATTCATACGTCCAGAAACAAGTCATGCATTCTGGTTTTACTAGGATTACTTCCCATCCTTGGTCTTGTGGAACATGACTGTTATGGCCGTTGATAAGACAGTGTGTTGTAATGTTGTCAAAGGGACGAGGGTTACGTAATGTCCAACAGTCCCGTAACAATCTAAAAACATCATTTCTTACCCCAATTACCGACTCCGTCACTTGTGAGAACGTTTTGTTTAATAGTTGTAGCCCGATGTTCTTGTTCTCACTTTGGTGAGAAGCGAACATTACTAATCCGTAAGCATAACATGCTTCTTTATGTTGCATGTTAGCCGCTTTTTCTAAATCACGAAGTCCAATATTCGGATATATTGAGTCAAAATAATTTCTTAACCCGTTGCATAAAATAGCATTTGGGTTCCCCGCAATATATGCATCAAAGTAAACACATCGTAACTTATGGATTTCCCAATGTGATAACCCCCATCTTTCGAACGAAAGCCTTTTATAAACCAAGGCATTCTTGGAACGTTCTTCGAATGTCTTACAAACTGATCTCGCCTTAAATAGTTGTGCCGAAGAATTCTGACCGACTCTAGACAAGATTTCATCAATCATGTCTCCGGGTAGGTCTCTTAAAATATTGGGTTGTCTATCCATTTTGTGTTTTTATACTGTAAAATAGACAAGAGTTAGATTCATAAAAAAAATACTTATTAATACAAGCAATTTTTACATATATCATAAAGCATAAGCACACTATATTACATATATTACACCACACGAATACAACTATCTTATTCCGACTCGCTTGTTTCTTCTTCTTCGGTTTTGGTTCATTTTGCCAAGTTTCTAGGGATATATGATGTTCCCCTAATACGAGCCGTAATTTTCCACATTGGTTTAGAAAAACCTGGTGGTTTAGAGGTTCCCGGGTCATTGTTACAACTTAAGGACTTCGGGGGTTGACGATACATATAAAGTTCATCGGGGTTGGAATTAGATTTCTATATTTTTATGCCCTTTCCCTTATTATTTTCTTTTGCCTTTTTAAATTCAGTTGGGGTAATTTCTATAACATCATCGGAATTCTCGTCGGAATCCGATTCATCGGAGAATTGGTAATCCTCCCAATATTTTGCTTCCTTGGCGGAAACACCATTGACCATAATTAACCTTGGTCGGTTGGTTGAGGATTTTCTTTTACTTAACCGTTTTATTATTTCCCCCACCGGTTCTATTTCTTCATCCGGTTCCGATTCTTCTTCCGGTTCCGATTCTTCTTCCGGTTCCGACTCTTCTTCCGGTTCCTCTTCGGGAACTTGTGAATCAGTCCACGAATCATTCCAATTTACATTTGACTCTTCATTATTATTAGGTGAGTCAATGGGACTTGTTCTAGAGGTAGACATCTATCACATAATATCAAACGCGTTAAGAGATTAATATATCACATAATATTCACATGTTAAAAATATATAGTTTCCAACAAAATTTGTTAAGCAATTATTTTTCAAGTAAACACGGTCGAAGTCCAGACTCACTAATGCATCCTAACAAACTCTATAAGACACACTAATGTAAAATTCTGGTTCTCTAAGACCAACGCTCGGATACCAACTGAAATGTCCCGTTCTTATTGATTAAAAACGTTCCATATTAATTGATTTTGTTGCGAGGTTTTGACCTCTATATGAGACGTTTTTCAAAGACTGCATTCATTTTAAAACAATCCATAACCTTTATTTCATCAATAAAGGTTTAAAAAGCTTTACGTAGATTATCAAATAATGATAATCTAAAATATCCTGTTTACACACAACCATTACATAATGGTTTACAATACAAATATGTTACAACAAAATAAGTTTCTTGAATGCAGTTTTTACACAATATCATACAAGCATGGACTCCAAATCTCGTCCTTATTTAAGTATGCGACAGCGGAAGCTCTTAATAATCACCTGAGAATAAACATGCTTAAAACGTCAACAAAAATGTTGGTGAGTTATAGGTTTAACCTATATATATCAAATCATAATAATAGACCACAAGATTTCATATTTCAATACACATCCCATACATAGAGATAAAAATCATTCATATGGTGAACACCTGGTAACCGACATTAACAAGATGCATATATAAGAATATCCCCATCATTCCGGGACACCCTTCGTATATGATATAAATTTCGAAGTACTAAAGCATCTGGTACTTTGGATGGGGCTTGTTGGGCCCGATAGATCTATCTTTAGGATTCGCGTCAATTAGGGTGTCTCTTCCCTAATTCTTAGATTACCAGACTTAATAAAAAGGGGCATATTCGATTTCGATAATTCAACCATAGAATGTAGTTTCACGTACTTGTGTCTATTTTGTAAATCATTTATAAAACCTGCATGTATTCTCATCCCAAAAATATTAGATTTTAAAAGTGGGACTATAACTCACTTTCACAGATTTTTACTTCGTCGGGAAGTAAGACTTGGCCACTGTTGATTAACGAACCTATAACAATATATACATATATATTAAAGTATGTTCAAAATATATTTATAACACTTTTAATATATTTTGATGTTTTAAGTTTATTAAGTCAGCTGTCCTCGTTAGTAACCTATAACTAGTTGTCCACAGTTAGATGTACAGAAATAAATCGATAAATATTATCTTGAATCAATCCACGACCCAGTGTATACGTATCTCAGTATTGATCACAACTCAAACTATATATATTTTGGAATCAACCTCAACCCTGTATAGCTAACTCCAACATTCACATATAGAGTGTCTATGGTTGTTCCGAAATATATATAGATGTGTCGACATGATAGGTCGAAACATTGTATACGTGTCTATCGTATCTCAAGATTACATAATATACAATACAAGTTGATTAAGTTATGGTTGGAATAGATTTGTTACCAATTTTCACGTAGCTAAAATGAGAAAAATTATCCAATCTTGTTTTACCCATAACTTCTTCATTTTAAATCCGTTTTGAGTGAATCAAATTGCTATGGTTTCATATTGAACCCTATTTTATGAATCTAAACAGAAAAGTATAGGTTTATAGTTGGAAAAATAAGTTACAAGTCGTTTTTGTAAAGGTAGTCATTTCAGTCGAAAGAACGACGTCTAGATGACCATTTTAGAAAACATACTTCCACTTTGAGTTTAACCATAATTTTTGGATATAGTTTCATGTTCATAATAAAAATCATTTTCTTAGAATAACAACTTTTAAATCAAAGTTTATCATAGTTTTTAATTAACTAACCCAAAACAGCCCGCGGTGTTACTACGACGGCGTAAATCCGGTTTTACGGTATTTTTCGTGTTTCCAGGTTTTAAATCATTAAGTTAGAATATCATATAGATATAGAACATGTGTTTAGTTTATTTTAAAAGTCAAGTTATAAGGATTAACTTTTGTTTGCGAACAAGTTTAGAATTAACTAAACTATGTTCTAGTGATTACAAGTTTAAACCTTCGAATAAGATAGCTTTATATGTATGAATCGAATGATGTTATGAACATCATTACTACCTTAAGTTCCTTGGATAAACCTACTAGAAAAGAGAAAAATGGATCTAGCTTCAATGGATCCTTGGATGGCTCGAAGTTCTTGAAGCAGAATCATGACACGAAAACAAGTTCAAGTAAGATCATCACTTAAAATAAGATTGTTATAGTTATAGAAATTGAACCAAAGTTTGAATATGATTATTACCTTGTATTAGAATGATAACCTACTGTAAGAAACAAAGATTTCTTGAGGTTGGATGATCACCTTACAAGATTGGAAGTGAGCTAGCAAACTTGAAAGTATTCTTGATTTTATGAAACTAGAACTTTTGGAATTTATGAAGAACACTTAGAACTTGAAGATAGAACTTGAGATAGATCAATTAGATGAAGAAAATTGAAGAATGAAAGTGTTTGTAGGTGTTTTTGGTCGTTGGTATATGGATTAGATATAAAGGATATGTTATTTTGTTTTCATGTAAATAAGTCATGAATGATTACTCATATTTTTGTAATTTTATGAGATATTTCAGGCTAGTTGCCAAATGATGGTTCCCACATGTGTTAGGTGACTCACATGGGCTGCTAAGAGCTGATCATTGGAGTGTATATACCAATAGTACATACATCTAAAAGCTGTGTATTGTACGAGTATGAATACGGGTGCATACGAGTCGAATTGTTGATGAAACTGAACGAGGATGTAATTGTAAGCATTTTTGTTAAGTAGAAGTATTTTGATAAGTGTATTGAAGTCTTTAAAAAGTGTATAAATACATATTAAAACACTACATGTATATACATTTTAACTGAGTCGTTAAGTCATCGTTAGTCGTTACATGTAAGTGTTGTTTTGAAACCTTTAGGTTAACGATCTTGTTAAATGTTGTTAACCCAATGTTTATAATATCAAATGAGATTTTAAATTATTATATTATCATGATATTATCATGTATGAATATCTCTTAATATGATATATATATACATTAAATGTCTTTACAACGATAATCGTTACATATATGTCTCGTTTAAAAATCATTAAGTTAGTAATCTTGTTTTTACATATGTAGTTCATTGTTAATATACTTAATGATATGTTTACTTATCATAGTATCATGTTAACTATATATATATATCCATATATATGTCATCATATAGTTTTTACAAGTTTTAACGTTCGTGAATCACCGGTCAACTTGGGTGGTCAATTGTCTATATGAAACATATTTCAATTAATCAAGTCTTAACAAGTTTGATTGCTTAACATGTTGGAAACATTTAATCATGTAAATATCAATCTCAATTAATATATATAAACATGGAAAAGTTCGGGTCACTACAGTAACGATTCTAACCAATCTTTGGCTTCTCCCTTTAAAGTCCAGGGAAATAACATGAGATATATCTGTTCATCCTCCACTTCTCTTATTTTAAATAAAGTACAAATCCTATTAAAGGTACGAAGATGTTCATTTGGATCTTCCTTTGGCGCACCACTAAATTGGCATTGATTAGTCACCATGTGTAGAATTTGTCCTTTGATTTCATAATCTGGCGCATTAATATCTGGTTGAGTAATTGTGTGACCTTGGCCAGTGCGTTTAGCTCTCATTCGGTCTTCCATACTTAGAGGTTCCAGATTCTCCATTATTGAATTTGTTGAATCTGAATCACTAGAGGATTCTGATTTAATGGGTTGTTCTTCGACAATCTCCGTTTGAATGATTGGTGGTTCTGGAGGAAAGATTAGTGGTTCAGGATCTCTGAATTGTCCCTGAATATCCTCCGGATTCTCAATTGTGAGGTCGGGTTCAAAAAATGGATTATCGGAAATTTGAATTGGAGTACTTGGTCGACTAGATGACGATTCTAAAGAAAAATCAACGGTGAGAATATTGGCTAAATGTCTTGATCGAGTTACAGGTGGTGAACGTATAAAAGGTGGGGAACGTTTTGCTCGGTGCATTCACTGAATATCCTATTAGTTATAAAAGATAAAAATTATATAAGTTATCAAATTAATAGACTTTTCTGCTTTTGCCCACGTTTCGAATAGCCAATAGATGCAGCAGGGAGCCAGAACCCTTTAAATCAGAAGCTCACAACTCAGCCACTAACAAATCCAACTATTACTACGAAGCAGAAAATTTGGATGTCTATCAATTTAACCACTTAAAATAATTTTTCGTTGAAATTTAAAGAAATTTTAGAGAAGAAATAGAAAATTCTATGTCCTAAAAACTAGAGCGGCGAGAAATAAGAAAGAAAAAGATCGCGTCGGAAAACATCGAAAAATAAAAGGTCGAAAAATAATAAAAAGAGCGTAGCGCGTCGAAATTTAAAAGTCTAAAACTAAGAATTAAAAGTTGCGTCTAAAGGTATTAAAGCTTAAAAGAAATTCTATATCCAAAACGGCAATTACTTAAAAAGGTACTCAAATATAAAAAAAAACGGCGTCGCAAAATTCTAAAGCACCTAAATCTTAGTCTAAAGAAAAAGTACTTAAGGGATTTTACGGCAAAGCCTAAAAATCTAGAAATAAAAATAACTACGGCAAAAACTAAGTTTAAAACTAGTTACGAGCGAAAAAATACAAATATTACGCTAAAACAAATAAAAAGATACAAAATTTAAAAATAAAACTTAAATTTATAAAAAGTACAATTTTTATAAAAATATTATTTTTATATTATTTATTTATAAAAGTATTAATTTTATATATATTAAAACTAATTAAAACTAAAAATACAAATTAAATAAATAAAACTAAAACTAAATAATTAAATAAACTAAACCTAATTAGGGTTATTAATTAATAATAATAAAATTATTCCCGTAATTAATGCAGAATTAGGTCAATTTGGGCGTGTCAGAACCTGTCATGCGGTCGCATGACTTTTTGCCTACGGATCCATGAGATCGCATGGCCCAAATATTCAGGTAACAAATTGGGCTGCTACAGTGTAGCCCGATTCTTTTACTTATTATTATTATTATTTTTTTAGATTATATAAAATATATATATAACTTAAATAAAAATTTAATTTTAAAAACTAAAATAAAAATACTTTTTAACTTTAAATATATTTAACAACTCTTAAAAACAAATATAAAGATTTTTTTCTTTTTTTTTATATATTTTTTTTATAATTTTGTATTTTTTTTTTATATTTAACACGTATTTTTACAAAAGCGTATTTTTACAAAAGTAAACTAAGACTTTAAAATTTTTTTTTTTTTTTTAATATAGCGTTTCGCTTCCGGCGTTTAAGTAGTCCCCGGCAGCGGCGCCAAAAATACTTGATGTGCGTAAAGGTGTATACAAAATAATTATATATTTACTACAAAATACTATTAAATACGATACAATTTTACACAAGTTATTTATTTATTTATAGAATGGAAATACCTAAACCTTGCTACAACACTTATAGGCAGTGTACCTAATCGTACAGTAGTGTAGTTTTTAGTAAGTCCGGTTAGTCCACAGGGAACTTAGCCAAGCTTAACACTATATTTTTGAAAACTATATTTGTAAAAATATCAATATATATATATATATATATATATATATATATATATATATATATATATATATATATATATATATATATATATATATATATATATATATATAAGTAGTATTATTATTATAAAGAGGAGGTTTTTACCATTTAATGACCGGTTTGTCGATTTTAAAACTTTTAGTCGCAGTTAAAACCTAATGTAAAATATTAAAAATAAATATAACTTAATTTTAAGCGTAAAGTAAATAATGATAATAAAATTGCGATAAATAAAATGACGATAAATTGCGATAATTAAAAAGTACGATAATTAGAAGTGCAATTAAATACAATGACAGTAAATAAAAGTGCGATAATTAAAAGTGCAATTAAATATAAAATAAAGGAATTATGCTTATTTAAACTTCCGTAATCATGATGTTCGACGTGTTGTTTTTAGTTTAGTACCATAGGTTAATTGTCCTTTGTCCTGGATTATTTGATATGTCCATACGGTTTTGTCAAATAATAGTCCATCAGTTATAAATATAAAGTGCGAGAGTCTTCGTCAAATTATCCTCATACCCAAAGTCAAATATTCCAACTAATTGGGGATTCAAATTGTAACAAGGTCTTAATACTTTGTTTAATGAATACACCAGGTTATCGACTACGTGTAGTCCAAGGTTTTACTACTTTGTTAACAATTACACCAATTACCCTTGAATGTAATCCACCCCTGTTTCAACAAGTCTATTAAATATTAATCCAGTTCCGTGTCCGGTAAATTGAACAATTATTGGTATTTATAGATATCCCGCCCACCGTACCCAGTCAAGCGTATGTGGTTATATATAAATACGTCAAATTATAAGTCTATATATTAAATTAACGAGGTATCATTTAGTTAATATAAAGCCCATTAATAGCCCATAGTCTAATTTCCACAAGTGTCGTTCTTTTGTCCAAACCCCAATTATGGTACAAAGCCCAATTACCCAAATTTAATATTTAGCCCAACATCACGATTACTTCGACTTAAATAAGCATAATAATAACTTAGCTACGAGACATTAATTTAAAAAGGTTGAACATAACTTACAATGATTAAAAATAGCGTAGCGTTACACAGACAGAATTTCGACTTACACCCTTACAACATTCGCTAACATACCCTTATTATTAAAATTAAAATTAAAATTAAAATTATAATATATATATATATATATATATATATATATATATATATATATATATATATATATATATATATATATATATATATATATATACGTTTGAGTAAGAAGAGAAAAAGATATGTTTTGATCGATCACAAAACTGCTTTTTATAGAGATGTGGCCAGATACTGTTCATCATACGATCGCATGGGATTTAGGCCTCCAGGCCATGCGATCGCATGGCCTCTTTTTCCAGCTCACATGAGTTTGTTTCCTAGCTTGCCGACGGTTTAATAAATAAATATAATATATAAATAATTTTAAGAATTATTTAAATATTATATTATATTTATGTGCATAGTTGACTTGTAATTTTTAGTCCGTTGCGTCGAGCGTTGAGAGTTAACTCTGGTCCTGGTTCCGGATTTTCGAACGTCCTTGCGTACAATTTAATATCTTGTATTTTGCGTTTCGCGTCTTGTAGTCTTGTAATTTTGAGACGTTTCTCATCAATAATTTGAACCACTTTGATTGTACTTTGTACTTTTTAGCTTTTTGGTCATTTGCGTCTTCAATTCATCGAATCTGTCTTTTGTCTTCACCTTTTATTATTTAAACGAATATCACTTGTAAATAGAACAATTGCAACTAAAAGCTTGTCTTTCTTGAGGGATAATGCTATGAAATATATGTTCGTTTTTAGCATTATCAGTCACAACCTCCCTTTCTCGGACCAATGCCACTTTAGAAGACTCCAATGCCGCCGGGAAGTCTCTAGCTCTACTCTGGAGACCTCCAACGCCCCTTTGCCGAAGCAAGCTCCCTCTTCAGCTGTAACGACCCGGATTTTTCCGCTAATATATAAAAGATTAATATTTATATAATTAATGTTTCCAACATGTTAAGCGATCAAACTCATTAAGATTTGGTTATTTGACTCATTAAAATTTGG
Source organism: Rutidosis leptorrhynchoides (assembly GCF_046630445.1). Taxonomy (NCBI): domain Eukaryota; kingdom Viridiplantae; phylum Streptophyta; class Magnoliopsida; order Asterales; family Asteraceae; genus Rutidosis; species Rutidosis leptorrhynchoides. The sequence goes on along the minus strand of NC_092333.1, from coordinate 424,607,082 downwards.
TTATTTGAAATGAATTTTATACAAATGTTTGGCCACCCAGTTTGTCTGACGATTCACGAACGTCATAACTCGAAATAATTATATAATGATGTATATATGGATATATATATATATACTTATGATTTGATAAAATGATATTTAAGTATCTCATTACATATAATAATAATTGGTTATATACATAAAATGAGATTACTAACTTAAAGACTTCAAGATTATATACATATATATAACGATTAACGTTGTAATAACTTCTAAATTAAAATGTATGTATATGTATTGTATTAATATGTATTAATACACTTTTGAAGGACTTAAACATATATACTAACATACTTATACTCAACAAAGATAGCTATACTCATAATCTCATTCAATTCCATCAAGAATTCTATTCGTATTCATTCGGTATTTATACCCGTATCATACCCAGCTTCCATACTTAAATACTATGAGTATATACCAATATGAGATACCAATTATAGCCTCCTTAGCAGCCCTATGAGTCACAAGACAAGGATAAACATGATGGAGACTTGTGGGAACCAACATTTAACTTCTAGTTTGCATTATTATGCTATATTCCAAATTTTGATAAAGTCTCTTAACCATATGCATGAACCAGACTTTTAACACTCTTTTTACTCATTCATATCAGCTATTTAACTTACCTTCACTCTCATAATACTCACACACAAGAACTCCAAGTATTCTCTCCATTTCTTGCTCTTTAAACACTCTTTAAACACACATACTTCAAGTACTAGAAAATCTTCATTCACTTTGATCATAAACTAGCTTCAAGAACACTTTGTTAACTCATTCACTCCTCTTTATCAAGGTAAGAATCATATATAAGCTTTGGTTCAATTCATATACTTATAACTATCTTAATTCAAGATAGAAATCTTATTCGAACTTTTGTTCATTCTATGATTCTACTCCAAGGATTACAAGCCATCAAGGATATCTTTGATCACAAGAATATCATCTTATTTTCTCAGCAACTTTGTTCATTTAATTTGAGGTAGTCACCTTATTCATAATCTTTTTCGATTCATATCCATATAGCTATCTTATTATGAGTTTATAACTTACAACAACAAGAACATAGTTTAGATTAATTCTAAACTTGTTCACAAACAAATTTAATCCTTCTAACTCGACTTTTAAAATACTTCAACACATGTATTATGACAGTATTTCAAGCTAACATAAGGATATAAAACTTGTAAACATGAAGAACACCTTAAAACTGAACATACGCCGTCATAGATCATCGGGGGCTGTTTTGGGTTTAATTTTAAAAACCTATCTTAAACTTTGAATTAAAAGATTTCCTTAGGTGAAAAATCTTATTTTATATGGATATGAAATATATCCAAAATCCATGGTTAAACTCTAAGTGGAAGTATGTTTTTCAAAAGGGTCATCAAGATGTCGTTCTTACGACGGATATGACTATCTTCTCTTATTTGACACCTAAGCTGTATTTTCGACTATAAACTTATACTTTTTCTGTTAATATTAATAATGTTGAGTTCTATATGAAACCATGGCAACTCGAATCACTCAAAACGGATTTGTAACGAAAAAATTATGGGTAAAACAAAATTGGATATTTTTGCTTGTTTTTAGCTACGGTTTTGCTTAATAAAAAATGGAAGCTAACCTTATCCTAGCTAACTTACCTTGTATCCGACATGTATTTATACATGTCTTGTTCCCGAACTTATGGAAATATAATTTATAATAGTCGTGATTAAGTTCTACGACAATATATTATAGTCTTAATAAAGATCGTAAGACACCATATATATATATATATATATATATATATATATATATATATATATATATATATATATATATATATATAACTTGATCACCGTGGATCCGTATACAGCGTTTTGACATATCATTTTGATTTCTTCTATATATATTATTGAAACGAACTATAAGACACCATTGGCAGTAATTTCGAGTTAGCTGTGGGTCGAAGTGGATTCCAAAATATTATATACTTTGAGTTGTGATCGAGCCTGAGACATGTATACAATGGGTCGCGGATTGCTTCAAACAATATACATATTATGTGTCTTATTATATTAAGACAATATATTATAGTGTTAGTGAATTCTAACACAATATACGCATTTATATTTATATATATTTATACTGTTGGACTATTGGACTATTGGACTACGGACGTTGGACTACTAACAATGGACACTTAAAATTATCACAACTATCATAAGTATGGAATATTAAATATATATATATATATATATATATATATATATATATATATATATATATATATATATATATATATATATATATATATATATATATATATCTTGACACAAGAATATCATTATTAGGTTCATGAATTTGTCAAAAGGCCAAGTCTTATCACCATCTATTCGGAAATCATCACAAGTGAGTTATAGTCCCATTTTTACTATCTAAATTATTTTGGGATGAGAATACATGCAAATTTATAAATGTTTTACAAAATAAGCACAAGTTCATGAAACTACATTCTATGACTGTTTTGTTATACCGGATATCTGTACTTATTATTATTATGCTTGGTAACCTAAGAATTAGTGAAAAACACTAATTGACGCGAATCCTAAAGGTAGATCTACGGGCACCAACCACCCCCATTTTTTAATAGTGGAAATGCTTTAGCAATTCGAAGGGTTCTTGTCATACATTTGAATAGTGGAATGTATGATGCCAGATATCTTAAGCGCTCTATGTTAAGGTCGGTTACCAGGCAACTCATCGTATGAATGATTTTTGCAGTTGTAATGATCCTGCGTATTTAATTAAATGAAATCTTGTGGCTTATTAAATGTTATGATTATTATATAGAAATTAAACCTATGACTCACCAACATTTTTGTTGACGTTTTAAGCATGTTTATTCTCAGGTGAATTGTTTATATTGTTTAAACTTGCATTCGGAGTATTTGTTGTAATATATTTGATCATATTGTAATGGGTTGTGTAAAAACTTATTTATTTGAGGAGATTGTCTTTGATAGACAATCTAAATTATGTCATTAAGACCTTTATTCAATAATAAAGGTTATGGTTGTTTTTAAAAATGAATGCAAGATTTGAAAAACGTCTCATATAGAGGTCAAAACCTCGCAAAGAAACCAATTAATATGAAACATTTATATTTAATATGAACGGGGCATTTCGTCAGCCGAGCATTTTCAGATTACAACTCCAAAATTCGCCGATTGTCATTACCAAGAAGTGTACAATGCTCATGAATACGTTGGGTGTCGGCCTCACTCCGGTCTACTTCATCCGCCGCCAAATGTTGGGCGAACATAGCAAATTGGGAGTGCAGGAAATGACATGACATCCAGATATTCTTTGAATACTAGAGAGTCCGAAACAGCACAATCAAGAAGATCACGGAAGTGCTCCACATCACATTGAGATAATATGTAAACGTTCTCTCCTGTTGATGATGTGAACTGAGGACGAGGACCCGATTACTCTACAGCCGGTTCCTTACCGGGACCATGCTCTTTAACCGGTTCATTACCCATAGCTGGCATGATCTCTTCTTCCTGGATGGTAGCCCCCTCTGGTACATGTTTTACGGGAGCTGATACGCGAACCTCGTTGGTAGCTACATTGGCACGACCTACAAAAAACATAGTCAATCTGCTACGCAAAAAAAAAGAGAAGAAATAGTGGTATACCTTCGCCGGCAGCAGAAGGCTCAATTCGCCGCCTGGTCCAACGAATCAAACCACCACTTGAAGACTCAGTATTCTCGGGGGAGGGCAACAACCGTCGACTAGTGGACGCTGAAACCACTCCTTCAGTAACTTTGTCGGTAAAAACCATCCCGTCCAAACTCGTCGAACAAAGGACGTCCGACACAGTTAACTCTACAATAACAAAGCGTCACTTCCAAAATGTAATAAGCCCGACAAAGGACATAAAAGAAATACATAAGTGTTACCTTTCTCGCCTCGACAGGCCACATGCATCCTGTCCGATCGGTTCCAATTATTGCTAACATTGGCCATCACCAGCATGTGCTCATTATACGTTCTTTGCGGAATCTTCAGACCTCTCAACTGATCAACGATCTCACTGGCCAACTCCGGAAATTGTTGTAGACGTTGCAAAGTAACAATCCTAAAAGTATAGGCCTGCGCATCCCTCATTGGAAAATCAGAACGGTTAGCAAAAACGAATGTTCGCACCCAATCATCCGCAATTCCCGATGGTTCACCAAGAAATTCGACTTCATCTGTAAAAGTATACCACCCAGTGCGGTACGAAGTCAAGCGAAAGATACTCCTAAAAATCTTCAGATCCAACGCCATTTCAAAGCTGTTAAAATACATCTCAAACAGCACGATGGATCGAATCGCATTTAGATGCAAACGACCAAAGCTGAGGCCATAGAAATTAAGAATCTTCATAAAAAACCTCATAAAGGGGTATTTAACATTTGATGCCTCAAAAGGTCTCAGATAGATTGCACACTGATTCGCAGGAGGTCCACAAGCATGATGATGGGACCTGGGTATCACCAGCTGCAAATCTCGCAAGCAATGGCATAAAAAGTAAACCCTATCAAGATATGCACCATCTACGTTGCTAGAAACACGTAGCACATTATACAGAGGGTTAGAAGGTCTGGGAGGCATGACTTGCGAATGATTAACAATAATAACGAAAAAGATGGTTGAGGATAAAATCAAAAAAATGAAAGCACCTTTTCTATTTTATAAAAAAGAAAGAAGTGTTGAAACCACAAAATTTTTATAGAAGCTCGATGGTCGTTTATAAAGGAAAGTGTTTCATGTGGGCTCTACCAAACTCAAAAGGTTCCTCGAAATGCGAGAAAGACTTCACTTTGATTAAGACAGAATCCAGCACACATAATTGCATGTCAAATCAGCCATGTGGGGTATATTCCTTCAAGTTTGGCAACGCAACTGTACCAGCCGACCTCACCAAACTGGGGAGACTTGATGATACGTAGAGTCATTTGTATCAATAAGGCAAAGTTTTTCATATTGACGACCCTCCATCAGGAGTATAACCGGCATAAGCGGTCCAGGGGGAGTACCTTCTCCCGGCTCAACTTAAGCCAACTAGCTAGAAGTTTATTCATATGCACGTCCGGAAAGCAATGTCCCGGATAAAAGCTGGCCGAGACGTCACATAAGCCTATCCTACCCAGGGAGGCGTGCAGGCCACCGACACCACTCACCCAGGTACAAAGCATCGAGAGGATATGAACCGTACTTTCACATCAAGGCCTACTTAGTCAAACACACCGGTCACCCGACAATCTTCATAAGATCATTACGAAATATGAACTGGTTGCAAACTTACCTAGTCAAGAGAATACCGTGAAGAAGTACTTGAAATAAAAATCAGGTAAAGTCCTTTTTTCCTCAACAAGAGCAAGACATTCGTCCGTCATACTACAGACAGATCCACCACATCTTCTCGGAACAAGTGTACTATTCCAGGGTAGGCGTTTAGTCCCTGAACAAACACTTGGTCCCGTAAAAAGCACATGGTCCCGGAACGAACACACAAGTGGGTTGTACGCCACGTCAGCCCATGAATCTAGGAAAGTTTGTTAGGATCTGTTATACCAAATGAAAGGGACATGTGCCACGTCAGCCCTCGAATTTGGTAAAATTTGTTATAACCATGAAAGGGACATGTGCCACATCATCATTCCCTCACAACGCCTATAAATATACCTACAGGGTCATTCATTAAAGGACACACTGGATGCATTAATGTTACTCTACCTAAATCTCTTACTGTAGCATTCTCCAGCTGAAAATACAACTTTGATAGAGATTTCGGTCGATATCGGAGTTAGCTTTTACTCTAAGATATTAACTTGTTCGATTCAAATCGAGCAAGGTTAATCTCATCGTTTGTTTTATGGCCTTGAAATCCAGATTCCAAATCGGGGTTTGCACAGTTATTGGAGATAAAACATTCAATCAACTCTTTTCCTCTAACCAAGCACTAAAATCTAAATCTAAAATCAACTAATACCGATTTTGGTTTGATCAGGGTGGATTACAAACCAGCTCAAATTGACACCTAGTGCAATTGTGAGCCAAATGCACTTCCAAGCACAACATGTGCCCAAACTAACCAATAATCACTAACAATAGTGCAAATGGTCCTAATAACACCAACTAAACCACAACACAAGTGTTCAACACTTGTCTTCCCCAAAACAACACACAAACGATAATTTTGACCTATTTCAAAATCAAGTATCCAAACACATCCATTTGGGTTCCAACATCAATATAATCACTAACCCTAGTGATTATACCCAAATTACAAGCCCTAACATGGATACGTAGTCTTCCAAGCCAAAACCCACCAACAACGGTCAACAACACCCATATCTAGCTTCAAACACCCGTTTGTGAGCTAGATGGGTTTCTTAAGAACATGGAAGTTCAAACCCATACATGAAATGAAATGAAATTCGTAGTTAGAACATACCACCACTACCAAAATGTATCTAGGAACGAGATGAACAGCTTTAACACTTGCACCTTGAAAAGATTCCAACTCCTTCTTCCTCAATCTAAGATTTCTCTTTCTAAAGCTTGGGTTTCTCACTCTAAAAGAGATGAGGAAGTTTGAGTGGATAAGAAATGAGATAAGAATGAGTTTATGATCAGATCACCAGCTATAAGCTCGTCCACATGTGAAAAGACCTAAATGCCCCTCATTTAAAACTCCCAAAAAAGAGTTTGAAATTCAAATCTGGTAACAGGAAAGTCATTCTAGGCATTTGGAACACTGTTCCTCCATTTGAAACGTCGTTCAAGCATTTGGAGCGTCGTTTCTCCATTTGAAACGTCGTTCCTTCTCTGAAAAATCTGGGGTGTTACAACTCTCCCACACTTAAACTGGATCATGTCCCCGCGATCCAAGCCTCATCGCGAACAGGAAAAATACACCTTCCTCAACCCTTTGAGTTCTCACATAACTCTAGACCCTTTGATGCTGCCGTTGCATCCTATAAGTCCCGCTTCCTTAAACATAACGTTCTATCCACACAACAATTCTCCCCGATTTCTTGGCACACTCTAACTTACGACTTAGAGTATTATCGCCAACCGAAAATCTATTTGGGTCATCCGCACCAATCACACAGTGATGGAATCCCCCTCAAGCTCTTCGGTAACTGCAACCTACATGCAATCTTACACAACTCATTACTCGTCTGCCATTACGATGTGAACCTTCGCTTTGACCCTCCATTAAGGATGGGCTTATCACTTTTCGTACGTACAAGTCCTCAATACTCTAGAGAACTCACTCTCGAGCGTGCTCCACACCCACATGTCTCTACATGAGACACCCGAAATCAACACCCTACACCCCGCGATCGTTCACTAAACGGGATGACTTTCGGAAAATCGCTCAAACACGCCTACCTAATCGAGGCGACACTGAACCCCCCCCCCCCCCCCCCCGATATATAACTCCCCCACTTAAGATTCTAACCCCACACTATCACCTCTAAGATGATAACATCTCGCGGAATTTCAACATTCCTCAATACACATGACCGGTCTCAACGTTGGTAATACACACTAAACCTCTACTGACTTACTATGAGGTACTCGAACCTTGACTTTTCAAATCAGTCAAACCGTCAATGCCCACTAAACACAATAAACAAACACAGTTGTATCTTCGAGTTTCTCACCGGTACCCTAGTACAAAGTAATCACAATACCAGAGTCAAACATTACACTAGCAGGTATAAGGAGGCACCTGACGCAGTGTTATGTAACTCCCATCAATACCACCGAGACTCTTGAACTCGACCCTTTCGGGGTCTACTCCCTGTGTCACACGTCACCCAACGACTCAAAGTCACACATAATCAACGAACCTTACGGCTCAACACCCACAACTTTCCTAGCGACACCCGCTAGTCACAATACACCTATCTAGCCTAGTAATCTTTCCACTCATTACTAAGAAAATGCTTGGAAACACCAAGACTCATACCCTTCCGTAGACCGTCGCAACCATTAACATGGTTACCTTCACACATCAAATTGTAGTCAACGCCCATGACTCTACTCGCACACGTACGTGGTCGACGAAAGCGCCTCCCAGATGGCACTACCACGCATACACACACGAAAAATGGCTGAAAAAGAGTGAACAACACTCACCACAAACATCAAACCACACTCGTGGTCAACGAAGAGTGACATCTTACGGAGACACTCACTACATTGCATCAAGTGACCAACGAAGAGCAAATCCTTACGCCAGAATGTCACTCGCCACCTCACTCACAACGAGCAACAAAGCACAACACTCTAAAATAAGATGAACACACGTCACGTACCCTCACCGGGTGATATAACACCCGGTACACATTAATCCAATAACACGCGCACACAAGGGAACGGTACTCGCACAATGACCGTTGGTACTCGCACAATGACCGAAAATGTAAATACGCCTTGTAGCACTAACCCCTAGGTGGTGTCTTACACTGCGATTAAACCCACCCGTCACGTAAAATGTGGTGTCTTACACTGCGACTAAACCCACACTTCACGCCCACTCACACATGATGATATGTATCGAACGCCCGAACTTTAAACCCATATCGTATGCTAACACGTTGTGGTATCGAACGCCCGAACTATAACCCACATCGCATACCTCACGAGTAAGAACACTAACACAACAAACATCCTATGGGTCCCACTCGAGCGTGTTTAACGACCCGAATACCACCCCAAATGCCTAAGCACAAAATACTACACAATAGAGGCAAGGCACAATACATTAACCACACACTCTACCGAGTGCAAATCAAAACCACAAATGTAAGTCTACCGCTCACTAACAATTATATCCAACGGAGAATAAAGTTTAACTAAGGCTTACATACACACCACATGCTATTACAAAATGAACAACATACGAATACCACACTAAAAGTACCTGAACGTCTTCTCCGGACGCCCGCCACTGCTAGCTGGTGACACTCCGTCTTGCGATGTCCTTCTTTATGGCATTTGAAACACACAATGCCACTACCTCTCGAGGACGGTTCCGGGAACTCCCAAGATCTGTGACCCATTTCTCCGCAATTGAAACATCTAGACGCACTAGTGTCCGACACTCCTTTCCACGCGCTACCCATGCTCTCAAGTGCACTTTTAGCTTTCTTGCTCGGAGCGCCATATGATATAACCCTTCTCTTACCCGAAGTATCATCAATTATAATAGAAGCATACGATTTAAAACCGTTAGTCACGACAAATAGTTTATCAAAGGAGTCCACTTACCCAAGCTAATCTTCCCGCGCAAATCATCATTCAAGGTATTAGGAAAATGCTCCATCAACAACCTATCATTCCTCGTATATTTGAAACAAAATCAGGCCTTCGCCAAAAAGGTATCCCTAAGAGTACTTAGGTCCATAGACCCTTGTCGCAAACTTCACAACTCATCACGCAACCTCGTCAAATCGGCTTGCGTTCGAAACTCCTCAAAGAATTCCTTCTTGAAATCGTACCACGATAACCCCATAAACGGTTCTTCACCACCTTCCAACCAATTCTTCGCATTACCCCGCAACAAACTAGTAGCGAGTCTCGTTTTCTTGTCAGGAGGGCATTCACTCGTGCGAAAACACCCTTCGATAACTGAGATCCAACCAGTGCTTATCAAAGGATCGGGATCTCCGGAATACATAGGAGGTTTAGTCATCATGAATTTTTGTAAATAAACTCTCTTCTGACTACATTGCCATGAATCCCATGATCAAGAGGAACATCCTCTCCACCACCTTCGACTTGAGGTTTAGGGAACCATTTCTCGAACTCGGCTTGAACAATCGCACCCATTTGTTCCTTAAGGAGATCAGCTACTTGTCCTTCAACCACCCCTTGAAAGACTTCTTTAACCTTCCCAGTAAAAATCGAGTAATAACTCTCCAAAGCGGCCTCAATCTTAGCCGTCAACTCATCATCATCACCATGCTTCCCACTTGAAGTCCCGTTTCTCATCTTCATTCTAAAGAATGCAAATCGATTAAACAGCAAAACGCGAATAAACCACACGCACAACACCGCCCCATCTTGCTCAAAACTCGACGTACCTCACTCGTTAGACACGATTTGCACTCGTAACAATGGTAGCTAGTCATTATTACGCGCACATGCCGCATCAACTCATTAGTACAACATCTATCTTGCATGATGATATACACAAACACAAACTCGATATAAGCACACACACGAATAATATCACAATACAATCTACAATCCTAGTTAGTTCACCTACACAATAAGGCACTAACCAATTCCCCGTTCCGATCTATACTCCTACAAGTCCCGCAACAAATAAGCACATACAAAAGTCTAAGTCTATGTACCTATCTTAAGTCGCCTAAATCCCTTAGACCATGCTCTGATACCACTTGAAATGACCCAATCCGTCATTATACCGACCTGAAATTTTTTTTCTTTATTACAACACATTAATATTAATAACATAACGCCACAATTCATGTTTTCAAAACACTTCAAATACTCTTCAAATTTAAGCATCTTTAATTATTCAATAGAAAAGACCAAGTGTCAAGATGGGCATAACAACCCAAGACCTGTTTGACATAACCAAAAGACAACTTCAAATCAACTAGTTTAAATTCCAATAAAAGACTGAGCATGATGATTGGGATTGTACTACCCATTCCTAAGCCAATATCCAAAATCCAAGTCTTCTAAATCATCATGCATTAATCCACTATACCCCGTGCTTACCCTTGCCACCTCTTCCTTGTGAATCTATAAAAATGTAAACAACGAGAGGGTAAGCTATAAAGCTTAGTGAATGTAAACATACTATATCCATACATATGCATAAAATGAATACGTATCACCAACACAAGTAATAAACACATACCGCATTTACGTATAACTAAGCAACTTACACGCTACATACCACCATGTCAAATCTACAAGATTAGCTACAACGCAATAATATATATATATATATATATATATATATATATATATATATATATATATATATACACACACACACACACACACATATACCCAAAATCCCAAGGTTAACCCCTTAACCTCAAACCCATGAAGGTTGGCCAAAAACTCACGCGCCCTGGTGAATCCGAAAACTCACGCGATTCACCGCCTTCACTACAATGACAATCGGGGTTGGCCGAAAACTCACACACCCTATTGTATCTGAAAACTCACGCGATACACTACCCCAAGCCATACGACACTAGGGTTGGCTGAAAACTCACGCGCCCTAATGAATCTGAAAACTCACGCGATTTACTACCCTAAGCCATAACAACAACAATGGGAATGTCTGAAACCGCACGTGACATTGTGAATCTAAAACCACACGCGATTCACTACCCAAATCACCTCAACAACATCGACAACGGGGTTGACATGCTTGTGAATGTGATTCCAAAACTCACGAGATTCACTACCCCAAGGGTGGTAACCCAAAATGAACAAACTTTCCACGTGGACCCTAAACTCACGGGGTCCATCATCCCACACATGTAAAGTGAACCCGAACGCACAAGGATCACTCTACCCCACCCGCACCCATCCTATGCATATAATATATTTACACTCACCTTGTCGCCTTGATGAATGCAAACCAAATCCGCAATCCACCAATGGAAAGTACCTATTCCATTTATCACATAACAAGCAACACAAATTAGGGTAGATTACAAACCAACTCAAATTGACACCTAGTGCAATTATGACCCAATTGAACTTTCAAGCACAACCCGTGCCCAAACTAACAAATAATCACTAACACTAGTGAAAATGGTCCTAATAACACCAACTAAACCATAACACAAGTGTTAAACACTTGTCTTCCCAAAACAACACACAAACCTTAATTTTGACCCATTTCAAAATCAAGCTTCCAAACACATCCAGTTGGGTTCCAACATTAACATAATTACTAACGTTAGTGATTATACCCAAATTACAACCCTTAACATGGCCAAATAGTCTTTCAACCCAAAACCCACCATCAAGGGTCAACAACACCCACAACTAGTTTCAAACACCCATTTGTGAGCTAGATGGGTTGCTCAAGAACATGCAAGTTCAAACCCTAACATCAAATGAAATGAAATTCGGAGTTAGAACTTACCACCACTACTAAAATGTAGCTAGGAACGAGATGAACAACTTTAACACTTGCACCTTGAAGAGATTCTAACTCCTTCTTCCTCAATCTAAGCTTTCTCTCTCTAAAGCTTGGGTTTGTCACTCTAAAAGAGATGAGAGAGTTTGAGTGGATAAGAAATGAGATAAGAATGAGTTTAGGATCAGATCACCAGCTATAAGCTCGTCCACAAGTGAAAAGACCTAAATTCCCCTCATTTAAGACTCCCAAAAAATGAGTTAGAAATTTAGATCTGGTAACGGGAACGTCATTTCACTACACGTTACATTAGAATGTCGTTCCACGTACATAAAGGAACGTCGTTCCTCAAACTACTCCAAAATTTTCTATTCAACTTTTTACACATTCCTTCTTTACACAATGTCGTTCTTGGATTCTGGAACTCTGTTCAAGCATTTGGAACATTGTTCCTCCATTTGGAATGTGGTTCCTTCTTTGAAAATCTGGAGTGTTACACAATTGGAAATTTAAGCGACTTGACAAGTGTTGCCCATTCTGGGTATATGCCATCTACCAAGTAATACCCTTTATTAAATTTGCGCCCGTTGACATTGTAACGGACCTCCGTAGTTCGACCATCCAATAAATCTTTGAACAAATATGATTCATTAAGCACATTAATATCATTGTTCGAACCCGCTAGACCAAAGAAAGCGTGCGAAATCCACATATCGTAGGACGCAACTGCCTCGAGCATTATTGTTGGTCCTTTGTGATCCCCCCTGTGGTAATGTCCTTGCCACACAACTGGACAACTTATCCATGCCTCGTGCATGCAATCGAGACTACCTAACATCCCCAAAAACCGTGCATATCCAAATGTTTGGCATGCAATCGACGAACTTCTTCTTCAGTTGGTTTCCTTAATATTCTTGTGCAAACATATGAATAATACATTTACAATAATTGTCTAAATAATCACGAGATGTTGATGAGCCCATACGCAAATATTTATCAAATGCATCCAGCGGTTGGTGGCCTGCCTCCTTTAAGGGAGGTCAGGAGTTCGACCCTCGCCGGCTACATATTAAAAACGCAATTTCATCCCTGTCATGAGGTATACACCCATGACACCTTTCCCATATCGTTTGGGGGGGGGGGGGTAAAGTGGAGGGAGTTTTACTTGGTCGTGTCCTTGGATCGGTTTATAGGTTTCCTCCCGGGCAGCGATGGAGGCGGGGTTATTATCGCTGCATCGGCATAGTTGAAACGGGAGATGATCGCAACGGGTGGTTTAGTCCCCATCAGGAGATTACAATCGCTGTTAACGAAAAATAACAATTTTCAACCAACATTATAATAGGGGAACAACTTATATTTTTCGGCAACATAGATCATCTATATGTGCATACGAAACAATATGAAATCAAAATTCATTACACGAAAAAAAAACATATTTAGATCACTCCTAATGTGGTGTCATTGAGAGTGTCTTTATTCAATATAAAATGACATCATAGGTAATGTATAGTCATCATCGTCATTTTCAAGATTTATTTTGAAATCGTTGTTGTAGAGAAGTAGAATGACGAAGCACATGGGACCATATAAGCTATTTAATAATTATTTGTTTGTGAGTTCTGTGTTAAAACTGGACAAATCTATTATTATAGAGTATTAATATTAATTAACTTTATTATTATTATTATTATTATTATTATTATTATTATTATTATTATTATTATTATTATTATTATTATTATTATTATTATTATTATTATTATTATTATTATTATTATTATTTGATGATTTGAAATTAATAATATAAAATGAAAGAGATGTGTTATGATTGGTAGTGTTCAGTCTTTCTTAAGAAATGTTGACGTGGAGCTGATATGGAGTTCGATCTTTATAAAAATGTTCATCATGGTTAAAAATAGTCTTATAATACATTTGAGAGTTAAATTTTCTTAATTAAAAACTTACGGTATCCATTAAACTCAAGGGACTGAGTGGAATTTATGATGAAAAATTTAACCGACTGCATGACATACGAAGAGAGAAGCCGTCTTACGTTTAGGAATTAGGGTTGTAAGTAACTAGAGGGGGGGGTGAATAGTTACTTAATACATTTTTACCAATTTTTCGATTGATCACCAAATTCGATTTTACTTTGATCAACCAACTCAACTCAAACTTGATGTGTGTAGTGTATATGTTCAAATGATAAATGAAGTTATGTAAAGAACATAGACACAAGGATTTATAGTGGTTCGGGTGGATGTTAACTAATCCACCTTAATCCATTCCCCGATTACACTAATCGGGATTTGTTGCTTCACTAAGAACTTTTCTCCAAACCCGGTGGAGATCCGATTTACAAGTCTTCAATCTTCTTTAATAGATAACAAACCTAATCTTTCTATCCCTTTGAAAGATCAATTCCAACCTAGATCAACTTATCTTCGCCTTGGACAAGTATTAATCTCCAAATAAGATTAATCAACTTCCTAAGTCCCTTTAAGGAAGTAGGTCACTAAGCTAGCCTATGCTTCCACTAATTGAAGTTACAAGACTTATACACTCTGCAATGATGATCCTAACACAATACTAGGACACACATTACATTAAGTAAACTCACAAGATAAATAATTTTGATTAGTAAGTTTACAACAACCCAATTCTATATCTATAAGATCATAGAATCTTCTCTTGCTTGATCACATTTGAGTAGTAGTTGATGCACTTGTGATCACTTGAGATAAGCCTTTGAAATGTGCAAGAGGGTCAGCTTCAAATGCTCTTAAATGTTTGCCTTTTATAGTGGGATTCAAAAAATAGCCGTTGACACACGGTTGCCTGCACGGTCGACCATGGTGCGACCATGCTTGCTCCAGTCCAAACTTGGTATCCGTTGTATAGCCGTTTGACTCGGATTTGAACACCACATTTTGGCACCTTTACTCCTTCTAGCACCTGCAAAAGAAACCAAACATCCTATACAAGTACTATATGCATTAAGTGTGTGAGATTTGGTCTTATTGCATGAAAGTGACTAATCATTCCAAAAGTGGCAAACCCAACATTCTTGGAGAAGTGTCTTGATTGATATTTAGGGAAATTTCAGTTTGGTCAAGACTTAGTACATTAATGCTCTTGGTTCAGTTCTAAAGGCTAGTCACTATATCATTAACTTCCTTGTTCCAATTAATCACAAGTCATGTTTCATTTGAGTTTAGTTAGGGATTAATTGAATAATGTCTCTATAAGATAATCATGAAGTATATAGAGACATTAAGGTTAAGTTATTCTTGAACAAGCAATCACACTTAGTTACTTAGACTAGACCAAATAGACAATTGACTATAGTTTCATTGTGAACCATTTTACACTTAATCTATTGGAGTAGGTTAGTTACTTGAATCCTAACTAATGAGCACATGGCAAACATATTAATCAAGTTGACAAGTTTATGAGTATTAAGCATTATTAGCAAGTAGTAAGTAATACTCACATAGCAAGAGATAGTTATTCTAGGATCAATCATATAGATACTTGCACAACTTATAATTCAAGCACTTAATAAGTTTAATGTGCAATATAACACATTACATGATTAATGTGTAAGCACACATTAATGTACAATACATGCACAAGGGAAGAGCAATCTCTAGTTGGGACTTGGTGACCATCCTAAATGTATCTAAGTGTGTTTTAGGATTACAAGTCATTTCTAGTTTAACCTTAAGAGCATTGTTCTTCATTTAGCCTTAATTAATCACTAAGTCATTTCTAATAGCAATTATTGTTCTAGTGATATTGGCTCAAGTGTGTTGGTACTTGATGATCATACTAAGGATATCTTGATAAGAATTAAGATCACAAGTTGTTAATTAACACTTATGTGTTATGCCTAATCTTGGTTAATTTGTCATTAAGATGTCATTAGGCGTAATTAATCACAATTAGTGTTTTTATGACCAAAACTCAATTGAGTATGGAGAAGGCATCTATTCTAAGCATGTTGAGAAAGGTTTCATGAATTATAGATGTCGGGAACTAGTCAAACTTTATTTGGTCAAAAACGGTGACAGAAGAAACTGCGGTTGCACTGCGGTTGACCGTGGTGGCGACCGTGCAACTTGTTTTCACAAAACTGCGTTGCAATTCAGTTTGGGATTTCACGGTTGACTATGCGGTCGACCGTACCTCGACCGTGTGTTTACCTGAACTTTTAATTTCATTCTTAATCCTATGTTTGACTTGGTCGTTTGCAAGATAAAGTATGGATTAGTGACCTTGCGTGTTTTATGTTAAGATGTCAGTCATCACTTATGCATATGTATGTGTCATCATCAAAACATATTCTTTGATTAATTACATTTTGGTTTAGTTTATCGTTTAGTGTACTAACCCACATTCAACCAACAAGGGTTGAAAGAGATTCTTGATTAAAAGAATATAAAGATTTAATATTAAGAGAAGAAAAAAGAGTTAAAATAAATAGTTAAAGGGTGGTTTAAGTAAATTAATATAAAAGGTAGGATAGTCAAGATATATAAAAAGGTGTAGATAGAGTTTAAAAAAAAAAATTGAGTGAGGATCAACTCCCTTATCAAAAGAAGGAGAATGTTAAGTTGGGAGCGTACCTTTTTTTTAAGGATAACTCACACACTATGTTAATTCACCAAGATACTCACGACTGGGGACTTGAACCTCCAATCTCTTTGATTGAAAGACTTCTCGAATACCCTTAGACTATAGATCATTTGAAAAAATATGAGTATATTGAGAAAACTAACAATATTTGACCCTTAATTTTTGTAAATGTGATGATCTAACCATGATCCTTTTATTTTCTTTTGACAAAAATAACGAAAACTTTATAATCAAAGCTTCTTCATCGGATGAAATTACTAAACAATAATACAACCAAAACAACATGGTAAGGCTCGAAACCAAAAAATCACAATTCTAAAACTAGCGAGTACTCGCTCTACTACCAAGCCAAAATCGATGACACCAAAACAATCAAACGAATAGACAAAGCAAAACAACAATACTAAACAACACTTGAACTGAAACATCAAACAAACAAAACATAACCAAATGATCGATCATCAATGCAGCATTACGATGATCTAGCCACGATAGATTCAATTTTTAGATATACATCATATAGGTCTAGATTGTTTGATGAATATACAAAATATGAAACACAAGATAAAAACTGATATTCAGAGTGATGCAGCTGAAGCATGGTGGGCCCATAACCCACAAGTTCCAAGATCGAAACCTGACTATGTTATACTAGTAGCTTCTGTTAAAAACTTTTTTCCGTTAAAAAAAGAAGAAGATAAAAACTGATATCTTGGAACATTTAATTTGCAGAACTAGCTAGCTTATAAATAGTGGACAAATTATAGTCGTATACATACATTTGATAGATACTAATTCAATCACTCAAACTTGAAACCATGGATCCTTTCACACTATTCTTTATGCTTGTTTCTTTCCTAATTTTCTTCACTTGTTGGAAACTCATTACAACCAAGACTGAAAAAAACTTGCCACCAGGGCCACCAAAGCTCCCGATTATCGGAAACATACACCAATTCCATACGCAATCACCTCATCGAGCTCTTAGGAAGTTGGCTCGAAAATATGGTCCGGTCATGCATTTACAGCTCGGCCAAGTGTCTACCATTGTCATATCCACACCCCAATTAGTCCAAGAGATGATGAAGACCCATGATCTCAACTTTTCAGACAGACCAACAAACATAACTTCTCAAATATTCTTTTACAATAACCAAAGTGTTGCTTGGTCTCCTTATGGGAATTATTTTAGACAAATAAAGAAGACTGTCAAATTAGAACTTCTAAGTGCCACAAAAGTTCGATCATTTAGTTATATTCGAGAAGATGAGCTTAAAAGAGTGGTTAAGAGTGTTGAAACTTGTATTGGAACACCTATCAACTTTAGGACATTGGCCTCGCAAACGGTTAATAATTTGGTTTGCAGGGCTACATTAGGAGACGTTTGTAAGGACCGAAATATCCTCTTAGATACTATGACTCTGATAATGAAAACATTCAGCTCTTTCAATGTGGTGAATTTGTATCCTACTTTACAATTTCTTAATATTATTACTGGGAAGAAAGCTAAGTGGTTGAAGATACATAAACAACTTGATGGTATCTTGGAAACCATTTTGGAAGAACACAGAATTCAAGAAGGCAGTAGCCAGGATCATGAAGATCTTGTTAATGTTTTATTAAGACTGAAAGATACTGGTGCCTTTGAATTTCCCATCTCTGATAACAATATCAAAGCAATCATTCTGGTAAGTATTCTTGGAACATGTACCCTCAATTTAATACCTAAATTAAATTTTTTACTTTTTATTTTTTAATATTTATCCAAACAAAATAAAATAACATATCTTTAAAAAGGGGGATAATTCTTACACACACTTTTTTGATCCTCACATACTAATTGAGTATTATTAGAAGAGTAAAGGTTAAAATAGGTGTGTGAGGATAAAAAAAAGTGTGTGTGAGAATCATCCCCCTTTAAAAATGGTCTTATATCTCTCTTTCAATTTAAAATATTTTTTATTCTTTTCACTTTTATTTACATTGTTTTTTAATTTAAAAAAAATATCATTATATTTTTCTTTTAAAATATCCTTTTATACCTTTTACCTTTTAGTTATATTATCTATGGAGAGGAATATTCAAATGAATTCAACTTTTAAGTTGAGATCTAACGGATCAATCAGAGTGCGACATGTAGTACAATAATCACATCTGCTTGGAAAAAAAAATTCAAGTTTTTTTTTTTATTTTTTTCGAATTTTGTTTTTCAATCACATGAGATTGGATTTGACATGCAGTAAATCACATGTGATTTTGCATGTCAATCACATGTGATTGTAAAACCTAATCACATGTGATTCTGCATGTCAAATTCAAGCACATCTGATTTCAATCACATGTGATTGTTACGCCATATGTCGCACTCTGATTGATCTCTTGGATTTCAAAGAAATTGTTGGATTCACATGATTACAACTCTAGATACTACAAATAATTTATGTTAATATTTTCCTTAGATTACATCATCTTTCTGTAAATTTTAATATATAAAAATTATGTTTTACTTTATTATTTTAAAATATTCTTTTAAATTTGTTAAAATTATGGATACTGAGTTTTTGTTATTTTTTCTAGAAAAATGTTTTTGCCTCCACGTACCAAAATCTAACATGAGATATGCACTTCAAAGCCGAGTTGTAAACATACATAACAAACAATTCATAAAAGCACCTTTTCACAACGAAACAGGGGTTCGTCGAAACGTGCGGCAAACCCCTAAGCATGTATTGTTGTTAACAAGTATGTAGGTAAATAAATAAGGTTTTTCAGTTCAGATTACTGGTGAAGTTGAATATCTTTTACTTGCTATTTATTTAGAGATCTCGTGACTGTTTCAAATCTTTTTCCCTAAACACCGAGATATGCTTCATAGCCAAGGGTTATCCTGGGTTGTTAACGATAGTTCTCAATTATTCTAAGTAAAAAGGTAAAACTGTAATAACTATATTCACAATTGTTGACATGCAGGAAATGTTGATAGCTGGGACGAGTTCATCTTCAATGACAATCGAATGGGCATTTTGTGAACTCATGAGACACCCACAAGTTATGCAGAAAGTACAATCTGACATACGAGCAACAGTGAAGGGAACAACAATAACCGATTCTGATATACAAAACATGCATTACCTAAAATTAGTAGTAAAAGAAACATTAAGGTTACATGGTGTGCCAATTTTGGTTCCTAGACAAAACCAGAAAGATTGCAATCTTCTTGGATATCATATTCCTGCAAAAACCAAACTACTTATAAATGCATGGGCATGCGGAACAGATCCTGATAGTTGGGAAGATCCTGGGAGTTTCAAACCCGAGCGATTTGAAAACAGTTCGATTAGTTATTTAGGTGCTGATTTTGAACTCATTCCGTTTGGGACTGGAAGGAGAATTTGTCCTGGGATTAATTTTGCGATTGGTACAGTTGAATGTATCTTGTCTAACTTATTGTATCATTTTGATTGGAATCTTCCAGACGGAGTGAACCCGCAAGATATTGATATGACTGAAGTTACAGCGATTTCGACATTACCTAAGTATCCATTACAAATTGTTCCTATCTCCAGGCCATTGGTGAGTTATGCGCCCGGTGGTACATTGGTTGAACCATGAACGTTACGACTTGAACCTTGTTACCTCGTTTACTTGTGTTCGGTTGTTACCATTTCATATGTTGGACTAAAGTTTACGTTTTGGCTTATATATGGGTCCCATTTCACAGAGTTACATACTTGCATGTATGACGTTTATATCTTCTCCCATTCATAAATTATGATATTTGAACACTTAGATTTTACAATGTTTCTTGATCTTATGACTTTTAGTCCTAATCTAGGCTTGTATTAATCATTTTCTATATCTATATCTACACATCTGTGATTGATTAAATATTGGTGCTTGCTAGTGACCGCAAGAGGATACATAATGGGCGGCATTTTTGTAACACCCTGATTTTTTTTATTCACAACGGGAGTCTAGTTAATTACCAAATTAAACCTGGTTAACGTTTACAAAACATAGTTTATATTCCAACATTGTTAACGTTCATTACAACTTTATACAACGACGATGTTACGTGAAAACAGTACAAGATAAGAAAACATCAAAGTTAAGCTCATAGTTAAACATGTCTTCTACCCCGTCCGCAACACCCGTCCTAAACAGCAGTACCTGAACCTGTAATGGTTGGAAATGTGGGGGATTAGCACAACTGCTAACTGAATGAATACTATCTAACAGACCAAACATAAGCAACTGAACATGCAAGGGTCACACATATGCTAACGTCTTGAACTAGCTTATATCAACAACAACAACTGATAATATGAGGATCAGCGGATTGTATGAGCACATGACTTAGCTGATCAGGCTACAGTCTACCGAAAGTCTGCTTTACTGAATCCATTGCATAACAGTCCAGATGCAACACATGTGTCCTTCTATGCTATAGAGAACATACAGTAACATCAAGACCCGACCAGGCTACCACGGTCGACCTCACACAAACCCGACCTTTCTGCCTCGGTGAGTTCCCAACCTTGCCGCCTAGGTTGGTGTCGAAACAAACAATGCGCACATAAGATAACAGATAATCAGTCATGCGATCATCCTAACTAGCATGACAATATCTAACTACGCATGGCAATCATACTGAACATTGCTATAATAAACAAACACAATAATAAAGAGTCTGAACAAGTAGCGTGTCAGCTACTTAATCATCTATCCAGAGATAGACCCACTCACTGAATACCAGCAACTAGCTCAGATAATCTATCACTGAGTCGCTTCCTTATCCTTGTCACCTGAACATAAGGCAATTCAAGTTAGTACATCGTTTTAATCAAAATTAGACACACGGGCAGCATAACGGCAAGAAAACAGCCAAATTAAATAACAAGTACAACACTGATGCATGTTGCACAATACATCAATTACTCTCAAATTTATACAAGATTCAAGCAATACAAATAAGTACACACAACTAACGAGCACTTAAAACCCGGTTATTATAGCACTTTTATGTAAGTATTCTTTTCAAGTTCGTCCCAAGAGAGCGGTGTAAGTCGAATAAGTGAAACTATTAATTGTTCTAAGATTTGTTTGATTGGGGGTTTTGATTGATTTTAACTATCAACTAAAGCTTGCACCAAATAAACAAGACTTAACTAACAATAATAACTAGCAACAAGTAGCAAGTAACTAAATATTGAGATCTAAATCAATTAACTAAGTAGTGTTCATTTACCTAATCCTCTCTATGTTTGAATTGTCCCGTTTTACCCAATTTACTATCGCATTAGTTGTTGAACTATTAAACATTTGGCATCACTACCAAATCTTAATCAAATCGCACTTTGCAAACTCACATAAGCATTGTATTCTAATGTGGGACAGAGGTGCGCCGTACCTTTTAGGTGGTGCACCGTGTAATGACCTGCCTTTTTTCATTTACTTTCCGTTTAATTATTTTAAAGTCCGTTATTTAATTATAACATCTCCCGTTTACTCTACGTATTTAAGGTAATTCGTTTGGTTAATTCACGCACCCGTATTTAAACATGAGGGACCAATGTTGCCAAGAGACTAAAGATTTGACTAGGTCAACTAGTCAAACCCTTTCTCCTCCATTCATTCATCACCTCCTCTTTCTCCTAATACTTCCACTTTATGCTCTCAAACCCTCAAACACAAATTCATCATCTAAATTCAATCTAGCAAGTGTTCTTCAAAACAAATTACATATTTGGAATCCTTGCATCTTCCTCTTCGAATTCATACGAACTTCATCTCGTTTGGGTAACTTTCTAAAAACACTAAATTTCATGTTCTTGATCTTTTAAACTTAAAAGTGTGTTAATTAGTGTCTATGGCTCAAGTCTAACATGAATATGTGAATTATATGCTTGTTCTTGTCATTTTTGATGTAACTAGCTTAAACTTGAAAAGTGACTTGATTAATGTTGTGATTTGGTTGATCATATGTTGTTAGATATTAAAAGTGAATGTATTAAATGTGTTACTAGTATCACTAGCTACAATTTGGTATGTAGGTTGACTTGGAAAAGCCTCATTAACATGATTAAGGATTTTATGATTGTTAGTTAGGGTTTGGTAGCCTTAAATGTAATTTTTGATGCATTAAAAGCCTTGCAATGTTGTTTGTAAGTGTTTAGTAGTATTGTATGCGTAATTACCTACGAAACGGCGTATTATATATGTGCATTTAATTCCCGAATCATCAATGTACATTTACGATCTAGAATGCAATAAATGATGAACATTTAATGCGAATTTGGTTGTTGTAAATGTTGGATTGATTGATGAAATGTGCTTAGTTATTTTCCTCGTCAAAATACCTTTCCGACGATATAAGATACATGTTTAAGTGTTTTCGGTTCACAATTTATGTTTGATTGAAGTTTGGTTCGTGCACTTATGAAATTTCAGCAAAGCAGAACCTGTATACCAATTTGGACGCCATCCCAATCTTTGGACGGCGTCCATCCAGACATTCATTACTGGACGCCGTCCAGACATTTTGGACGCCGTCCAAATGAACTGCAGAATTCTGATCAACTTGGTCATTTACCGTTTAATTCTAACTATGCTACGCACCTCCGATTAACATGTAACTTGTTCTAACATGCGCATATATGATTATATAACTCAGAAAAATTGTCTGAGACCTGACCCGAACGTGTTGACTTTTTCGTTGACTTTGACTTGACCAAAGTTGACTTTTATTCAAACTTAACTGAATACTTATGCAACTGTTCTAACGTACTTTTATACTTGTATCTTGCATGAAACTTGACAATTTGACTCACTTGCTATATTAATCGAGTCAAAACGAGCCATAGGACTAATTGAACACTTTGACCGACTTCATGCTTCACCGATATTGATACAACCTATTGTTTAGGTCGAGACTAGCTTTCATTCTTGCACACGTTTACTTTGTGAAGTATATTTACATTCGTGCACTCAAGGTGAGATCATAGTCCCATCTTTTCAACAACTTTTATGCTTTTAAAACATGGGATGAGAAACATATACGGTTTATACTTTTATACTTTGAACACAAATACGAAAGCAAATATACATACGAGTTAGAACAAAAATCCTAAAGTCCAATTATCATTAGTTACACTTGTAGGGTGTAAGCGAGAACTTATGTTGTGTGGCCATACAGGTTTGACGAACCCTCATTCGGGTGAATGAAACGTATTTTCGGTATATAGTATAGGTTTTAACACTATTATGCAGAAGTAAGATTCAGTTAAGCTTTAGTAATTGGGTGCTCGTGATACAGACAACATCTTTTGGGATGTATACGCTTTGATAATCACTTTATACTAAATCTTGTGGTTCAATACAATATACTTACTAAACCTATGATTTCACCAACGTTTTTGTTGACAGATTTTCTATGTTTTTCTCAGGTCCTTGAATGCTAAGTGATACATGCTTCCGCACTCTCTTTTGATTATAGATGGGCAAAAAAACCGGATCCAGATCCGATCCGGTGACCCGATCCGGAACTGGATCCAAGCAAAACCGGACACAGCAAAAACCGGATTCGGATCCGAGATCCGATCCGGTTCCACCCGGATCCAGTTTTTCAAGAAAACCGGATTTTTTCCGGATATAAACCGGATTTTATCCGATCCGGTTTGGATCCGGATCCGGATCCGATCCGGTTTTTCAAAAAACTAGCCGTTTTTTTTTTTTTTTTTTTTTTGCAGTTTTTTGAGTTTTTTTTGACCATTTTTACCCCACAAAGTCCATTATAAATGCATGGTAATGCCTTGGTTGAAAATGCACCAACAAATATTCTCATATTTATTTCTAAATCACTAAATATTCTCTAATCTCTAGTCTAATTATCCCATAATGGATAATTCACAAGATTCCGTTTCCGGTTCCGCTTCCGTTGGAACATCTTCACAAGGCTACACTACGGCCGATATTGATTACAAAAAAGAAACAAAGCGAAAAGGGGACGTTTGGTCCAAATTCGAGTTGTGTGTAATGAAGGATGGTGCGGAAAAAGCTCGTTGTACACAATGTATGAAGTTCATGGGTGTTTCGGGTAATACAACGTTAATAAAACATCTTGCCAAAAGTTGTAGTGCAAGCCAAGACCCGAGACAACAAACAATGCGGGCCGATGGTTCGATTTTTGAATACGATGCCGAAGCTCTTCGGCAAGATTTGTCAAGGTTTGTCATTCAACAAGCGCTTCCTTTCAACCACTTCGACAATCCAAGGCTTACAGAGCTAATTCGGAATCGACTACAACCACGATATAGCAATGTAAGTCGTTCTACCTTAAGACGTGACGCCTTTAAATTATGGAAAAAAGCTAAAACTGAAATAATTGAAGGTTTTCGAACATATAAACATAGGGTTTCTATAACTTGTGATGTTTGGAGCGCACCACATGGAACGGCAAATTCTTATTTAGCCGTTACCGCTCATTGGTTTAATCCCGATTCGTGGCTTTTAATGAAACGTGTTATCGATTTTAAAATATTTGGTTATCCACATAACGGTAATAATATAAAAAAAGCGTTACAAGACACTTTAGAAGAATATAATTTAATCGATAAAGTTTTTACAATTTCGCTAGATAATGCATCTAATAATGATGCGGCCATGAGTGAGTTAAAAATTGCACTTAGACCGATTTTAAATGGTGCATTTATTCATACACGTTGTGTTGCTCATATTATAAACTTGGGTGATGGCCATGCCGAAGCTCGAAATGTATTAATTATAATTGTATTGTTCGAATAAAAGTGTTTTTATTTTTATTATTGTATCGTTTGAATAAAAGTGTTATTTATATAATTGTATTGTTCGAATATTGTTAATTATATTATCTATTGTGTTGAGCACTTGAGCGTTATAACTTTTCTTTATACCGATTATATTATTGTTGTCAAACGTTAAAAAAAATAGAACCGGTAAAAATATAATTCGCAAAATCGAATCCTAGTCCAAGAAAAATCCGAAAAAATCCGATCGAGATCCGAAAAAGAACCGGTTCCGGAAAAAAATCCGAAAAAATCCGACGCCGAGAACCGGAACCGGATCCGGAACAGGTTCCCAAAAATCCGGACAAAAAAATCCGGTTTTTTTTTTTGTCCGAATCCAGTTTTTTATCCGGTTTGTGCATCTATACTTTTGATACTTGCTTGGATGTCGAGTATGCATGCATACTTGGAGCGTCTTTTGATTTTACTTAAAAATTGTGTCGTATAGGTTTCATTTGTACTTAAAATGTTGTAACATAACTAGTTGTCAAGCTACACTTGTAATCCTTTAAACATCCTTACATTTGAAATGAATGCGACATACTTTGGTCAAACTTTATTTTAAAGACTTATGACCACGTTACGGGACCTAAGTAGACGGCGCCGTTATTGACGATTTTGTCGGGTCATCACACATGGTATCAGAGCATTGGTTGTAGGGATTTAGAGCTCATTTGTGTCAACCCCGAGTCATAGGGTACATTAGTGAGTCTAGACTACAACCGGCATATAGACTTGAAGTAGGACTTGCTTGACTACTTGTGCATTTATACTTGAACTCTTCTATTCGTATCTAACTCGTACTTCATCTTAATCTCACGTTGTTTAATTTGATTGACACGCCATCTTGACCTTATGAGGTAATGTCGGATGCGCATATGAATAAGTGATGTTGTAGGGGGTGTATACAAAATAGTATTATTTTTAGTGCGAAATACTATTAAATATGCTACAATTTTACACAAGTTATTTATTTATTTATCGAGTGGGATATACTTAAACCTTGCTACAACACTTATAGGCAGTGTACCTAATCGTATTATAGTATAGTTTTTAGTAAGTCCGGTTCGTTCCACAGGGAGCTAGTGAAGTTTAACGCTATATTTTTACACACAATATTTGTAAAAAATACAAAAAAATATATATGTACTAGTAGTATTATTATTATAAAAGGGGGGTTTTTTACCGTTTAATGACCGGTTTGTCAATTTTTAAGACTCAAGTCACAATTAAAACCTAATGTAAAATATAAAAATAACTTAATTTAAAGAGTAAAGTAAATAACAATAAATAAAGTGCGATAAATTAAATGACATAAAATAAAAGTGCGATAATTAAAAATGCGAAAAAGAGATAAAATAAAGGAATTATGCTTATTTAAACTTCCGTAATCATGATGTTTGACGTGTTGATTTTAATTTTATGCCCATGGGTTAATTGTCCTTTGTCCTGAATTATTTAATATGTCCGTTTGGTTTTTGTCCATAACAGTCCATCAGTCATAAACATAAAGTGCGAGTGTCCTCGTCAAATTATTCTTATACCCGAAGTTAAATATTCCAACTAATTGGGGACTTAAACTGTAACAAGATTTTAATACTTTGTTTAGTAATTACACCAGGATGTCGACTGAGTGTAACCCAAGGTTTTAATATTTTGTTATCAATTATACCAAGTGTCCTTGTACATAATTTCACCCCTGTTTTAATTATTCTAGTGGCTATTAATCCATTCCCGTATCCGGTTAAATGAACGATTATTCGTACATATAAATACCCCGCCTATCGTGTCCGATTGAGTGTATATGGTAATTTATAGGGACGCCCAATTGTAAATCTTTATATTAACATTAACAAACTATCATTTAGTTAAACAAATATAAAGCCCATTAATAGCCCATAGTCTAATTTCCACAAGTGTCGTTCTTTTGTCCAAACCCCAATTATGGTACAAAGCCCAATTACCCAATTTTAGTAATTAGCCCAACATCATGATTACTTCGTTTTAAATAAGCATAATAATAACTTAGCTACGAGACATTAATGTAAAAAGGTTGAACATAACTTACAATGATTAAAAATAGCGTAGCGTTACACGGACAGAATTTCGACTTACACACTCAAACGATCTCTATCATAAATCTTATTATTATCATAATTTAAAATTAAAATTAAGATTATTGTTATATCTGATTACATTAACATTATGATAGAGAATTATAGATATAAATTATAGATATTGATATTGATAGATAGAAAAATAAGAAAAAGATAGAAAAAATGATCGAAAAAAAGTATCCCTCTATCGATCGAATTACATAGCCTTTTATAGGCAAATTATAAATTTGAATTTTCATTTATGACCCCTGAACTATGCTCAATTAACAACTTTTTATTATTTAATATTATTCTTATTATGAATTATTTAAATATTATATTTTATTCTTGTGCATAGTTGACTCGTAATTTTTACACCGTTGCGTCGAGCGTTGAGAGTTGACTCTGGTCCCGGTTCCGGATTTTCGAACGTCCTTTCGTACAATTTTATATTGTGTACTTTGCGTTTTGTAACTTGTACTCTTGTCATTTTTAGACGTTCCTCATCAATAATTTGAACCTTTTTGATTGTATCTTGTACTTTTTAGCATTTTGGACCTTTTTGTCTTCAAATCTTCGTTTTCGCCTTTTGTCTTCGCACTTATTAAATATAAACGAATATTACTTGAAAATGGAACAATTGCAACTAAAAACTTGTCATTCTTGGGGAATAATGCTATGAAATATATGTTCCTTTTTAGCCTTATCAATATCCCCACACTTGAGCGTTGCTTGTCCTCAAGCAATACAGTCTTGAAAAACACTTGAATCACTTCTTTATTCTTCACACTTTGTACATCAGTGATTTCAATATGGCGGTATGAACAATGGTAGTAACAATGTAACCATGGTTAAAGGTGGGTGTGTCATCCACAGTTGCCTCGGGTTTAGGTCAACGACACTTGCAATCAAATAGCCGATTTACTTTCGGTTTTCAAAGCAAAGTGCACATTTGAAAGGCGGTTTACAGTCCCACATGACTATAAAAATTTAGATCCTTAAGGAAATTGGATCTTTATGAAAACATTTGATCTTTTGAAAATTCAAGCTAGATTTTACCCTAGACAAGTTTTCTGATTTGATCCATCATTGGTGTTGCAAAATATATTTGTGGATCAATATTTTGGCTAAAACTTTTAGGTTCGTGTAATCCACTGCTATCCCGGTATCGGAAAGCACACATCCAGTTTACTTGTTCCGTATATTACCTTTCGGCAAACTACCGTCCGGTTGTAAAGGAAAGCGATGAACAAGAAACTGTTAAGGCAATATCCCGTGACATGCAGATGATTATGGTCTTTTAACGTGTCGGATGCTAGAACTATCCTTGGTAGGAGCGATAGTAAAGATCATCCTATGATTTTTCGGTCTGGCACAAGGTCCTGTCTCCGACCATGCTATGCAACCACCGTTCTTACGGTTGACATCCGATTTGGTTCAGGTGACCTAATGAATTCCAGGTGAATTCCTAGGATTTTACGTTCAATGGTAATGAACGCATTGAAAATGGGTTTTCAGAAAACAAATCGGTTTGTATTTTTGATCAAAATGTTTTCTCGTTCAAGCTCGAGTTTAGATATCATTGAATTCCATGAGTTTGAATTCTCAATCTTTAAGGTCAATCTCAAGGATTGAGTAATATCAGTCTTAAAAGCTGATTTTTAATCTTTAAGGAGATTATCCTTTCTGGGGATCTGATTCATTAGTCTTATCAAGCTAATTTGCACGGTGCCTCCCCATTGTACGAGATAAATCCTTCTCATGGTTAGGATAAATCTGACCACTTGGCGACCCTGTTTGATGCCGAGGTCCGTGGATTTCCTGCTGATTTTAGAGATGACTTTTCTAGATTTTTCGTCAACCTACAGCTGGTCTGGACGACAACTTCTTGACCTAAATCAAGAAGCGCGTGTCTTTTTCAGAAGACTTTACTTCCTTTTAATGATGGAATTGATTCATCGTGTAGATCCATCTTTCTTTCAAATATATTACAGTAAACCGGGTAAAACTGATTAGTATCATCCAAAACAAAAGTACTTGCAATAATCTTGTACAAAGATATGTGATAGATAGTTTTTAATTGAATAACTTGGTACATTCTCCCCACACTTAGTTTCTTTCTTTGCCTTTTTATTCTCCTTTATTCCATTTTAAATGAATTCAAGCATTTTAGGTTGTTTCTCAATTTATGTCCTTTCCGAGGTAACGATAATTTCGGTATTATCACCTAGTTTTCACCGTTCATAAATATGTATAAACATGATTTTGACTTCATTTAATTGAAAATTTTTCAAATTTTCACAAAATTTGGCAAATAAACCAAGTATAAACCTGAGAGAATTTATAACCCTTCCTCACACTTAAGATCATGCAATGCCCTCATTTGCATGAAATCAGACTATAATTTAAATTCATGAGGGTGATTAGCGTAGAAAAGTGATTAAAAATACCGAGTTTGTAATTACAAAGCTCGTCGAATGATAGATGGCGCCTCATCGTTCATTCCTTCATTTGTTATATCATATTTGTTGTTTTGCGTCTTGTCGTCAAAATTAGTACCTTTTGCTGAACTTTAATGACAGTCTTTGAAAGTGCGTTGTTTTACCCTGTTTTGTACATAAGATAAAATACAAACATATATATATATATATATATATATATATATATATATATATATATATATATATTTGAAGTTTGGTTTATAACCCCACTTTTCAAAAATTTATAATGTATAATATTTTTGGCATACTTTAAATCAATAAAATTAAAAATAATGATAACAAAATTTGTCGCCCCGCCCTCGGGTAAAGTAATTTCGGCTTAATGACCTAGTCTTCAACTCACGACGAATTTTAGAAATCATTTTTTTCAACTTAATGAATTAAAGTAAATTTTGTTTTTAAAATTCATACAAAACTTAAATTTAAAAAAAAACATATTAATTTTATATAAAACCTACAAAACAAAAATTCAGAATGGAGGGAGAAAACTAGTTCTTTAGTGTCTGCTAGCGGAAAAGACCAATCGGATTCCATTCTCGGAACTACACGAGAACAGAACAACTAACTCTCGACAACATTTTCCTTTTATAACATTTGAATCTCCCCACACTTAGGTAGCTGTGGTGTCGAAATTGTGATTAGCTTCATCATCAATTTCTCTTGGTCCATAATCAACTTGCATATCTGTAACTTTTTCTTTAAGCCATTGGTCGGATTCATGTGTTATATCCACAATTTCAACTAGCTTTGCCTTTTCTTTAGGCGACAGATTGGATACTAATCGGTTACATAACTTAAAGTTCCCCTTGGTTCTAGCATCGCGAATCCATTTAATAAGTTTCTTCATTGAACTATTAATAACGGGATCATTTAATTTCGTATCAACAACGGGGTTCTTTGTTATCATGTCATCATTAGGTGTTACTTCATTTTCCCCACACTTAGGCGTTTCATTATTGTTAAGCACTACCGTTGGAGTTGGTAAAACCACATGGTTCTTACCAATTGTTTTTACTGGTTCAACGGTTTTGGCTGGTGGAGATTTAGACTTTCGAATCATAAAGGTGATCGATTTGTCACCACTTTTAAGTGTCATTCTTCCATTTCCTACATCAAATAACGCCCCGGTGGACGCAAAGAATGGTCGACCTAAAATTAGAGGAATGTTTAGGTCCTCTTCTATGTCAATGACAATAAATTCGACTAGAAAGGTTAAATTACCTACTTGAACGGGTAGGTTGTCAGCAATTCCAACTGGGTGCTTAATGGTTTGATCAAGGAGTCGAACACTCATATCCGTTGGACTTAACTTACCTACTCCTAATCTCTTATATAATGAAAGAGGCATAACACTTACACTTGCACCTAAATCTGCTAGTGCATCATACATGACACAATCACTAAGTAGACAAGGAACAATAAATTCACCCAGATCACCTATCCTAGGAGGAGGTTTTGGTGGAACTGTCTTCACCGGGTTTACTTCTACGGCTTTTGTTTCTTGTACTTTCTTATTCTTTTTCTTCTTCTTCTTTCCAGAGGTATCACAATCTTTATTACCTATTACTTGCTCATACTCAACTCCATTTCTTGGAAACGGGAGGGGTGGTTTGTATGGTGTCACCACTGGCTTTACATACTCGGGTGGTGGTGGTGTTGTAACTTCTTCATTGTTACTCACATCTAAAATGTTCCCATCTTCTGGTGCTGGTTTTTTAGAATTTGTTGACACCATATTAACATTCTCATTCCGAGGATTTACTTCAGTATTACTCGGTAGCTTTCCTTGTTCCCTCTCACTCATCATGCTAGCAAGAGTACCTACGTGTTTTTCTAGATTCAAAATGGAAGCTTGTTAAGTTCTTAATGACTGATCAAACCTCTCATTCGTTTGGGTTTGAGATGTAATAAATTGTGTTTGAGATTCAACTAGCTTTGCCATCATTTCTTCTAGATTTGGCTTTTTCTCTTCGGTTTGTTGTGGTGGTTTATACAAGCTAGGTCTTTGTTGATTGAAAGTGTTGTTTTGAGTTGGTTGGTTATTCGGACCTTGTTGGTTGTACGAGTTGTTGTTGGGTCCGTTTGGATTGTAAAGAATGTTTTGATTTCGATTGAAGTTTAACTTTGGCGGTTGATAATTATTTTGATAATTATTTCCAGGCCTTTGGTTTATGTATGAAATATTCTCTCTTTGTTCCATTGTTAATTCAATACTGAGACAATCTTTTGTCAAATGTGGTCCTCCACACTGCTCACAACTAATTCGTATTGAGTGAATATCTTTAGTCATCTTTTCCATTCGTCTCTCCACAGCATCTATCTTTGCAGAAATGGAATCTAAGTCATGGCTAGAATCGGCTCTAGCTGCTTTAGATGATCTAACGATATCTTTTTCTTGGTGCCACTCATGTGAGTGGGAAGCAGTGTTATCAATAATTTTGTAAGCATCAGTTTCGGTTTTCTTCATAATAGAACCACCAGCTGCTATATCTATGTCTTTCCTTGTAGTGATGTCGCATCCTTGGTAGAATATTTGTACTATTTGACAGGTGTCTAAACCATGTTGCGGACATCCTCTTAACAACTTTCCGTATCTTGTCCATGCCTCATATAGAGTTTCATTTGGTTTCTGTGTGAACGTAACAATTTCTGCTTGAAGTCTTACGGCTTTAGATGCAGGAAAGAATTGTTTAAGAAATTTGTCAACTAAAACGTCCCATGTATCGATCGCCCCTTCAGGTAACGATTCCAACCAATCTTTGGCTTCTCCCTTTAAAGTCCAGGGAAATAACATGAGATATATCTGTTCATCCTCCACTTCTCGTATTTTAAATAGTGTGCAGATCCTATTAAACGTACGAAGATGTTCGTTTGGGTCTTCATTCGGCGTACCACTATATTGGCACTGATTAGTTACCATGTGTAGAATTTGTCCTTTAATTTCATAATCTGGAGCATTAACTTCTGGTTTAATAATGGCGTGACCTTGGCCAGTGCGCTTAGCTCTCATTCGTTCTTCCATACTTAGAGGTTCTAGATTTTCCATGATTGGATTTGTTGTATCCGAATCACTAGAGGATTCTGATTTAACGGTTTGGTGTTCAGGATTTTGGAATTGTCCTTGAATATCTTCCGGGTTCTTAGTTGTGAAATCGGGTTCAAAAGATGGATTATCGGAAATTTGAATTGGAGTACTTGGTCGACTAGATGACGATTCTAAAGAAAAATCAACGGCGGCGATATTTGTTAAACGATGTCTTGATCGAGTTACAGGTGGTGAACGTATGACCGGCGGTGAACGTCTTGCTCAGTGCATTCACTGAATATCCTATTAGTTTTTAAAAAGGAAAGAAAAATTATATAAGTTATCCAATCAATAGACTTTTCTGATTTTGCCCACGTTTCGAATAGCCAAAAGATGCAGCAGAGGGGCAGGATTCGTTTGGTCTCAATATAATTGAGGACTGTTTGGCTCCAATAACCCGGTCCACATACAAATCCAACTATTACTACGAACCAGAAAATTTTGATGTCTATCAATTTAACCACTTAAAATAAATTTTCGTAATTTTAAGAAATTTAGAGAAGAAGTAGAAAAAATTCTAAGTCCTAAAAACTAGAATGGCGAGAAATAAGAGAGAAAAAGATTGCGCGTCGAAAAGTGTCGAAAAATGAAAAAGACGAAGAGTGGTTTGTAAACACGCGGTTAATCCAACCTTATAACTATCACTATCTTAAAATTAAAACTACAAATAGAGATCACTAATTGGAATTGTAATTGATACATAGGTAAACGGCGTCGAAAGATAAATAAAAATAAGAAAGTAGCACGAAAAATGGCGTCGAAAGATAAATAAAAATAAGAAAGTAGCACGAAAAATGGCGTCGCAAAATTCTAAAGCGCCTAAAACTTAGTTTAAGGAATAAGCACTTAAGGGATTTTACGGCAATCCTAAAAAAATCTAGAAATAAAAATAACTATGGCAAAACTAATCTTAATACTAAAAATTTTAACTAGAGTGTTATAAAAAAAAAAATACTTTAATAATTAGGTAGCAAAATTACATATTTCATTGGTCATGTCGTTATAAATATAAATGTGCCCGTTTTTTTTTTACTACGAAATAACTTTGTGTAATTAGTAAATTTGAGTGTGGGGAGACTTATTTACAATAAATAAAATAACTTGTATAAGGTTATTAGTAAAAATAACGACATGGTCATAATTATAAATGCGTTTGTCCACTTCCTTTATTAATTTAGCAAAATTACACTTGGCGGAATCATATCGTTTTTTTTTTTTTCTTTTAAAAAAAACACGATTTTTTTACACAAATTTTTTTTTTTTACGTTTTTTTTTTTTTTTTACGTTTTTTTTTTTACGTTTTTTTTTTTTTTTTCGAATATATCTTAAAATAAGGTAACTAGTTGTCTAGATTCCTTTTTTTTATATAGCGTTTCGCTTCGGCGCTCCCCGGCAGCGGCGCCAAAAATACTTGATGTTGTAGGGGGTGTATACAAAATAGTATTATTTTTAGTGCGAAATACTATTAAATATGCTACAATTTTACACAAGTTATTTATTTATTTATCGAGTGGGATATACTTAAACCTTGCTACAACACTTATAGGCAGTGTACCTGATAATGCTAAAAACGAACATATATTTCATAGCATTATTCCTCAAGAAAGACAAGCTTTTAGTTGCAATTGTTCTATTTACAAGTGATATTCGTTTGTATAATAAAAGGTGAAGACAAAAGACAGATTCGACGAATTGAAGACGCAAACGACCAAAAAGCTCAAAAGTACAAAAGACAATCAAAAAGGTTCCAATTATTGATAAGAAACGTCTCGAAATTACAAAAGTACAAGATTCAAAACGCAAAGTACAAGATATTAAATTGTACGCGAGGACGTTCGAAAATCCGGAACCGGGACCAGAGTCAACTCTTAACGCTCGACGCAACGGACTAAAAATTACAAGTTAACTATGTATATAAATATAATATTATATATAATTAATTATATTAATTATATATATATTATATTTATAAATAAAAAACCGTCGGCAGAGAAAAACTCCAAGGACTGAGCTGTAAAAGTAACCTCCGCGACTCGCGGAGTTTGAAGAGGATTTCACCGCGAGTCGCGGAGCCCCAAAATTGAAAACTGCCTATAAAGCCAACCGAATTCTGATCAAAAACAATCATCTTTTTCTTCCTCATTCATACGTAAAATTTATATTTATATTTATAATTTATATTTTAATTTTAATTATAATTCTAATAATAAGGGTATGTTAGCAAATGTTGTAAGGGTGTAAGTCGAAATTCTGTCCGTGTAACGCTACGCTATTTTTAATCATTGTAAGTTATGTTCAACCTTTTTACATTAATGTCTCGTAGCTAAGTTATTATTATGCTTATTTAAAACGAAGTAATCATGATGTTGGGCTAATTACTAAAATTGGGTAATTGGGCTTTGTACCATAATTGGGGTTTGGACAAAAGAACGACACTTGTGGAAATTAGACTATGGGCTATTAATGGGCTTTATATTTGTTTAACTAAATGAAAGTTTGTTAATGTTAATATAAAGATTTACAATTGGGCGTCCCTATAAATTACCATATACACTCAATCGGACACGATGGGCGGGGTAATTATATGTACGAATAATCGTTCATTTAACCGGACACGGGAATGGATTAATAGCCACTAGAATAATTAAAACAGGGGTGAAATTACATTCAAGGGTAATTGGTGTAATTGTTAACAAAGTAGTAAAACCTTGGTTTACACGCAGTCGATAACCTGGTGTATTCATTAAACAAAGTATTAAAACCTTGTTACAATTCGAATCCCCAATTAGTTGGAATATTTAACTTCGGGTATAAGAATAATTTGATGAGGACACTCGCACTTTATATTTATGACTGATGGACTGTTATGGACAAAAACCAGACGGACATATTAAATAATCCAGGACAAAGGACAATTAACCCATGGGCATAAAAATAAAATCAACACGTCAAACATCATGATTACGGAAGTTTAAATAAGCATAATTCTTTTATTTCATATTTAATTTCCTTTATTTTATATTTAATTGCACTTCTAATTATCGCACTTTTATTTATTGTTATTTAATCGCACTTTTAATTATCGTACTTTTTAATTATCGCAATTTTATTTTATCGCACTTTTATTATTCGCAATTTCATTATCGTTATTTACTTTACGCTTTAAATTAAGTCTTTTATTTATTTAATATTTTACATTAGGTTTTAACTGCGACTAAAGTTTTAAAATCGACAAACCGGTCATTAAACGGTAAAAACCCCCCTTTATAATAATAATATTACTTATATATATGTTTGTATTTTTATAAAAGTAAACTAATATAGCGTTGAACTTTGTTTAAAGATTTCCCTGTGGAACGAACCGGACTTACTAAAAACTACACTACTGTACGATTAGGTACACTGCCTATAAGTGTTGTAGCAAGGTTTAAGTATATATCCATTCTATAAATAAATAAATATCTTGTGTAAAATTGTATCGTATTTAATAGTGTTTTCTGCTAAAATTAATAACTATTTTATATACACCTCGCATAACATCAAGTATTTTTGGCGCCGCTGCCGGGGAACTTATCTTAAAAGCCGGAAGCGCAACGCTAATATAAAAAAAAAAGATTTTTAGCTTACTTCTATTAAAAATTCGTTTTTGTAAAAATATGTTTTAATTATTCAAAAATATAAAAAGAAAAACAAAAATTTATATATTTTTAAGAGTTTGTTAAAAGTTTTATAAGTTTCTTTATCTTTATTTTAGTTTATAATAATATAAATTTTATTAAATATCTTTTATATATAGAAAAAAAAAACAGAAAACAGAAAATAAAAAAAATATA
The DNA here is from genome assembly GCF_046630445.1 of Rutidosis leptorrhynchoides. Lineage (NCBI taxonomy): Eukaryota > Viridiplantae > Streptophyta > Magnoliopsida > Asterales > Asteraceae > Rutidosis > Rutidosis leptorrhynchoides. The sequence goes on along the minus strand of NC_092333.1, from coordinate 424,569,864 downwards.
TATAAAAACGCGTAAAATTTCAAACCTGTCAGCTGAATTCTGGAACCCCGCGACTCGCGGGGTTTGATGCTTTAATTGCCGCGACTCGCGGAGCCTTTCTGACAGGCGACAAAAAACCCTAAACCAGCATTAATTACGGGTTTTAATTAATAATTATTATTTAAACCTAATTATTATTATTATTATTATTAGTTTTATTTTTATTTTTACTTTTTATTTAATTTATGTATTTAGTATTAATTAGTTTTATTAAATTGTAAAATTAGTAGTTTTATTAAATAAATAATATAAAAATAATATTTTTATAAAAATTGTACTTTTTACAACTTTTTGTATATTTTTATATTTTGTCCCTTTTTAATCGTTGTAGCATAACTTTTGTATTTTTTAGCTCATATTTAATTTTAAACTTAGTTTTTGCTATAGTTATTTTTACTCCTAGATTTTTAGGCTTTGCCGTAGAATTCCTTAAGTGCTTTTTCTTTAGACTAAGATTTAGGTACTTTAGAATTTTGCGACGCCTTTTTAAGTTTTAGTTTCTTTTTAAGTTATTTCCATTTGGGATTTAGTTTTTCCTTGTAAGCTTTAATATTTTTAGACCTTTTACTATGTATCAATTATCATTCCAATTAGTAATTTCAATTTGCGATTATAATTTTAAGTTAGTTGTAGTAATAAGGTTAGGTTAGTCAAGTATTTTTAAGTTTTTATAAGTTTCTTTTATTTTTCCGTCACCTTTTATTTTTCAACCATTTTTTTTCTTTTTCGACCTTTTTCGACGAACTCTTTTTCTCTCTTATTTCTCGCCATTCTAGTTTTTAGGACTTAGAATTTTTTCTACTTCTTATCTAAATTTCTTAAAATTACGAAAATTTATTTTAAGTGGTTAAATTAATAGACATCAAAATTTTCTGGTTCGTAGTAATAGTTGGATTTGTACGTGGACCGGGTTATTGGAGCCAAACAGTCCTCAATTATATTGAGACCAAACGAATCCTGCCCCTCTGCTGCATCTTTTGGCTATTCGAAACGTGGGCAAAATCAGAAAAGTCTATTAATTGGATAACTTATTATAATTTTTCTTTCCTTTTAAAAACTAATAGGATATTCAGTGAATGCACCGAGCAAGACGTTCATCACCTTTTGTACGTTCACCACCTGTAACTAGATCAAGACATTTAGCAAATATAACCGCCGTTGATTTTTCTTTAGAATCGTCATCCAGTCAACCAAGTACTTCAGTTCAAATTTCCGATAATCCATTTTTTGAACCCAACCTCACAATTGAGAATCCAGAGAATATTCAGGAACGGTTCATAGATCCTGAACCATTAAACTTTCCTCCGGAACCACCAATCATTCAAACAGAGATTGTTGAGGAACGAACCATTAAATCAGAATCATCTAGTGATACCGATTCAACAAATTCAATTATGGAGAATCTGGAACCTTTAAGTATGGAAGACCGAATGAGAGCTAAACGCACTGGCCAAGGTCACGCAATTACTCATCCAGACATTAATGCGCCAGATTATGAAATCAAAGGACAAATTCTACACATGGTGACTAATCAATGCCAATTTAGTGGTGCGCCGAAGGAAGATCCAAATGAACATCTACGTACCTTTAATAGGATCTGCACACTATTTAAAATCCGAGAAGTTGAGGATGAACAGATATATCTCATGTTATTTCCCTGGACTTTAAAGGGAGAAGCCAAAGATTGGTTGGAATCGTTACCTGAAGGGGCGATTGATACATGGGATGTTTTAGTTGACAAATTTCTTAAACAATTCTTTCCTTCATCTAAAGCCGTAAGACTTCAAGCAGAAATTGTTACTTTCACACAGAAGCCAAATGAAACTCTATATGAGGCGTGGACAAGATATGGAAAGTTGTTAAGAGGATGTCCGCAACATGGTTTAGACACCTGTCAAATAGTACAAATATTCTACCAAGGATGCGACATCACTACAAGAAAAGACATAGATATAGCAGCTGGTGGTTCTATTATGAAGAAAACCGAAACTGATGCTTACAAAATTATTGATAATACTGCTTCCCACTCACATGAGTGGCACCAAGAAAAAGATATCATTAGATCATCTAAAGCAGCTAGAGCCGATTCTAGCCATGACTTAGATTCCATTTCCGCAAAGATAGATGATGTGGAGAGACGAATGGAAAAGATGACTAAGGATATTCACTCAATACGAATTAGTTGTGAGCAGTGTGGAGGACCACATTTGACAAAAGATTGTCTCAGTATTGAATTAACAATGGAACAAAGAGAGAATATTTCATACATAAACCAAAGGCCTGGAAATAATTATCAGAATAATTATCAACCGCCAAGACCGATTTACAATCAAAACCAGAATTATAACCGAAATATTCCATACAACAACCAACAAGGTCCTAGCAATCAACAAGTATCCAATAATACTTACAATCAGCAAAGACCTAATTTTCAAAACAAACCACCACAACAAACCGATGATAAAAAGCCGAATTTAGAAGATATAATGACAAAGCTAGTTGAAACTCAAACGCAGTTTTTCACATCTCAAAAACAAACCAATGAACAAAATGCTCAAGCATTTAGAAATCAACAAGCTTCTATTCAAAATCTGGAACAAGAAGTAAGTAACCTAGCAAGGTTAATAGGTGAAAGAAAACCGGGAAGTCTACCTAGTGATACAAACGCTAACCCCCGGAATGAAACAGCTAAAGCTATTACCACAAGAAGTGGTACAACACTTAAACCACCTGAAATACCTGTAACTTCTGATGAAACCATTCCTACTCCACAAGAACCACAACCTGATCAAGATAAGGAAAAAGAACCGGTAGTTGAGAAGGTTAATGAAGATAACATAGTTAAGGATAAACCTTATGTTAAACCATACCAACCACCACTTCCTTACCCGAGTAAAATGAAAAAAGAAAAACTTGAAGCCGAGCAATCCAAATTTTTGGATATGTTTAAACAGATAAATGTAAATCTTCCTTTCATTGATGTGATTTCAGGAATGCCAAGATATGCTAAATTCTTGAAAGATCTAATCTCAAATAGAAAGAAAATGGAAGAACTCTCGGCTGTTACTATGAATGCTAATTGTTCAGCAGTGCTGTTGAATAAGATACCAGAAAAATTATCTGATCCAGGAAGTTTCACAATTCCATGTTTTCTGGGTAGTCTTAGTTCAATAGAAGCATTGGCAGACTTAGGTGCTAGTATAAATCTAATGCCGTATTCACTATACGCTAAACTAGACCTTGGAGAATTAAAACCAACCAGAATAAGCATACAACTAGCCAATAGATCAATAAAATATCCTAGAGGGATAATGGAGAACATGCTAGTTAAAGTTGGTACTTTAGTATTTCCAGTAGATTTTGTTGTTTTGGACATGGAAGAAGATTCTCAAGTTCCTCTCATATTAGGAAGACCATTCTTAAACACGGCTAAAGCAATGATAGACGTGTTCGATAATAAACTGACCCTAAGTATAGAGGATGAGAGTGTTACCTTTTCAGTTGATAGAGCAATGCAACAACCACAATCTGCAGATGATACATGTTATTATATTCAAACTATAGATGCACATGCAGAATTATTAGAAGAATTTCCAGAATTACAAGGAACAGGAGAATGTTCTTTAGGAGAAGGTAATGAACCAATTAATGAAGCTGAAATGTTAGCTACACTTATAGCTAATGGATATGAACCAACAACAGAAGAAATTCAAATGCTAAAAGAAGAAGACAGATATCGATATAAATCATCGATAGAAGAACCTCCGAAATTAGAGTTAAAGCCACTTCCAAACCATTTGGAATACGCTTATTTACATGGTGAATCTGAATTACCTGTAATAATATCGTCTTCTCTTACTAAAAATGAGAAATCACAACTCATTTCTGTGTTGAAAGCTCATAAACCAGCCATTGCATGGAAGATTCATGATATTAAAGGAATAAGTCCTTCGTATTGCACACATAAAATCCTTATGGAAGAAGGTCATAAAACGTATGTGCAACGCCAACGAAGACTAAATCCTAATATGCAAGATGTAGTTAAGAAAGAGATTATTAAACTGCTAGATGCAGGTTTAATTTATCCAATCTCTGATAGTCCATGGGTAAGCCCAGTTCAATGCGTGCCTAAGAAGGGTGGCATGACTGTCATTACAAATGAGAAAAATGAGCTTATTCCTACTAGGACTGTAACAGGATGGCGTGTATGTATTGATTATAGAAAATTAAATGACGCCACCAGAAAAGATCACTTTCCCTTACCTTTCATAGATCAAATGTTGGAAAGATTAGCCGGAAATAGTTACTATTGTTTTCTAGATGGATTTTCCGGATATTTTCAAATTCCAATAGCACCCGAAGATCAAGAGAAAACCACATTCACGTGCCCTTATGGTACTTTTGCTTACAAACGCATGCCATTTGGACTTTGTAACGCCCCTGCAACCTTTCAAAGGTGTATGATGGCGATTTTTCACGACATGATAGAAGAATGCATGGAAGTATTCATGGATGACTTTTCAGTCTTCGGTGATACATTTAAATCATGTCTAGTTAATCTGGAACGAATGCTAATTAGATGCGAAAAATCAAATCTAGTACTTAATTGGGAGAAATGCCATTTCATGGTTAAAGAAGGCATCGTTCTTGGACATAAAATTTCAAAAGAAGGAATTGAAGTGGATAGAGCTAAAGTAGATGTAATTGCTAAACTTCCACATCCCACCAATGTTAGAGGAGTTAGGAGTTTTCTAGGGCATGCCGGTTTTTACCGACGTTTCATAAAAGATTTTTCTAAAATTGCCACTCCTATGAATAAACTCCTAGAAAAGGATGCGCCATTCATCTTTTCAGATGAATGTATCAAATCTTTTAATATTCTTAAAGAAAAACTCACTAATGCACCGATCATGATAACACCAAATTGGAATCTACCATTTGAACTAATGTGCGATGCAAGTGATTTTGCAATGGGAGCCGTTTTAGGACAAAGGATTGAAAAACGATTTCAACCTATATATTATGCTAGTAAGACATTACAAGGAGCACAAACGAACTATACAACTACTGAAAAAGAACTCCTTGCTATTGTCTTTGCTTTTGACAAATTTCGATCATATCTCGTTCTAGCAAAAACGGTGGTCTATACCGACCATTCTGCTCTTAGATACCTATTTTCAAAAGAAGATGCTAAACCAAGATTAATCCGTTGGATCTTACTCTTACAAGAGTTTGATATTGAAATCCGAGATAAAAGAGGAGCAGAAAATCTCGCCGCTGATCATCTTTCTCGTCTTGAAAATCCCGAATTAGAAGTTCTGAATGAATCAGCCATACAAGACAACTTTCCTGATGAATATCTATTGAAGATAGATTATAAAGAAATCCCATGGTTTGCAGACTATGCAAATTACTTAGTTTGTGAATTCCTTGAAAAAGGATTATCGTACCAAAGACGAAAGAAATTCTTCAGTGATATAAAACACTATTTCTGGGAAGATCCACATCTGTTTAAAAGTTGTCCCGATGGAATAATACGCCGATGTGTATTTGGAGATGAAGCTAGTAAAATTTTAAACCATTGTCACACAGGACCAACAGGAGGGCATTATGGGCCTCAACTAACAGCAAGAAAAGTTTATGAAGCTGGATTCTATTGGCCTACAATTTACAAAGACGCACACCTTCTTTGCAAATCCTGTGATGCATGTCAAAGGGCCGGAAAAATAAGTCAACGTGATGAAATGCCACAAAATGTCATCCAAGTATGTGAAGTATTTGACATTTGGGGTATTGACTTTATGGGTCCATTTCCAAAATCTAATAATAATCTATATATACTCGTAGCCATTGATTATGTATCTAAATGGGCGGAAGCACAAGCTCTCCCAACTAACGATGCACGAGTTGTAGTCAACTTTTTAAAACGTCTTTTTGCAAGGTTTGGAACACCGAAAGCTTTGATAAGTGATCGGGGTACTCATTTATGTAATAATCAGCTTGAGAAAGTTCTTAAAAGATATGGAGTAACTCATAAAATCTCCACCGCATATCATCCACAAACAAGTGGACAAGTTGAAAATACCAACCGAGCTTTAAAACGTATTCTAGAGAAAACCGTAGGATCAAATCCGAAGGAATGGTCCATTAAATTGGAGGATGCACTCTGGGCTTTTAGAACAGCCTACAAAACTCCAATTGGAACCACACCTTTTAGACTTGTTTATGGAAAAGCATGTCATCTTCCAGTAGAAATTGAACACAAAGCATTTTGGGCTTTGAAGACATGTAATCTTGATTTACATGAAGCCGGACGTCTACGATTAAGTCAACTAAATGAATTAGAAGAATTAAGACATGAAGCATACGAAAATTCGTTAATCTATAAAGAAAGAACGAAGAAATGGCATGATAAAAGAATCAGAAGTTCAAAAGAATTTAAAGAAGGAGACAGAGTTCTTCTTTTCAATTCACGATTCAAGCTATTTCCTGGAAAATTGAAATCAAGATGGTCTGGACCATTCATAGTCAAAAGAGTTTTCCCATACGGAACGATAGAATTAATAAATTCAAATGGGATTGAATTTAAAGTTAATGGTCACAGAGTTAAACATTACATACATGGTCCGATGGAAGTCGACAACGAAGTTAATCACAATTTCGACACCACAGCTAACTAAGTGTGGGGAGAATCAAGTCTTTAAAGGATAATATGTATTTCTGTTAGAGTTAGATTGTATGTTTTCGTGTAGTTCTCGAAAATGGAACCCGAATGGTCTTTCCCTAGCAGACCCTAAAGAACTAGTCTTCTCCCCCCATTCTGAATTTTTATTTTTTTTAGGTTTTTACAAAATGAAGACTGCCTGTGAACTAAACCATGGTCTAATGCTACACGCTTTGATCACTAAACGTAATAATGACATACTCCCGAGTGAAATAGTATCAGTAATCAGAGAAAGAATGGACGGAGTTAGAAAAGAATCCAGATGCGAAGATAATAAGTTACAATTTGGTAAAGGAAAATCAAAATCCGCAGCGAAAAGAAGAGCACGACACCTAGAAAGATGTCACAAATGCGGAAAATGGTCACATGGAGGTAAATGTTCAAATAATCAAACCTATTCAAATACCGAATTTGTTACTTTATGCAGAGACGGACCGTTCATATGTTTAGAAGAAAAGACACTGAATGCTCGAGGTTACGCCTATGTAGCCATGGAAAACCAATTAAACCGACTATCTTATGAATGAGATAGATCATATAACTAAGAAATCTATTTCACAGGTATGTCTGTACAGTTTTTATTTTTATTTTTAACCTTTTGATAATAAACGCTAATTTGTTCGCTAAAAAGTATTAAATTGGTATTGAATAAAATTAGGTTTGGCGACCGAAATTATTGATATCATTCAAAAATTTATTACATCACTGCGAAATTTAACGTTTATTCTTAAGGTATAAATATCTTTAAACAATCAACCCAAAATATTTCAAAAATTCGTCATGAGTTAAATTAGGTTTTGGAACCGAAATTACTTTACCGAAAAGAGGGGCGCATATTTTTGATAATATTTGATTGATTAAAGTGGGATAAAAAGACAAAAAGATTTTTAAATTTATTTTTTACCATGTTTTTAAAATTAATATTTAAATCTTAAATTAATATTGTAAACTTTATAAAAACAATATATTTAAAATTGTAAATATTTGAAAAATTAATATAAGTTTAGTATGAATTTATAAATTTTTAAATTAAGTTTGGTATGAATTTTTAATTTTTAAAATATTAATTTTTAATTTTATGCATTTTAAATTTTAAGTTTGGTGTGAATTTTTAATAATAATTTTGAATTTTATATTTAAGTTGTGTGAATTTAAAAACAAAAATTTACTTTATCTCATTAAGTTAAGAATATGATTTTTAAAATTCGTCGTAAGTTGAAGACTAGGTCTTTGAACCGAAATTGCTTTACCCGGGGGAGGGACGAGAACTTTTATTATCATTATTTTTAATCTTATTGAATTAGAGTATGCCAAAAACATTGAAAAAACCCAAAAATCTTAGCTTTTAAAACAATCGCTACTAAAAGACAAATTTTAAAATTTTGTCGAAGGACGGACTAGGACATCGATCCGAAACGACCTCGTTCTAAATAACAAGGGAAACAAAATTTTAAAATTAAATACTTAATTGTTTTATAAGTTAAAGACTATAAAAAAAAAAAAAAAAGAGCAAACTCCGCGACTCGCGGAGTTTGGAGGGTAAATCCCCGCGACTAGCGGAGGTACCAAAAATCAGAAAAAAAAATAAAAAGAGCTGAACGATCAGTACACTCCACAACTCAAAAACACAGCGAATTTCACAGCGAAAAAACCCGGAAAAACCCGAGAAAAAACCCCAAAAATCACAATTTTTAACCGTTAATCACCAAATCTTTTGCTAAAATCATGTTGAGAAGGATGCTATCTAAGAATTACTCAAGAAAAACGGTAAATTTCTACACCTAAACACCATTTAATTCGAAATTTGGTGTTCTTGAGCTATTTTTTCCCCAATTTAATTTTGATGCTTTTTAGTGTAATTAAGCTTAAATTGTTTATGTATTATGCTTGTATAACCTAGATTGATGCTGTTTAACATGATTAGAAGCCTTAAACTTCAAATTTTGAGTAATCTAGGGTTTGTGTTCTTGAGCAAATTTGGGGCTTTTTGATATAAACAGGTTATGGCCGATTTTTGTTATGAATTGTTGCTAAATTGAGTAGTGTAACATGTCTAGGTAGTTAAATGATCCAAACTTTGAGCCTAAACATGATTTTGAGAATTAAAGTGGACTTTTTCAAGTCTAAAATTCATGAACTTGATTTTTGAAAGATAATGCCATTTGAGACTTGTTTAATTGCTAGTAATGATTATTTTGACATGTTATTTGAGTTGAATGCTTATGAACTTGGCGAAAATTTTCGTATATGCTTATTTGAAAAAGTGTAGATTTGATAAAAATGTGAAAATAAGCTTAAGTTTGATATAAATTGATAATGTCATTGTAATTATTTTGATTGATGATTTTGCTGACACTAATGCATATTTGGATGCACAAAATTTGTGTTTGATGTGTTTTGCAGAATGAAAGGGGTGAATCTTCATCCCAAGCCCGTAATGCTCCTGCTGAGAATTTGGAACAACAGGAGGTGGATAACTACTACAAGCAGGATGTACCTCATCCAGTCATGACCTTTTCCGATATGCACTTGGAAGAGTTGCACCCGAACCTGAGATTTGACAGACTTTGGATAGATTATCCAAAATATCAAAGGGGTTTGCATACTCTTCATTCTAAGGTTGTTGAGGTACCAAGGGTCATAGAATGGGGACCCTTAGAAGCTGTAGAATTGGCCGGGCCAATTAGGGAATTACTTGTACAGAGGTATGGTAATTCTTCTTTTAATGACTGGATATGTTTATTCACCATACGTAGACCTGTATATAAAGTATGGTGTGAAGAATTGTTATGTAGTATAGAGTTGAATGATCGGGTAGCTAGTTTAACCGATCGTTCTTTTATTAGATTTTTGTTAGGCGGTTCGATGCGCCACATGTCTTTACTGGACATGGCTCAGGCTTTACGTATATATACGCCTGAGGAGTTAGCGTCTGCCGATTGTAGAGGATTGATACTAAACGGTAGAAAGATAGATGAAAATTTTGATACACACGGTGTGTGGAGTCAAATGACAAGCCATCACCGTTTCAAAGGGGGAAATTACTCTTATTTGGATATAGATAGAGCCGAATTAAGAGTGATACATAGGTTTTTAGCTAATTCGATTACACAAAGGGGTAAAAACAAGGAAAAAGTAAATGAACAGGATTTATTTTACCATATGTGTATTCGAGACCCACAAAGCGCTGTAAGTATACCATATTGTGTGGGTTATTATTTATCAGCTATGGTTCGGGGGATGCGACCACATAGCATAATAGGAGGTGGAATTTTTATTACTTTGATTGGTGAATATCTCGGTGTGGATATAAGTCGGGGGGGATTATTAGTAGAAGAACCAGAACCCCGCGATACTATAGGTTTAAATGTATACCATGGTGCGAAAGTTTTGAAGAGGCGAAATAACGCCGCAGTACGATACCATGGTAGACATCCACAGGTGGAGAGAAACCAGCAGCAAGGTAATGTAGGAGGGGGGAATGAGATGCAAGAAATGCATAGGTTTATAGCTTCTCAGGAATACGAAAATGCTAGACAGAGAGCATTTGAAGATTGGCAAGTTCATCAGAACCAGATCATAGCTCATTGCCAACATATAGGTAGAAACTATATTCCTACACCGAAACCCATCTTCCCTCCTTGGTCTATAGAGATGCAGCCACCATATCCTACGTATGACCCTGCCGAAGCATTCTATAGCACTTATGGTTATGCCTGTAACCCCTATTGGTACCAATATCATCCTTAGTTTACTTATTATTTTTTTATTATTTTGTAATTTGTAATTATTGATACGTTTAATACTTTTGTTAATATTGTAATCATTTTTATAATTATCTAACTTTTATTCTTAGACTTTAATAATTTTTGAATGTGGGGTAATATACCAAACTTCAAAAATATGTATATATGTTTGCAGTTTATCTTATGTACACAACAGGGTAAAACAACGCATTTTCAAAGACTGGCATTAAGTTCAGCAAAAGCAACTAATTTTGACGACAAGATGCAAAATATATGTGAAATAACAACAAGACGGAATGAACAAATGATGTGCACCATTTATCATTCAGCAAACAAACGCCAATATATTTGGAAACTTTGGTAAAATTTAATCATTTTCACACAAATCACCCTCAATAATTTAAATTGTTACTGATTTCTTGCAAATGAGGGCATTGCAAGATCTTAAGTGTGGGAAGGGGTTAAATTCTTTCGGATTTTAAAATTTTTTACTTTATACACTTGGATACCATTAAAAATACTAGTAAAGCAGTAGTTGTATTAGAATCTAGTGCTCTCTGATAAAAAAGAACAGCCCTAGTCTTATATACTGACTACCCAATTCTAGTAAAATTTTTCAATTAAATGAATTCAAATCATGTTTATACATATTTATGAACGATAAAACTAGGTTTTAACACCGAAATTATTGTTATCTCAGAAAGAACATAAATTAAGAAACAAACTAAAATGTCAAAATTCATTTAAAATGGAATAGAGGACGATAAAAAGAAAAATAAAAAGCCAAGTGTGGGAAAATTTACCAAGTTATTTTAAACATATGTCACATATATCTGTAACAAATAACTGAAAATACTTTTGCTTTGGACTAAACTAAACTGTTTTACCCGATGAAAGAAAAGAAGAGATGGATCTACATGATGAATCAATTCCATCATTAAAAGGAAGTAAAGTCTTCCGAAAAAGAAACGCGCTTCTTGATTTAGGTCATGAAGTTGTCGTCCAGACCAGCTGTAGGTTGACGAAAAATCTAGAAATGTCATCACTAAAATCAGCAGGAAATCCACGGACCTCAGCATAAAACAGGGTCGCCAAGTGGTCAGATTTATCCTAACCATGAGAAGGATTTATCTCGTACAATGGGGGGGGCACCATGCAAATTAGCTGGATAAGACTAATGAATCAGATCCCCAGAAAGGATAATCTCCTTAAAGATTAAAAATCAGCTTTTAAGACTGATATTACTCAATCCTAGAGATTGACCTTAAAGATTGAGAATTACAAACTCATGGAATTCGATGATATCTAAACTCGAGCTTAAACGAGAAAATATTTTGATCAAAATTATAAACCGATTTGTTTTCTGAAAACCCTATTTTCAATGCGTTCATTACCATTGAACGTAAAATCCTAGGAATTCACCTGGAATTCATTAGGTCACCTGAATTAAATCGGGTGTCAACCGTAAGAACGGTGGTTGCATAGCATGGTCAAAGACAGGACCTTGTGCCAGACCAAAAAATTATAAGGGTGAGCTTTACTATTGCTCCTACCAAGGATAGTAATTGCGTCCGACACGTTATAGACCATAATCAAAAGCATGTCACGGGACATTGCCTTAACAGTTGCTTGTTCAACGCTTTCCTTTACAACCGGACAGTAGTTTGCCGAAAGGTAATATACGGAACAAGTAAACTGGACGTGTTGCTTTCCAAATACAAGGTTAGCAAGTGGGTGACACAAAACCGCAAGTTTTGAGCTAAAATTTTCAAATCTGAAACCCACCAAACCCACAAAAATATTTTGCAAACACCGGTAAAGGGTTATTCCGGAAAACTTATCTAGGGTAAAAAACTAGATTTAATTTAGATCAAATGTTTTCATAAAGATCCAATTTCCTTAATGGATCTAATTTTTTATAGTCATGTGGGACTGTAAACCATATCGTTACTACCATTGTTTATACCGCCATATAGAAATCACTGATGTACAAAGTGTGAAGAATAAAGAAGTGATTCTAGTATTTCAAGACAATATTGCTTGAGGACAAGCAACGCTCAAGTGTGGGAATATTTGATAATGCTAAAAACGAACATATATTTCATAGCATTATTCCTCAAGAAAGACAAGCTTTTAGTTGCAATTGTTCTATTTACAAGTGATATTCGTTTGTATAATAAAAGGTGAAGACAAAAGACAGATTCGACGAATTGAAGACGCAAACGACCAAAAAGCTCAAAAGTACAAAAGACAATCAAAAAGGTTCCAATTATTGATAAGAAACGTCTCGAAATTACAAAAGTACAAGATTCAAAACGCAAAGTACAAGATATTAAATTGTACGCGAGGACGTTCGAAAATCCGGAACCGGGACCAGAGTCAACTCTTAACGCTCGACGCAACGGACTAAAAATTACAAGTTAACTATGTATATAAATATAATATAATATATAATTAATTATATTAATTATATATATATTATATTTATAAATAAAAAACCGTCGGCAGAGAAAAACTCCAAGGACTGAGCTGTAAAAGTAACCTCCGCGACTCGCGGAGTTTGAAGAGGATTTCACCGCGAGTCGCGGAGCCCCAAAATTGAAAACTGCCTATAAAGCCAACCGAATTCTGATCAAAAACAATCATCTTTTTCTTCCTCATTCATACGTAAAATTTATATTTATATTTATAATTTATATTTTAATTTTAATTATAATTCTAATAATTAGGGTATGTTAGCAAATGTTGTAAGGGTGTAAGTCAAAATTCTGTCCGTGTAACGCTACGCTATTTTTAATCATTGTAAGTTATGTTCAACCTTTTTACATTAATGTCTCGTAGCTAAGTTATTATTATGCTTATTTAAAACGAAGTAATCATGATGTTGGGCTAATTACTAAAATTGGGTAATTGGGCTTTGTACCATAATTGGGGGTTGGACAAAAGAACGACACTTGTGGAAATTAGACTATGGGCTATTAATGGGCTTTATATTTGTTTAACTAAATGAAAGTTTGTTAATGTTAATATAAAGATTTACAATTGGGCGTCCCTATAAATTACCATATACACTCAATCGGACACGATGGGCGGGGTAATTATATGTACGAATAATCGTTCATTTAACCGGACACGGGAATGGATTAATAGCCACTAGAATAATTAAAACAGGGGTGAAATTACATTCAAGGGTAATTGGTGTAATTGTTAACAAAGTAGTAAAACCTTGGTTTACACGCAGTCGATAACCTGGTGTATTCATTAAACAAAGTATTAAAACCTTGTTACAATTCGAATCCCCAATTAGTTGGAATATTTAACTTCGGGTATAAGAATAATTTGATGAGGACACTCGCACTTTATATTTATGACTGATGGACTGTTATGGACAAAAACCAGACGGACATATTAAATAATCCAGGACAAAGGACAATTAACCCATGGGCATAAAACTAAAATCAACACGTCAAACATCATGATTACGGAAGTTTAAATAAGCATAATTCTTTTATTTCATATTTAATTTCCTTTATTTTATATTTAATTGCACTTCTAATTATCGCACTTTTATTTATTGTTATTTAATCGCACTTTTAATTATCGTACTTTTTAATTATCGCAATTTTATTTTATCGCACTTTTATTATTCGCAATTTCATTATCGTTATTTACTTTACGCTTTAAATTAAGTCTTTTATTTATTTAATATTTTACATTAGGTTTTAACTGCGACTAAAGTTTTAAAATCGACAAACCGGTCATTAAACGGTAAAAACCCCCCTTTATAATAATAATATTACTTATATATATGTTTGTATTTTTATAAAAGTAAACTAATATAGCGTTGAACTTTGTTTAAAGATTTCCCTGTGGAACGAACCGGACTTACTAAAAACTACACTACTGTACGATTAGGTACACTGCCTATAAGTGTTGTAGCAAGGTTTAAGTATATCCATTCTATAAATAAATAAATATCTTGTGTAAAATTGTATCGTATTTAATAGTGTTTTCTGCTAAAATTAATAACTATTTTATATACACCTCGCATAACATCAGTACCTAATCGTATTATAGTATAGTTTTTAGTAAGTCCGGTTCGTTCCACAGGGAGCTAGTGAAGTTTAACGCTATATTTTTACACACAATATTTGTAAAAAATACAAAAAAATATATATGTACTAGTAGTATTATTATTATAAAAGGGGGGTTTTTTACCGTTTAATGACCGGTTTGTCGATTTTTAAGACTTAAGTCACAATTAAAACCTAATGTAAAATATAAAAATAACTTAATTTAAAGAGTAAAGTAAATAACAATAAATAAAGTGCGATAAATTAAATGACATAAAATAAAAGTGCGATAATTAAAAATGCGAAAAAGAGATAAAATAAAGGAATTATGCTTATTTAAACTTCCGTAATCGTGATGTTTGACGTGTTGATTTTAATTTTATGCCCATGGGTTAATTGTCCTTTGTCCTGAATTATTTAATATGTCCGTTTGGTTTTTGTCCATAACAGTCCATCAGTCATAAACATAAAGTGCGAGTGTCCTCGTCAAATTATTCTTATACCCGAAGTTAAATATTCCAACTAATTGGGGACTTAAACTGTAACAAGATTTTAATACTTTATTTAGTAATTACACCAGGATGTCGACTGAGTGTAACCCAAGGTTTTAATATTTTGTTATCAATTATACCAAGTGTCCTTGTACATAATTTCACCCCTGTTTTAATTATTCTAGTGGCTATTAATCCATTCCCGTATCCGGTTAAATGAACGATTATTCGTACATATAAATACCCCGCCTATCGTGTCCGATTGAGTGTATATGGTAATTTATAGGGACGCCCAATTGTAAATCTTTATATTAACATTAACAAACTATCATTTAGTTAAACAAATATAAAGCCCATTAATAGCCCATAGTCTAATTTCCACAAGTGTCGTTCTTTTGTCCAAACCCCAATTATGGTACAAAGCCCAATTACCCAATTTTAGTAATTAGCCCAACATCATGATTACTTCGTTTTAAATAAGCATAATAATAACTTAGCTACGAGACATTAATGTAAAAAGGTTGAACATAACTTACAATGATTAAAAATAGCGTAGCGTTACACGGACAGAATTTCGACTTACACACTCAAACGATCTCTATCATAAATCTTATTATTATCATAATTTAAAATTAAAATTAAGATTATTGTTATATCTGATTACATTAACATTATGATAGAGAATTATAGATATAAATTATAGATATTGATATTGATAGATAGAAAAATAAGAAAAAGATAGAAAAAATGATCGAAAAAAAGTATCCCTCTATCGATCGAATTACATAGCCTTTTATAGGCAAATTATAAATTTGAATTTTCATTTATGACCCCTGAACTATGCTCAATTAACAACTTTTTATTATTTAATATTATTCTTATTATGAATTATTTAAATATTATATTTTATTCTTGTGCATAGTTGACTCGTAATTTTTACACCGTTGCGTCGAGCGTTGAGAGTTGACTCTGGTCCCGGTTCCGGATTTTCGAACGTCCTTTCGTACAATTTTATATTGTGTACTTTGCGTTTTGTAACTTGTACTCTTGTCATTTTTAGACGTTCCTCATCAATAATTTGAACCTTTTTGATTGTATCTTGTACTTTTTAGCATTTTGGACCTTTTTGTCTTCAAATCTTCGTTTTCGCCTTTTGTCTTCGCACTTATTAAATATAAACGAATATTACTTGAAAATGGAACAATTGCAACTAAAAACTTGTCATTCTTGGGGGATAATGCTATGAAATATATGTTCCTTTTTAGCCTTATCAATAAGGGTAATATAATTGCCGGGATTATATTACGGTGACTCATATGGACGTTCCGACATTATAACATAAAGAATTTAGGGCGAGTCAAGGAAACTTTCTATCTATCTTTATTCCATATCACGATTAGTATTATTGAGAATACTAATCAACGATATTCTTGTGTCTTGAAGGGACAATGCCTCCTCGCCGAGTTCCACGCAATGAAACTCCCAAACAAGCTCTTCAACGAATGATAGCCACCGCCGTAGATGCGGCCATGGCCGGTCACTCTTCCAACAACAATAACAACAACCACAACAATAACAACAATCATGGAGCCGGAAATTCAAATGAGGGATGCTCCTACAAAGCTTTCATGGGGTGTAAACCTCACACTTTCGATGGGACCAGAGGACCAGTTGCTCTTACCCGATGGTTTGAGCAAACAGAAGCCGTTTTTAGCATAAGCGGTTGCCGGGACCAAAACAAGGTAAAATATTCCACCCACACTTTCGTTGGTATCGCTCTCACATGGTGGAATACGTATGTACAATTGGTGGGTACCGATGAAGCTCACGCTCTCTCTTGGTCTGATTTAAAAGAAAAGATGATCACCGAATACTTTTCGCGCGAAGAGACCCGAAGGCTCGAAAGCGAACTAAGAAGTTTGAAAGCGGTCGGAAACGACCTCAACGCTTATAATCAACGGTTTACCAAGCTAGCTCTAATGTGTCCAAACCTTGTAAATTTTGAGCCTCTACGAGTTGAAATCTACATGGATGGCCTTCCTAAGAGCATCAAACACGGGGTAATATCATCCAAACCTACCAACCTACAAGAAGCTTTAAAGATAGCCCGCCAATTGATTAAAACGGTGGATGAAATCGTAGTACCAGCACCTAAGGCCGAGGATAAATCAGGTGGAAACAAAAGAAAATGGGAAGCCACTCAATCAAGCAACTACATCAACAACAACTTCACCAAGAAACCCTTCACCTCGGACGGCAAGAAAGGTTATACCGGAAATCTATCTTATTGCAACAAGTGCTACAAACATCATTTGGGTGAATGTGGCAAGCCATTTTGCATCAAGTGTCAAAGGAGTGGTCATGTAGCCCACGATTGTAGAAACACCGCTCCCGTCACTCAAAAGGGGCCCAATGCACCAAAACCGGGTGTTTGTTATGAATGTGGCCAACCTGGTCATTATAAGAATGCATGCCCAAAGAAGAAAGCTAACCCCAATGCACACGTTAACACCGAGGATGCCCGGGATGACAATGAATTAGTCACGGGTACGTTTCTTCTCAACAACTCATATGTCTCTTGCTTATTCGATTCGGGTGCTGACAAGAGTTTTGTATCCAAGACCTTGACTCATTCTTTTTGCACTCCACCACTTCCACTAGATACTACTTACACCATTGAAGTGGCCAACGGGAAACTATTGAGTGCCGACAAATTTTATCGGGGGTGTACGTTAAACTTAATGGGTAAAGAGTTTGAAATTGACTTGATACCTATAAAACTAGTGAGCTTCGATGTAATAATTGGTATGGATTGGTTAGCCAAAAAGAAATCTCACATCCTTTGTGATCTCAAAGCAATTCAAATTCCTATCGAGAATGGTGAACCCTTGATTGTCTATGGCGATAAGAGTTGCACCGGAATCAACCTCGTCTCGTGCCTTAAAGTTGAAAAATACCTTCGTAAAGGTTGTTTCGCGATCCTAGCCCACGTTAAGAAAGTCGAGACCGATGAGAAGCATATCGATAATGTGCCAATTGTTAGTGACTTTTTCGATGTATTCCCCGACGAATTGTCGGGTCTTCCACCTCATCGACCGGTTGAATTCCAAATCGATCTTATTCCGGGAGCCGCACCCGTAGCACGTGCACCATATAGACTTGCTCCATCCGAAATGCAAGAATTGCAAAGTCAAATTCAAGAACTACTTGACCGTGGTTTTATCCAACCTATCCATTCACCTTGGGGGGCACCGTATAGACTTGCTCCATCCGAAATGCAAGAATTGCAAAGTCAAATTCAAGAACTACTTGACCGTGGTTTTATCCAACCTATCCATTCACCTTGGGGTGCTCCGATTTTATTCGTTAAGAAGAAAGATGGATCCCTACAAATGTGCATCGATTATCGTGAACTAAACAAATTGACGGTTAAGAACCGATATCCTCTTCCTCGCATAGACGACCTTTTCGATCAACTACAAGGATCTCGTGTATATTCAAAAATCGATCTCCGCTCGGGTTATCATCAACTAAGGGTTAAAGGGGAAGATGTCTCCAAAACCGCTTTTCGGACTCGCTATGGTAGTTACGAATTCCTTGTCATGCCATTTGGTCTAACTAATGCACCGACGGTGTTCATGAATCTTACGAACCACGTGTGCAAACCGTATCTCGACAAGTTCGTTATTGTATTCATCGATGATATCTTGGTCTATTCTAAAAGCGAATAAGAGCACGAACAACACCTTAGACTTGTGCTCGAACTCTTGAGACAAGAACGACTCTATGCCAAATTATCCAAGTGTGAATTTTGGTTGAAGGAGGTTCAATTTCATGGTCACGTTGTAAGCGATCAAGGTATTATGGTCGATCCCGCAAAAATTGAAGCCATTAGCAAATGGGAAACCCCTACTACTCCTACATTTGTCAATTCTTAGGCCTCGTCGGGTACTATCGTAGATTCATCGAAAACTTATCTTTGGTTGCACGTCCCCTAACCGCGTTAACTCACAAGGGAAGGAAATTCATTTGGTCAATCGAGCAAGAATCCGCGTTTCAAATCTTGAAGAAAAAGTTAACCACCGCCCCTATCTTGTCGCTTCCCGAAGGTAATGATGATTTTGTTGTATATTGCGATGCCTCGAAACATAGTTTTGGGTACGTATTAATGCAACGAAAGAAGGTTATTGCTTATGCCTCCCGACAATTGAAAATCCACGAACGAAACTACACGACAAATGATCTCGAACTCGGAGCCGTTGTCTTTGCACTCAAAATGTGGAGACACTATCTTTATAGGACCAAAAGTACTATTTTCACCGATCACAAAAGCCTCCAACACATCTTCGATCAAAAGTAACTAAACATGAGACAACGACGGTGGATTGAAACTTTGAACGATTACGATTGTGAGCTTCGTTACCATCCGGGAAAGGCAAATGTAGTAGCCGATGCCTTAAGCCGAAAAGAAAGAGCGGTGCCTCTTCGTGTCCGAGCTTTAAACATCACCATCCACACCAATCTCAATAACTAAATTCGGGTAGCCCAAGATGAAGCTCTTAAGGATGAAAACATATCTCTCGAACGCTTGAACGTCCTCGCCTCATGATTCGAAGTTAAGGAGACCAGACTACGATATTTCGCTGGGAGAATTTGGGTGCCTAGTTATGGGGACTTGCGAAGCCTTATTCTAGACGAAGCCCATAAGTCAAGGTATGCGATTCATCCCGGTGCCAATAAGATGTACCATGACCTCAAGGAACAATATTGGTGGTCGAACATTAAAAGGGACGTTGCTACTTATGTTGGAAAGTGCCTGACTTGCTCCAAAGTTAAAGCCGAACACCAAAGACCGTCCAGGCTACTTCAACAACCCGAAATCCCACAATGGAAGGGGGAAAGAATAACGATGGATTTTATCACAAAACTACCAAGAACGGCGAGCGGTTGTGATACTATTTGGGTTATTGTAAACCGTCTCACCAAATCCGCCCACTTCCTTGCCATGAAGGAAACCGACAAAATGGAGAAACTTGCACAACTTTACATTAAAGAGATCGTAGCCCGTCACGGTGTACCATTATCGATTATTTCTGACCGAGATGGCCGTTTTGTTTCTAGATTTTGGCGTACTTTACAAGAAACGTTGGGAACACGATTAGACATGAGCACCGCATACCATCCGCAAACCAACGGACAAAGCGAACGCACAATTCAAACCTTGAAAGACATGCTACGAGCTTGCATTATCGATTTCAAAAAAGCTTGGGACAAGCACTTGCCTCTCGCCGAATTCTCCTACAATAATAGTTATCACGCGAGTATTAACGCCACACCAATCGAAGCGTTATATGGCCGAAAATGTCATTCACCTCTTTGTTGGGCCGAAGTAGGCGACAAGCAAATCACCGGACCCGAACTCATTCATGAAATAACTGAGAAGATCATTCAAATTCGAGATAGGCTCCGGACGGCCCGTAGTCGTCAAGAGAGCTATACCGACATTAGACGTAAGGATCTTGATTTCCAAGTGGGTGATCGTGTAATGTTACAAGTCGCACCTTGGAAAGGTGTAATCCGTTTCAGGAAACGTGGGAAACTAAATTCGCGATACATTGGTCCTTTTGAAATCTTGGAACGTATTGGAATCGTTGCTTACCGATTAGATCTTCCGCCTCAATTGAGCTCCGTTCATCCTACTTTCCATGTATCAAACTTGAATAAATGTTTTGCCGAACCCGAACTCGTTATCCCTCTCGAAGAGCTTACTATTGATGACAAACTTCATTTTGTGGAAGAACCGGTTGAAATTGTGGACCACTGCGTCAAAACGCTAAAACAAAGCAGAATCTCGAATGTCAAAGTTCGTTGGAATGCCAAAAGAGGGCCCGAGTTTACTTGGGAAAGACAAGATCAAATGCAAAGAAAGTATCCTCACTTATTCATAGAGTTGGCAACGCAAGATCCCGAGGAAAAAACAACGACCACTACGCCAACTAAAATTTCGGGACGAAATTTCTTTTAAGGAGTAGGTAATGTAATGACCTGCCTTTTTCCGTTTACTTTCCATTTAATTATTTTAAAGTCCGTTATTTAATTATAACATCTCCAGTTTACTCTACGTATTTAAGGTAATTCGTTTGGTTAATTCACGCACGCGTATTTAAACTTGAGAGACCAATGTTGCCAAGAGACCAAAGATTTGACTAGGTCAACTAGTCAAACCCTTTCTCCTCCATTCATTCATCACCTCCTCTTTCTCCTAATACTTCCACTTTATGCTCTCAAACCCTCAAACACAAATTCATCATCTAAATTCAATTTAGCAAGTGTTCTTCAAAACAAATTACATATTTGGAATCCTTGCATCTTCCTCTTCGAATCCATACCAACTTCATCTCGTTTGGGTAACTTTCTAAAAACTCTAAATTTTATGTTCTTGATCTTTTAAACTTAAAAGTGTGTTAATTAGTGTCTATGGCTCAAGTCTAACATGAATATGTGAATTATATGCTTGTTCTTGTCATTTTTTATGTAACTAGCTTAAACTTGAAAAGTGACTTGATTAATGTTGTGATTTGGTTGATCATATGTTGTTAGATGTTAAAAGTGCATGTATTAAATGTGTTACTAGTATCATTAGCTACAATTTGGTATGTAGGTTGACTTGGAAAAGCCTCATTAACATGATTAAGGATTTTATGATTGTTAGTTAGGATTTGGTAGCCTTGAATGTGATTTTTGAAGCATTAAAAGCCTTGCAATGTTGTTTATAAGTGTTTAGTAGTATTGTATGCGTAATTACCTACAAAACGGAGTATTATATGTGTGCATTTAATTCCCGAATCATCAATGTACATTTATGATCTAGAATGCAATAAATGATGAACATTTAATGCGAATTTGGTTGTTGTAAATGTTGGATTGATTGATGAAATGTGCTTAGTTGTTTTCCTCGTCAAAATACCTTTCTGACGATAAAAGATACATGTTTTAAGTGTTTTCGGTTCACAATTTATGTTTGCTTGAAGTTTGGTTCGTGCACTTATGAAATTTCAGCAAAGCAGAACCTATATACCAATTTGGACGCCGTCCCAATCTTTGGACGTCATCCAGTCCTTCATTGCTGGATGTCGTCCAGACATTTTGGACGCCGTACAAATGAAATGCAGAATTCTGATCAACTTGGTCATTTACCGTTTAATTCTAACTATGCTACGCACCTCCGATTAACATGTAACTTGTTCTAACATGCTCATATATGATTATATAACTCAGAAAAATTGTCTGAGACCCGACCCGAACGTGTTGACTTTTTCGTTAACTTTGACTTGACCAAAGTTGACTTTTATTCAAACTTAACCGAATACTTATGCAACTGTTCTAACGTACTTTTATACTTGTATCTTGCATGAAACTTGACAATTTGACTCACATGCTATATTAATCGTGTCGTAACAAGCCATAGGACTAATTGAACACTTTGACTGACTTCATACTTTACCAATATTGATACAACCTATTGTTTAGGTCGAGACTAGCTTTCATTCTTGCACATGTTTACTTTGTGAAGTACATTTACATTCGTGCACTCAAGGTGAGATCATAGTCCCATCTTTTCAACAACTTTTATGCTTTTAAAACATGGGATGAGAAACATATACGGTTTATACTTTTATACTTTGAACACAAATACGAAAGCAAAGATACATACGAGTTAGAACAAAAATCCTCAAGTCCAATTATCATTAGTTACACTTGTAGGGTGTAAGCGAGAACTTATGTTGTGTGGCCATACGGGTTTGACGAACCCTCATTCAGATGAATGAAACGTATTTTCGGTATATAGTGTAGGTTCTAACACTATTATGCAGAGGTAAGATTCAGTTAAGCTTTGGTAATTGGGTGCTCGTGATACAGACAACATCTTTTGGGATGTATACGCTTTGATAATCACTTTATACTAAATCTTGTGGTTCAATACAATATACTTACTAAACCTATAATTTCACCAACGTTTTCATTGACATATTTTCTATGTTTTTCTCAGGTCCTTGAATGCTAAGTGATACATGCTTCCACACTCTCTTTTGATACTTGCTTGTATGTCGAGTATGCATGCATACATGGAGCGTCTTTTGACTTTACTTAAAAATTGTGTCGCATAGGTTTCATTTGTACTTAAAACGTTGTAACATTAGTTGTCAAGCTACACTTGTAATCCTTTAAACATCCTTACATTTGAAGTGAATGCGACATACTTTAGTCAAACTTTATTTTAAAGACTTATGACCACGTTACGGGACCTAAGTAGACGGCGCCGTCATTGACGATTTTGTCGGGTCGTCACACGCCACACCTTATAACTAAACTTCTAATCTTCAAGTTCTGAATTTGAATTTTAGCTTTTTAGTGTTAAGGTGCGCCACTTTCTGGATCTAGTGTGCCGCACCACTATACTGCACTTCCAAAATCTTCATTTTTCACTTGAAATTGCCCATTTTGCAACCCTTTTCACTTTGGATCATGCCCTGCACTTTGGTTCACTAAATATGCTAGATTTTGGTCAATTTTACACCAATTTGAGCTTTAAGCCTTGAACTGGCACTTTTGCGCAAATATACAACTTTCGGGCTCAATGATCCTCCAAACTGAATGAAATGAGGGAGATATTGCGAGATAAAACATGTATAATTAGAGCAATATTAAGCACTGGTCTACATCTGTACAGTTGTAAATGCATCCGTAAGGTTACAAATCCATCTGTACGGTTACATCATGTATCCGTACGGTTGCATGCTCACAGTCCGGTTGTTCAAACACTACTGCATCCGTACGGTTGCACGTACAGCCGTACGGTTGTATGTTGTATCTGTACGGTTGCAGGCTGCATCCTACGGTTGTGTTCTTCAAGCAACAATAACAGAAATTGACGGGTTTCGATCCAAAATCACTCAATCTCATTTCCAGACATGTTTTTGACCCAAAATCCACACATAACAAGTTAGAAAAATGTTTATGGACTTAAACCCTTTAATTTTAAGCATCAACAACATCAAAATAGCTAGATTTGACTCAAAATCCAATTTGACAAAACCTAACTTAAAAACCACATAAATCTACCAATTTGAATCGGAAAATTGTGGATTGTTACCTTGAAATAACCATGAAATCAGTAGTAACAAGCCTTAGAACACAATTTCAAATCCAAAAACGAGATTAAGACTTTAGGGTTGTTTTAGAGAATATGAAGTTAGGTGTTGGTGAGATGAAGATTCTGGAAAACATGAAAAATGAGCTGGTCCAAGGCTTATATTTGTGTTAAAACACAATACCCCATCACGCACGGGTATTCATCAATTATCTGAAATCTTTCGTACTTAATTTGACAACCCTAACGGAGTCCAAATTAAATAAACGAACATGTTCTGTTACCCTTGTCACAAACTGGTACTAACCAAATAATAAAATAACATTAACCATTTAATTAAAATAAAAGCATAATTAACCACACAATTATGCCTAAAGGCAACAAAGTCATCTTACATCTAGGCTGTGATGCCCCGTACAAAACCATCGTGTACGAATCATCAACAACAGGATCATTACAAGGTTAAGCACTACATGCTGTAATAAAAGAAGTTGCATTCACGATAAAAAGGTGACGTCATAACCGACATCAAATGTTTTACACCAACAGTATGCTTCTACGAATAGCAAGCATGAATAAATGTATGTGACCCTTAGGTCGTTACAAAACATAGTTCAAATGTATTAAAGTTTGAATGCAAGGTAAACAGTTCATGCGGTGATAACACTAGAGCATCGAGTGTCTACGGCAAGACTAGCACGACAGCGGAAGCAAATAACCTTAAGCACCTGAGAAAAACATGCTTAAAAATGTCAACACAAAGGTTGGTGAGCTATAGTTTAAGTATAAAAGTATGTAAGGTAGGCCACGAGATTTCAGTGCGACAAAGAGCGTTTCAAAACAGTATGATAAGGTATATGTTAACCGTGGGCACTTGGTAACTAACTTAACGTTTATACCCCCTGAAAGTACACTTGGAAAGTGAGTATGTCTACGAAGTATTAAACACTCGTTAAATGCTAGCGTGACTAGCCCGAGTGGGGATGTCAAACCCTATGGATCCATATCTAAGATTCGCGTTCACGGTTCAAAAACCAATGATTAAACGTTACCGAGCTAAAGGGAATGTTTATGCCGTTGTATAACCCACACATATATAAGTTTAAGTACTCGTGCCTAGTATGTAAAACATAAAATCCGCATGTATTCTCAGTTCCCAAAATAAGTTAAAGTAAAAAGGGAATGCTATAACTCACAATGATAAAGTAGCGGTAAAGTATGACTCGGAAAGTAAGCAAGTAATGAAGGTCGTCCAAACTGGTCCTCAACATAAGTCAAATAGTACTAAGTCAATAAATCGTCCGAAAAGGTTTAAAATTATGTAAATAAGGTCTTAAGGGTCATCATCAATCATCATTAAACAAAAGGCGTAAAGTAAGTTTCGTTTATGAAAGTAGTTTAAAACAAAGGCTGAATTCAGTCAGTCACCACGGCCTCTACCCTTACTGAAATAAGGTGAGACCAGTGGCCATGGCTCCGTATATGAGTCCTTTAAGTGTGGTAAAATTTACAGAAGCAAACTCGTCTTTGTTTGACCGTGGCGACGGTCTAAGTGCGAGTAGGTCAGAAATTTCTGCACAACGTTAAAAGGACATAGTGACGATCGGAGGGCCATAAATCCTAAACCGTAACTCGGATTAAGACGAGTCCTATATGAAAAGTTATCTACTCGAACAGAGATATTTGAAAATCATAATCACAACAGCCCAGGTCTTACTGATCAGACCCAGAATACAGAAAACAGACAGGTCAGTAGGTTCCGGTGGTTCTTGGTGTTCGATGCTTATCACGGTTCTCATCCTTGATGCATGTAGCTTCAAGTGTACGACTCGTTGATGTGTTTGCATCATTTTCACTAATGTTTGACCATCATAACCCAAGTGCAAGTCTAAGACATGAAGCACAACTCACTTAAGTGTTGCAAGTGTTTTGATGAACCAAAGTTACATCAAAGTCTTAGATCTAACACATACATGAACTTTAAAACTAATAATAAGTTACAAACTTGAAAGTAAACTCATGAAATCAAGATCTTAAGTTGTAGAACATAGTTCTTAGTTTGATCTTGAAGATCCAAGACTCAAAAGTCTAGATCTAACATAAGTGTACCAAGTTATAATAATAGAAAGTTTACTTACATGTTCTTGAACTTTTAAAGTTAACTTTAGTTCAAGATTAATGAGATCAAAGTTAACTAGTAACATTTGACCAATAACAACCAACAAACATGAAATTAAAGTACATAATACAAAGAAATAACTAAGTAAACAAGTAAAAGGTTCATGGTTATTCATACTTCAAAGATTCAAACCAAAGTTTGATCTTTAGAAAGTAAACTTTAAGTTTACTTCATGAGCTTCAAGTATGATTTTAATCAACACATAAACTTACAATCTTTCAAGAATTTAAATGTAGAACATAACTAGTAAGTTAGGTTCTTATGTGTTCTTGTTAATACAAGATAAATGGAGAATCAAACTAAAGAGTTTGATTCTTGTAACTAGTAAAGAAAATAATAACAATAAAGTTCATGTAACTAAATAACAACAACATCTAACAAGTATCAAGTAATTATACAACATTAAAGAACAAAGATGATGATGATATGTGTATATGAAATTCGGTTTTTACAAAGGAAAGAAGGGAGAAAAAGTCTTCAAGTTACTTACAATATTTAGAAAGAAAAGAGAGAAAAAAAGTTGAGAGAATTTCAAGTATTTGTGTGTGTGTTTGAATGAGAGAAATGTGAGTAGAAGTAACAAGTAAAATGAAAAAAAAAAGGAACCCACCCATACTACTCAAGGTTGACGGTTTTGGGGGAAGAGAAGAGGGGAGGTTTTGTTCACTAGATACTTGTATGTAAAGTCTTAAAAGTTGGATACTATAGGTGTTTTTATGGGAAGTAACATGTAACTATATTCCTTATGTACGTAATCAATCTAGTTAAGATCAAATGTAATACTTACATGTTAAGGTGGGCTAAACTAGTCCATAAAGATGTAAGGTGGGCTTATAAGCCCAAGTATGTGTGTAAGTAACAAGTTAACTAAATAAGCCCAAGTCCAAATAAATAATAATCCAATAAAAGCCCAAGTAATTAACTAGTAATCATAGTTAATCAAAATGATTAATAAAACTTAATCATGAATGTAAATAATACTTGAAAATATTATTCGTGTAAGTTTCGTGTGTCACAAAGACGTTTCGGGCAATTAAAGTCAAGTACGGGCAATCATGGTAACAAGTAAATGTAATAACATACATTCGTTTAATCACACGTATTAATAATAATTATTATTAATAAATAAACGTTGGAAAATCCAGGGTCGTTACATTACCCACCTGTTAAAGAAAATTTCGTCCCGAAATTTAAGATGAGGTAGATGGAGGAGTCGGGAAAAGGTGAGGATACTTCCGCATCATTTGATCCTCTCTCTCCCAAGTAAACTCAGGTCCGCGTTTGGCATTCCATCGTACCCGGACGATCGGAATCTTGTTGCGTTTCAAAGTTTTGATCTCACCATCCATAATTTCAACAGGTTCTTCCACAAAGTGGAGTTTGTTGTCAATCATAAGTTCCTCAAGTGGTATGATAAGTTCGGGTGCAGCAAGACACTTCTTCAAGTTTGACACGTGGAAGGTAGGATGAACTGAGCTCAATTATGCTGGTAGATCCAAACAATAAGCAACGGGTCCAACACGTTCCAAAATTTCAAAAGGACCAATGTATCGTGGGTTCAACTTTCCACTTTTTCCAAAACGAATCACACCTTTCCAAGGTGCAACCTTTAACATTACACGGTCGCCCACGTTGAATTCAAAGTCCTTACATTTAAGATCAGCATAACTCTTTTGGCGATCACGGGCCACCTTGAGTCTGTTTTGAATCTGAGCAATCTTCTCTGATGTTTCATGGACTATCTCGGGTCCGGTGAGTTGCACTTCGCCTAGCTCGGCCCAACAAAGAGGAGATCAGCACTTGCGACCATACAACGCTTCGAAAGGTGCAGCATTGATGCTAGAGTGATAACTGTTGTTGTACGAGAATTAGGCTAATGGCAAATGTCTTTCCCAGGCCTTTCCAAAATCAATGACACATGCACGCAACATGTCCTCCAAGGTCTGAATTGTTCGTTCACTTTGCCCGTCAGTCTGAGGGTGATAAGCAGTACTCATGTCGAGATGGGTTCCATGGCTTCTTGCAAAGAACGCCAAAATCTGGAAGCAAAACGGGGATCTCGATCGGAGATGATCGATAATGGTACACCATGACGAGATACAACCTCCTTGATGTATAGTTGAGCAAGTCTCTCCATTGTATCCGTTTCCTTCATTGCTAGAAAGTGTGCAGATTTGGTAAGGCGGTCAACAATAACCCAAATGGTATCGTATCTGCCCACCGTCTTTGGTAGCTTGGTAATGAAATCCA
Source organism: Rutidosis leptorrhynchoides (assembly GCF_046630445.1). Taxonomy (NCBI): domain Eukaryota; kingdom Viridiplantae; phylum Streptophyta; class Magnoliopsida; order Asterales; family Asteraceae; genus Rutidosis; species Rutidosis leptorrhynchoides. The sequence goes on along the minus strand of NC_092333.1, from coordinate 424,541,211 downwards.
TTGTGATCCTTTCCCACTTCCATTGTGGGATTTCCAGTTGTTGGAGTAACCCAGAAGGTCTCTGATGCTCGGCTTTAACTTTCGAGCAGGTTAAACATTTACCAACATAGGTTGCAACGTCTTTCTTAAGATTCGGCCACCAATACTGTTCTTTAAGGTCATGGTACATTTTGCCCGCTCCAGGATGAATCGAATATCTCGACTTGTGGGCTTCATCAAGTTTAAGGTTCCGTAGATCTCCATAATAAGGTACCCAAATTCTTCCGGCATAACATCGGAGTCCAGACTCCCTAACCTCGAATCGAGAGACAAGTATGTTCAAATGTTCGTGAGATATATTCTCCTCCTTGAGAGCCTCATCTTGGGCTACTCTGATCTGGCTGTTGAGGTTCGAATGGATGGTGATGTTCAGAGCCCTAACACGAAGAGGTGTCATCCTCTCCTTTTGGCTTAAAGCGTCAACTACAACATTGGCCTTGCCAGGGTGATAACGGAGTTCACAATCGTAGTCGTTGACCGTCTCGATCCATCGACGCTGTCTCATATTCAGTTGCTTCTGGTCGAAGATGTGCTGTAGACTCTTGTGATCGGTGAAGATAGTGCTCTTAGTTCCATACAAATAATGTCTCCACAATTTGAGCGCAAAGACAACGGCTCCAAGTTCGAGATCGTGAGTAGTGTAGTTCCGCTCGTGAATCTTCAATTGGCGGGAGGCATAGGCAATAACTTTTGATCGTTGCATTAGTACACAACCAAAACCACTCTTCGATGCATCACAATAAACAACAAAGTCGTCACTGCCCTCAGGAAGTGATAGGATAGGTGCGGTGGTTAACTTCTTCTTCAAAGTTTGGAATGCTGATTCGTGTGCGGGTTCCCAAATGAACTTCTTGCCCTTGTGAGTCAGTGCGGTCAAAGGACGCGCAATCAGATAGAAACCTTCGATAAACCTTCGGTAATAACCGACGAGACCTAGGAATTGGCGAATATGAGTCGGAGTAGTGGGGGTCTCCCACTTGCTGATAGCTTCAATCTTGGTGGGATCTACTTTGATACCCTGGTCGCTCACAACATGACCCAGAAATTGAACTTCCTTCAACCAAAATTCACACTTGGAGAATTTGGCGTAAAGTTGCTCTTGCCTCAAGAGTTCAAGTACAAGTCGGAAGTGTTGCTCATGTTCTTCTTCGCTCTTAGAGTATATGAGGATATCTTCTATGAAGATGATAACAAACTTATCCAAGTACGGCTTGCAGACACGATTCATGAGATCCATGAACACGGCAGGTGCATTTGTCAGACCGAATGGCATCACGAGAAACTCATAATGACAATAACGGGTTCTGAATGCAGTTTTCATCACGTCACTTTCCTTCACCCTCAACTGGTGATAACCGGATCGCAAATCGATCTTTGAGTAGACACTCGATCCTTGTAGTTGATCAAAAAGATCATCAATTCGTGGAAGAGGATACCGATTCTTGATAGTCAATTTGTTGAGTTCACGGTAGTCGATACACATACGGAAGGATCCATCCTTCTTCTTCACAAACAACACAGGTGCGCCCCAAGGCGAGAAACTTGGTTGGATAAATCCACGGTCAAGTAGTTCTTGTAGTTGGCTTTGTAATTCTTGCATCTCAGAAGGTGCGAGTCTATAAGGTGCGCGAGCTACAGGTGCAGCTCCTGGCACTAAGTCAATCTGAAACTCTACGGCTCTCGGTGGCGGTAATCCAGGCAATTCCTCAGGGAAGACATCGGAAAATTCGTTCACAATTCGAACGTCGTTCACATTCTTCACCTCGGTTTCTACCGTTTTCACATGCGCTAGGACAGCAAGACGTCCCTTCTTCATAATCTTTTGCACGTTCACGCAACTAATAAGGTTCAACTTTGAGGTACATCTCTCTCCGTAGATGATCAGTGGCTCACCGTCTCCTTGTGGTATGCGAAGTGCTTTATCTCCACAGATAATATCGGCCCTTATCTTGCTCAACCAATCCATACCAACGATCACGTCAAAACTTCCCAGTTTGATGGGTATCAAATCAATTTCGAAATCTGCACCAGTGATAGTGCTCCAAATGAACATATATTTAGTAGCAATATCATTCCAATATGTAAAGTTTTTAAATGTAATTTCCTTATTTTTAGTTGTAATAGTTAAATAAATAAGTGCGAAGACGAAAGACGCAAATCGCTCGAAAATGAAGATTTAAAGACAAAAACAAAGATTTGAAAGACCAAAACGTCCAAAAAGCTCAAATGTACAAGATACAATTAAAAAGGTTCAAATTATTGATGTGGAACGTCTAAAAATGACAAGAGTACAAGTTACAAAACGCAAAGTACACGATATAAAATTGTACGAAAGGACGTTCGAAAATCCGGAACCGGGGCATGAACCAACTTTCAGCGCTCGACGCAACGGTGTAAAAATTACGAGTCAACTATGCACAAGAATAAAATATAATATTTAAATAATTCATAATAAGAATAATATTAAATAATAAAAAGTTGTTAATTGAGCATAGTTCAGGGGTCGTAAATGAAAATTCAATTTCTAATTTGCCTATAAAAGCGATCTATGTAACGATGAAAAGAGGAAGAACTTTTCTATTTTTTTTTATCCGATCAAATATCTATATCAATTATCAATATCTATATTCTATATCTCTATCATAATGTTAACTTAATAAGATATAACAATAATCTTAATTTTAATTTTAAATTATGATAATAATAAGATTTATGATAGAGATCGTTTGAGTGTGTAAGTCGAAATTCTGTCCGTGTAACGCTACGCTATTTTTAATCATTGTAAGTTATGTTCAACCTTTTTACATTAATGTCTCGTAGCTAAGTTATTATTATGCTTATTTAAAACGAAGTAATCATGATGTTGGGCTAATTACTAAAATTGGGTAATTGGGCTTTGTACCATAATTAAGGTTTGGGCAAAAGACCGACACTTGTGGAAATTGAACTATTGACTATTAATAGATGGGGGGTATTGTCTAATTGAGTGACAACTCATTGGAGTCTGTCGAACCTATCTTCAAATTAATTAACCTAATAATTAATAATGATTATGGTTGTCCTATTTAGTGATGTTCATATGGAATCTGTTATAATCATTTAATTAATCAATTGGGTTGGGTAATTGATTATTCATTCTGATCAAGTGGATGAATTAATATTCATAAACTAATTAAAACAGGGGTGGATTACATACAGTGATAACTGGTGTAATTGTTGACAGAAGTGATAACTGCGTCACAGTTTAAATCCTTAATCAGTTGGAATATTTGACTTCGGGTATAAGGGTAATTTGACGAGGATACTCGCACTTTATATTTATGACCGATGGACTATTATGGACAAAAACCAGATAGATGTATCAAATAAACCAGGACAAAGGACAATTAACCCATGGTAATAAATTAAAATCAACACGTCAAAAATCATGATTACGGAAGTTTAAATAAGCATAATTCTTTTATTATATTTCTCATCGTATCTTTATTTACTGTCATTTTATTACTCGCAATTTTATTTTCTGTCATTTTATTTATCGCAATTTATTTTACGCACTTTAATTTTTGTCATTTATTTTTACGCTTAAAATCGACAAACCGGTCATTAAACGGTAAAACCCCCATTTTATAATAATACTACTACTTATTTATATATATATTTTTACAAATAAACTTAATAATATAGCGTTAACTTCACCAGCTCCCTGTGGAACGAACCGGACTTACTAAAAACTACACTACTCTACGATTAGGTACACTGCCTATAGTGTTGTAGCAAGGTTTAGGTATATCCCATCCGTAAATTAATAAAACTTGTATCATATTTTGTAGTATTTTGTATTAAAAATAATACTATTTCGTACCCTCACGCTACATCATCAAGTTTTTGGCGCCGCTGCCGGGGAGCGCTAAAACGCTATATTTTTAATTATAATAATATTGAAATAAAATATAATAATATAATAATATTGAAATAGAATATAATAATATAATAATATTGAAATAGAATATAATAATATAAAAATATTTAAGAATCAAAAATTTACGTAAATTTTAAAAAAAGTCGTATTTATTAAATACTTCAGGGGTATATTATGTAACTTATAATTAATAATTGCTATCATGTCGCTTTCATGTGAATAGTAAATTAATTAATTTATTTTCATTTACTATTCATGAATAGTAAATGAATTAAAAAAAAAAAGTTTTAAAAAAAAAATTATAATTATAAAAAAATTATTAATTTGTAAAAAAAAATCGTTTTTAAAAAAAAAAAAAATCGTTTTTAAAAAAAAAAAAAAAAATTTCGTTTTTAAAAAAAAAAAAAAAAATTTGTGTAAAAAAAAAATCGTTTTTTTTTAAAAGAAAAAAAAAATTCGTTTTAAAAAAAAATTTGTAAAAAAAAAAAAATCGTTTTTTTTAAAAAAATTTAAAAAAAAAAACGAAAAAAAAAAAAAAAACCAAAACGTAAAAAAAAAAAAAACGTAAAAAAAAAAAACCAAAACGTAAAAAAAAAAACGTAAAAAAAAAAAAAAAAAAACGTAAAAAAAAAAATTATAAAAAAAATATATTTTTAAAATTTTGTCTATAAAAAAAAAAATGTTTTTTTTAGTTTTATTACCTTTAGATTTTTAGACTATAGTCGCAACTTTTAGTATTAAGTTTAGTTTTGCCATAGTTATTTTTATACTTTTAGATTTTTAGGCTTTGCCGTAAAATCCCTTAAGTGCTTTTTCTTTAGACTAAGATTTAGGTGCCTTAAAATTTTGCGACGCCGTGTTAAAATTTTAGTATCCTTTTAAGTAATTCCCGTTTTTCGTTTAGAATCCCTTTTTAATTTTAGACGCGCTACAATTTTCTTATTTTTCGACCTTTTATTTTTTTCAACCATTTTTATTTTTCAATTTTTTTTTTTCCGACGCACTCTTTTTCTCTCTTATTTCTCGCTATTCTAGTTTTAGGACATAGATTTTTATTCTACTTCTTATCTAAATTTCTTAAAATTACGAAAATTTATTTTAAGTGGTTAAATTAATAGACATCAAAATTTTCTGGTTCGTAGTAATAGTTGGATTTGTACGTGGACCGGGTTATTGGAGCCAAACAGTCCTCAATTATATTGAGACCAAACGAATCCTGCCCCTCTGCTGCATCTTTTGGCTATTCGAAACGTGGGCAAAATCAGAAAAGTCTATTGATTGGATAACTTATTATAATTTTTCTTTCCTTTTAAAAACTAATAGGATATTCAGTGAATGCACCGAGCAAGACGTTCATCACCTTTTGTACGTTCACCACCTGTAACTCGATCAAGACATCGTTTAACAAATATAGCTGCCGTTGATTTTTCTTTAGAATCATCATCTAGTCGACCAAGAACTCTAACTCAAATTTCCGATAATCCATCTTTTGAACCCGACTTCACAATTAAGAACCCGGAGCATATTCAAGGACAATTCCAAGATCCTGAACCACTAATTATTCCTCCTGAACCACAAACCGTTAAATCAGAGTCCTCTAGTGATTCGTATTCAACAAATTCAATTATGGAAGTAACGGAACCTCTAAGTATGGAAGATCGAATGAGAGCCACACGCACGGGCCAAGGTCATGCCATTATTAAACCAGAAGTTAATGCGCCAGATTATGAAATTAAAGGACAAATTCTACACATGGTAACTAATCAGTGCCAATATAGTGGTACGCCGAATGAAGACCCAAACGAACATCTTCGTACGTTTAATAGGATCTGTACACTATTCAAAATCCGAGAAGTGAAAGACGAACAAATCTATCTCATGTTATTTCCCTGGACTTTAAAGGGAGAAGCCAAAGATTGGTTAGAATCGTTACCTGAAGGGGCGATTGACACATGGGATGTTTTAGTTGAAAAATTTCTTAAACGATTCTTTCCGGCATCCAAAGCCGTGAGACTTCAAGGAGAAATTGTTACGTTCGCGCAAAATCCAAATGAAACATTATATGAGGCGTGGACAAGATTCGGAAGGATGTTGAGAGGATGTCCTCAACACGGATTAGATACTTTTCAAATAGTACAAATCTTCTATAAAGGCGTAGACATCGCCACACGAAAAGACATCGACATAACCGCTGGTGGTTCCATTATGAAGAAAACCGCAACTGAAGCTTACAAAATTATTGATAACACAGCCTCCCACTCGCATGAGTGGCACCAAGAAAAAGATATTTTTCGTTCATCTAAAGTGGCTAGAGCCGATTCTAGCCATGACTTTGATTCCGTTTCCGCAAAAATAGATGCTTTCGAAAGACGAATGGAAAAGATGAATAAAGATATTCACGCAATACGAATCAGTTGTGAGCAATGCGGTGGACCACACTTATTGAAAGATTGTCACATTGAACCAACGATGGAACAACGAGAGAATGTTTCCTATATGAAGCAAAGGCCGGGAAATAATTATCAAAATAATTATCAACCGCCAAGGCTAAACTTAAATCGAAATCAAAACATTCTTTACAATCCAAAAGGACCCGAAAATAACTGGTATAACCAACAAGGTCCGAATAACCAACCAACTCAAAACAACACTTTCAATCAACAAAGACCTAGCTTGTATAAACCACCACAACAACCCGAAGAGAAAAAGCCAAATCTAGAAGAAATGATGGCAAAGCTGATTGAATCTCAAACACAATTCATTACATCTCAAACCCAAACGAACGAGAGGTTTGATCAGTCATTAAGAACTCAACAAGCTTCCATTTTGAATCTAGAAAAACACGTAGGTACTCTTGCTAGCATGATGAGTGAGAGGGAACAAGGAAAGCTACCGAGTAATACTGAAGTAAATCCTCGGAATGAGAATGTTAATATGGTGTCAACGAATTCTGAAAAACCAGCATCAGAAGATGGGAAGGTTTTAGATGAGAGTAACAATGAAGAAGTTACACCACCACCACCCGAGTATGTAAAGCCAGTGGTGGCACCATACAAACCACCCATCCCGTTTCCAAGAAAAGGAGTTGAGTATGAGCAAGTGATAGGTAATAAAGATTGTGATACCTCTGGAAAGAAGAAGAAGAAAAAGAATAAGAAAGTGCAAGAAACAAAAGCCGTAAATATAAACCCGGTGAAGACAGTTCCACCAAAACCTCCACCTAGGGTAGGTGATCCGGGTGAATTTATTGTTCCTTGTCTACTTAGTGATTGTGTCATGTATGATGCACTAGCAGATTTAGGTGCGAGTGTAAGTGTTATGCCTCTTTCCTTATATAAGAGATTAGGTGTAGGTGAGTTAACTCCAACGGATATGAGTGTTCGACTCTTTGATCAAACCATTAAGCACCCAGTTGGAATTGCTGACAACCTACCCATTCAAGTAGGCAATTTAACGTTTCTAGTCGAATTCATTGTCATAGACATAGAAGAAGACCCAAACATTCCTCTAATTTTAGGTCGACCATTCTTAGCGTCCACCAGAGCGTTCTTTGATGTAGGAAACGGTAGAATGACACTTAAGAGTGGTGACAAATCGATCACCTTTATGATTCAAAAGTCTAAATCTCCACCAACCAAAACCGTTGAACCAACAAAAACGATTGGTAATAACCATGTTGTTTTACCAACTCCAACGGCAGTGCTTAACAATAATAAAACGCCTAAGTGTGGGGAAAATGAAGTAACACCTAATGATGACATGATAACAAAGAACCCCATTGTTGATACGAAATTAAATGATCCTGTTATTAATAGTTCAATGAAAAAACTTATTAAACGGATTCGCGATGCTAGAACCAAGGGGAACTTTAAGTTATGTAACCGATTAGTATCCAATCTGTCACCTAAAGAAAAGGAGAAACTAGTTGAAATTGTGGATATTACACAGGAATCCGACCAATGGCTTAAAGAAAAAGTCACGGATATGCAAGTTGATTATGGACCAAGAGAAATTGACGATGAAGTTAATCACAATTTTGACACCACAGCTACCTAAGTGTGGGGAGATTCAAGTGTTCTAAAAAGAAAATGATGTCTAGAGTTAGTTGTTCTGTTCTCGTGTAGTTCCGAGAATGGAATCCGATTGGTCTTTTCCGCTAGCAGACACTAAAGAACTAGTTTTCTCCCTCCATTCTGATTTTTTTTTTGTTTTATAGGTTTTATATGAAATTAATATGCTTTTCAAATTTAAGTTTTTGTGTGATTTTAAAAAAAAAAATTACTTTATTTCATTAAGTTTAAAAAAAATTGATTTCTAAAATTCGTCGTGAGTTGAAGACTAGGTCATTAAGCCGAAATTACTTTACCCGAGGGCGGGGCGACAAATTTTGTTATCATTATTTTTAATTTTATTGATTTAAAGTATGCCAAAAATATTATACTTTATAAATTTTTGAAAAGTGGGGTTATAAACCAAACTTCAAAAATATATATATATATATATGTTTGTATTTTATCTTATGTACACAACAGGGTAAAACAGCGCACTTTCAAAGACTGTCATTAAGTTCAACAAAAAGCTACTAATTTTGATGACAAGGCGCAAAATATCAAATGTGATGTAAAATAATATGCTTACAAACTGGGTATTTTTAATCACTTTTCTACACTAATCACCCTCATGAATTTATAATTATAGTCTGATTTCATGCAAATGAGGGCATTGCATGATCTCAAGTGTGGGGAAGGGTTATAAATTCTCTCGAGTTTACACTTAGTTTATTTGCCAAATTTTGTGAAAATTTGAAAAATTTTCAACTAAATGAACTCAAAATCATGTTTATACATATTTATGAACGGTGAAAACTAGGTGATAATACCGAAATTATCGTTACCTCGGAAAGGACATAAATTGAGAAACACCCTAAAACGCTTGAATTCATTTAAAATGAAATAGAAGAAAATAAAAAGGCAAAGAAAGAAACTAAGTGTGGGAAGAATGTACCAAGTTATTCAATTTAAAACATATATCACATATTTTTGTACAAGATTATTGCAGGTACTTTTGCTTTGGACGATTTTAATCAGTTTTACCCGATTTACTGTAAGAAAGATGGATCTACACGATGAATCAATTCCATCATTAAAAGGAAGTAAAGTCTTCCGAAAAAGAAACGCGCTTCTTGATTTAGGTCATGAAGTTGTCGTCTAGACCAGCTGTAGGTTGACGAAAAATCTAGAAAAGTCATCTCTAAAATCAGCAGGAAATCCACGGACCTCAGCATCAAACAGGGTCGCCATGTGGTCAGATTTATCCTAACCATGAGAAGGATTTATCTCGTACAATGGGGGGGCACCGTGCAAATTAGCTTGATAAGACTAATGAATCAGATCCCCAGAAAGGATAATCTCCTTAAAGATTAAAAATCAGCTTTTAAGACTGATATTACTCAATCCTAGAGATTGACCTTAAAGATTGAGAATTCAAACTCATGGAATTCAATGATATCTAAACTCGAGCTTGAACGAGAAAATATTTTGATCAAAATTGCAAACCGATTTGTTTTCTGAAAATCCATTTTCAATGCGTTCATTACCATTGAACGTAAAATCCTAGGAATTCACCTAGAATTCATTAGGTCACCTGAACCAAATCGGGTGTCAACCGTAAGAACGGTGGTTGCATAGCATGGTCGGAGGCAGGACCTTGTGCCAGACCGAAAAATCATAGGATGATCTTTACTATCGCTCCTACCAAGGATAGTTCTAGCATCCGACACGTTAAAAGACCATAACCAAAAGCATGTCATTAGACATTGCCTTAACAGTTTCTTGTTCATCGCTTTCCTTTACAACCGGACGGTAGTTTACCGAAAGATAATATACGGAACAAGTAAACTGGATGTGTGCTTTCCGATACCGGGATAGCAGTGGATTACACGAACCTAAATGTTTTTAGCCAAAATATTGATCAACAAATATATTTTGCAACACCAATGGTGGATCAAATCAGAAAACTTATCTAGGGTAAAAGCTAGATTGAATTTTCAAAAGATCAAATGTTTTCATAAAGATCCTATTTCCTAAAGGATCTAAATTTTTATAGTCATGTGGGACTGTAAACCGCCTTTCAAATGTGCACTTTGCTTTGGAAACCGAAAGTAAATCGGCTATTTGATTGCAAGTGTCGTTGACCTAAACCCGAGGCAACTGTGGATGACACACCCACCTTTAACCATCATTACTGTCATTGTTTATACCGCTATATCAAAATCACTGATGTACAAAGTGTGATGAATAAAAAAGTGATTCATGTATGTTTTTATTTCAAGTTCTGTATTGCTTGAGGACAAGCAACGCTCAAGTGTGGGGATATTTGATAGTGCTCCAAATGAACATATATTTAGTAGCAATATCATTCCAATATGTAAAGTTTTTAAATGTAATTTCCTTATTTTTAGTTGTAATAGTTAAATAAATAAGTGCGAAGACGAAAGACGCAAATCGCTCGAAAATGAAGATTTAAAGACAAAAACAAAGATTTGAAAGACCAAAACGTCCAAAAAGCTCAAATGTACAAGATACAATTAAAAAGGTTCAAATTATTGATGTGGAACGTCTAAAAATGACAAGAGTACAAGTTACAAAACGCAAAGTACACGATATAAAATTGTACGAAAGGACGTTCGAAAATCCGGAACCGGGGCATGAACCAACTTTCAGCGCTCGACGCAACGGTGTAAAAATTACGAGTCAACTATGCACAAGAATAAAATATAATATTTAAATAATTCATAATAAGAATAATATTAAATAATAAAAAGTTGTTAATTGAGCATAGTTCAGGGGTCGTAAATGAAAATTCAATTTCTAATTTGCCTATAAAAGCGATCTATGTAACGATGAAAAGAGGAAGAACTTTTCTATTTTTTTTTATCCGATCAAATATCTATATCAATTATCAATATCTATATTCTATATCTCTATCATAATGTTAACTTAATAAGATATAACAATAATCTTAATTTTAATTTTAAATTATGATAATAATAAGATTTATGATAGAGATCGTTTGAGTATGTAAGTCGAAATTCTGTCCGTGTAACGCTACGCTATTTTTAATCATTGTAAGTTATGTTCAACCTTTTTACATTAATGTCTCGTAGCTAAGTTATTATTATGCTTATTTAAAACGAAGTAATCATGATGTTGGGCTAATTACTAAAATTGGGTAATTGGGCTTTGTACCATAATTAAGGTTTGGGCAAAAGACCGACACTTGTGGAAATTGAACTATTGACTATTAATAGATGGGGGGTATTGTCTAATTGAGTGACAACTCATTGGAGTCTGTCGAACCTATCTTCAAATTAATTAACCTAATAATTAATAATGATTATGGTTGTCCTATTTAGTGATGTTCATATGGAATCTGTTATAATCATTTAATTAATCAATTGGGTTGGGTAATTGATTATTCATTCTGATCAAGTGGATGAATTAATATTCATAAACTAATTAAAACAGGGGTGGATTACATACAGTGATAACTGGTGTAATTGTTGACAGAAGTGATAACTGCGTCACAGTTTAAATCCTTAATCAGTTGGAATATTTGACTTCGGGTATAAGGGTAATTTGACGAGGATACTCGCACTTTATATTTATGACCGATGGACTATTATGGACAAAAACCAGATAGATGTATCAAATAAACCAGGACAAAGGACAATTAACCCATGGTAATAAATTAAAATCAACACGTCAAAAATCATGATTACGGAAGTTTAAATAAGCATAATTCTTTTATTATATTTCTCATCGTATCTTTATTTACTGTCATTTTATTACTCGCAATTTTATTTTCTGTCATTTTATTTATCGCAATTTATTTTACGCACTTTAATTTTTGTCATTTATTTTTACGCTTAAAATCGACAAACCGGTCATTAAACGGTAAAACCCCCATTTTATAATAATACTACTACTTATTTATATATATATTTTTACAAATAAACTTAATAATATAGCGTTAACTTCACCAGCTCCCTGTGGAACGAACCGGACTTACTAAAAACTACACTACTCTACGATTAGGTACACTGCCTATAGTGTTGTAGCAAGGTTTAGGTATATCCCATCCGTAAATTAATAAAACTTGTATCATATTTTGTAGTATTTTGTATTAAAAATAATACTATTTCGTACCCTCACGCTACATCATCAACCAGCTATGTTGATAATAGCTCCTCGACTAATATGGTCAACTTTCTCAAGTTTTCCATTGGCGACTTCGACAAGCATACTCTCCTTTAACGGGACTAATGACCAATTAATCTTATCGCAAAAATGTCTACATACATAACTTCTATCCGCACCAGTATCAACAAGATAGAAGTTAAAAGATTGTTGATTTTGAATATACCTGTCACCAAGTCGGGGTTTTCGCGTACGTCCCTTGCATTAACATTGAAAGCTCTAGTGCTGGGTGGTCCGCCGTCTTTTAGCTTGTTTGGGCACGCATTTCTGAAATGGCCCGTCTGCCCGCATTCGTAACACTTCCTCGGCCCTGTGGGGTTCGGCTTCCCATTCAAAGTGGTGACCTTGCAGTCTTTTCCAACATGCCCAGACCGTTGGCACTTCTCGCAGACAACATTGCAATACCCAGTGTGGTGTTTGTAACACCTCTTGCATTGAGGTAGGGTTCCCTTGTAGTTTGGGTTCGTGTTGGTGTTCGGATTGGGGTTTCCACCGTTGTTGTTTCCCCTAAAACCCTTATGTCGTTTCGCCGGGTTCTGTTCATAGTTTCTTCCCCTGTTGTTGTTGTTGTTGTGGTTATCCCATTTGCGCTTCTCACTAGTACCCGCTTCAGACTTAGTTTTCTCCGGTTCATCGATGGTTATCTGATTCATTAAAGTATGCGCCATGTGCATCGCTTCGGGAACATTCGGTGGTTTGGACGAGGTGACGTTTCCCTTAATGCTCTTAGGGAGTCCCCAGAAGTATCTCTCCATTCGCTTGAATTCTGGGGTGACCATTGTCGGACACATCAGGGCTAGTTCCAAAAATCTCCTGTTGTAACCATCAAGGTCGTTCCCAACGGCCTTTAACTGCTTGAATTCCATTTCCATCTTTTGGATTTCGGTTCTCGGACAATACTCCTCAATCATGGCACACTTAAATTCTTCCCATGGCGTAGCATACGCCTCATCAATGCCTTGTGCCTATGCCATTGTGTTCCACCACGTGAGCGCGCCATCAGATAGCGTGCAAGAAGCAAATTTGGTTTTGCTGTCCTCCGAACAGTTGCTAACTCGGAATACTGATTCAATTTTCTCGAACCATCTGGTGAGACCAACCGGTCCCTCAGTGCCGCTGACGTTATGTGGTTTACAGCTCTGGAATTCCTTGTAAGTACACCCATTTCGAACGGGTTGAATAACCGGTGGTGGTGGCGGTGGCGATGGAGCTTGGGGTTGCATTTCCGCAATGGCTGCGGCTATACGTTCTTGGATCATCTCTTCAATTTGAGCAGCAGTAGGTGTGGATCGACCGTTAGCCATGGTGTTCTATACAAACATTTTGACTCAAGTCAAAATCCAGCATTCAATATATGATAATATAGTATATGACAACCAACATGTAAACAGCACAACACATGTTAATTAAGTAACGCAAGTTGATACAAGTACCACAAAACACCATACAGTAACGTAAATAGAACACTTGTACAAAAAGTAACATCACAAAGTTTCCATTCATTAATAATAAGTTTCATACATCATGATAGATTCGTGCAATACATAAGTGAAATATGAAACTACAACTAGATTACATCATGAAATCTAATACAAAAGGTCCTACGGTGAAGGTGGGTGTAGGATGTCTAAAACCTGAGCCAACTGCTCCTCGAGCTCAGTAACCCGAGATCGGAGGATTCCCACCTCCCTCCTCAGTTCCTCGTTAGAGGGAGATGGTGGGGCAGGCGGTGCAGGTGGTGCGGGTGGTGCCGGTGGTGCAGACCGCACGAAACGGGGTGCAGACATTCCGGCTCCAGAAATAGTCAGTACGTAACTGGGTATCTTACGCAATTGTGGGTCGGCAGGGTACGGCACAAGCCGCTTACAAGCAGTAACCCTACGATGTCGACCAAACGCGTCAGTGAAGGCTCGTCCTCCGTTGATCCCCGGAATGATGGTACCGTCGAAGCGATACCGCTTATTCGGCGGGGTGGAGGGTGGCTGAATAGGTATATCAGCAGGGTCCTCATCATCACTGGAGTCGTCTGAGGAAGAGTCATCTGATGAAGAATCGGCGGATGGTGAGTCATCCGAATCATGTGGTGGTGGCACTGGTGGCTGAACTGGCAGTCTGAAGGTGGCCAACATCTCTTTGTGTCTGCCTACCGGAATCGGCACTAAACGTCCATTAGCAGTGCATCGGCACGGCATGCGCATATGGTTACGGAATGGCCCTTCCCCGAACTCCGCGGGAATCACAACACCACCGATGCGGGGCTGTGTGAAACGACCCGTCCTAATCCATCTGGACGAAGTCCATATCGATTATAAATGATTCACAACAGTTGATTACATCGCGAGGTATTTGACCTCTATATGACACATTTTATAAACATTGCATTCATTTTTGAAAAGACAATCTTTCATTACATCGAAAGTTGACAACATGCATACCATTTCGTAATATATCTTACTATAATAGACTTAATAATAATCTTGATGAACTCAACGACTCGAATGCAACGTCTTTTGAAATATGTCATGAATGACTCCAAGTAATATCTCTAAGATGAGCAAATGCACAGCGGAAGATTTCTTTCGTACCTGAGAATAAACATGCTTTAAAGTGTCAACCAAAAGGTTGGTGAGTTCATTAGTTTAACATAAATAATCATTTCATAATTTTAATAGACCACAAGATTTCATACTTCCATTTCTCATAATCATACGTCCCATGCATAGAGACAAAAATATCATTCATATGGATTGAACACCTGGTAACCGACATTCACAATATGTATATAAGAATATCCCCATCATTCCGGGATCCTCCTTCGGACATGATATAAATTTCGAAGTACTAAAGCATCCGGTACTTTAGATGGGGCTTGTTGGGCCCGATAGATCTATCTTTAGAGTTCGCGTCAATTAGGGTGTATGTTCCCTAATTCTTAGATTACCAGACTTAATAAAAAGGGGCATATTCGATCTCGATCATTCAACCATATAATGTAGTTTCGATTACTTGTGTCTATTTCGTAAAACATTTATAAAAGCGCATGCATTCTCAGTCCCAAAAATATATATTGCAAAAGCATTTAAAAAGGGATTAATGAAACTCACGAATATAAATATTGTAAAACAATTAATAAAGCATTTGCATGTATTCTCAGCCCAAAAACGTAAAGAGTAAAAAGGGAAATGAAACTCACAATAATGTATTTTGTAGTAAAAATACATATGACGACATTGAACAATGTAGGGTTGACCTCGGATTCACGAACCTATATCATTCATATATCTATTAAGACAGATACTTGTAATCGAACAAATATATTTATTTATATTATTATTAGTGATGTAATTTATATATATAGTAGACTAATAGGTTCATTATATATATTTTCATTATATATATAGATATATTAGTATAGTTAAGTTATGTGTATTAAATATATATTTATATATAAAATCTTTATTTTTATGTTTATAATTTTAATAACGTCTTTAAAACTTTTATTTTTCATAATCGTAATTATTTTAATAATAATGACATAGATAATACTGATATCAATAATAATGATAGTTTTAGTAAAAAATAATACTAATAATAATAATGGTAATTTTTAATAGTTTTAATAGAAATTTTCAGTAATTATACAATATCACTAATATTAATGTTTAAATGATAAGTCTATTAATGATACTTTGTAATATTAATAATAATGATGATAATACTAATAATAATACCTATGTGGATGATAATAATAACACTAACAATTATAAAATGTTACAAGTACTAATATTAATGAAAATAATAATAATTTGTATCATTCTCATAATAATAATAATAATCATAATCATAATTATAATAATAAATTATAGTCTTTATAATAATACTTGTATTAGTAATAATAAGTGTTCTAAAAATAACCATAATAATAATAATCACAATACTAATAATAATAATAATTTTGGTAATGAAATCTACCTTCCAAAGCCTTTCTAAAAAAATATGCCCTGAACGGGGTTTGAACTAGAGACCTCCCGCTCACCCGCCAACACACTTAACCATTCCCTCTGTCTTGTTTATCTGATTTATAAGGCAACCCAAATTATATATCTAGTATTTCATTTAGCCATGTTCATCATCTTCTTCACCAAGTTCAAAATCAAACGGGGGCAAAAATCAACAACAATCGAACGGGTTTTCATTTATGACTTGTAAACAACATGAAACAAAAAAAAAATGAGTTCATGATATAAAAAAAATGAGAAAAAAAACAAAAAAAATCCTACTGCTTGCTCGTAGCCAAGAAAAAAAATTTTGTTTTCAATTTTGAGTTCGTTTTGGACAATCTTTACAACATGAAACATGTTTCAAATCATTCCTAAAAACTATTGAAATCGTCAATTGAACTTAAAACATCAAAACAAGCTCTAATTTCTCCAAGAACAAAACAGTTGACTTTTGACAATTTAACTTTGACTCGCAAATTCGAATTCGTTATTAAGAATTGGAACTTGAGATTTTGCAGGAAGTTTAAGTAAATGATTCCTAACAACTCTGCATTTTTAGTTTTTGAAATTTGTTTCGAATTTACGTTAGTGTATATTACTGTGAAGAACTCAAGAACTCAAAAATTGATTTTTAGATTAAGAGTGTTATAGGTTATGATTACAACATGAATTGTGTTGCAAATCATTCCTATAAACTTCATGGATCATCAAATTAACTGGAGATATCAAAACAAACTCGAATTTGATTCAAGAACACTTAGTTGACTTTGAAAACCAAAACTTTGACTCTCAAATTAGACATTGATAGAAAGAATTGAAGATTGAAAACTTACATATAGTTTAGATAGACGATTCCTAACAAGACTGCATTATTACATTTTGGAAATTCATTCGAAATTAAAATGTGGTGAAAAAGATGAATGTACAGAGTGTCGAGCTTCATCTTCTTTTTATTTCTGTTTTTAAATCCTGATTTGCAGTGTAAACTAGTATTATATATAATGTGTTAGTACATAATTTAACAGTTAAACTAGATTCTAATTGATTTATGAAATTGACCGGGATCGATTTATAGACAAGGAGTACTCACAATTCAATCAACGAATAAAAAAAAAGAAACAGACATATACAATCAAACAAAATTTGTTACCTGTCCTTGTTATATGCTTATATATAATAAATTTTAATTTTATTAATTAATATAAATATATTAATAATAATAATACTAATTAATAGTATTTATATCAAAATAATAATAATAATAATAATAATAATAGAAATACTAATATTATTTATGATAATAATAATAATAGATTGTATTCTTTGTAATAATAATAATAACTATATAAATGATAATTTTATCAAAAAAAATATACTTATAATAATAATAAGAATTATATTATTGATGATACCATTAATTACAATTATATTAGAAATAATATAACAATGTATTTATATATACATATTTTCATATTACTATTACATATATATATTTTTAATATTGAGAGTGATTATTATATTACTACAACAATATAATTTATAATAAAACTTGTTATATTAATTGTTAATATTAAATAAAGTTATAACTTTACTACTAGTTATAGTGATAATGATATTAACAATGATATCAATAACATTAATAAGTATACAAATCAGATATATTAAATTCAATATTATAATTTTAGTAATTCTGATATTAATATTAATAGTAGCAATGAATGTATTAATAATATAATGATTACGATTAAACTTGTAATTACATTTAAACATTAATATTATATATTATACGATAACATATGTTGAATATTTATTATTTATACATTGTATATATGTTACCATATACTCTTAATTATTAATAAGAATCATATCTATATTTATTCATTTTTAAATTACACTTACTTATTTTTGTAGCTCATTTTACATATTTAGTTCAAATGTTTAAATTTTATTTTATAATTTTAAATTATTATATATATACTTACATCTATATATACTTATATATATACATATTTATTTGCAAACTATGGTTCGTGAATCATCGGGCATAATCAAAGGTCAACTGAATCCATATAAATAGTTCAAAGGTCAAATGTATGCACGAACACAGTTCAAGGTTTATGAGACTTCAACATTACAAACTTTGCTTATCATGTCGGAACATATGAATATTAAGTTTAAATTTGGTCAGAAATTCCCGGGTCGTCACAGTACCTACTCGTTAAAGAAATTTCATCCCGAAATTTGAAGGTGGTCGTCATGGTTAACAATAGAAATGTTTTCATGACGAAAAATGAGTTGATAAATAGAATTTTATCATTATTGATTAATACAGATAAAATAAATCGATTATTCAAAGATTGCGAGTGAAGCTATCACAAAATAGTGAAATGAAAAGAAAATAAGATTCGCCTTAGCTTTTGACGTAGTCAGGGTTGAATTCCTGAATTCAAGGGATTTAAAGAAAATCTTAGAAATCTAAAAGATTTGATTTCTTCGGTGAATAAGAAAATTAAGAGCTCTTATAATTAAATACGGTGATCTGTCTCGATTACTCCGTCTGATATTCCCATTATAAATTAAACTTTTTCCGTTCCATTATTCTCACCATTCCTATAATTTCCTTCTTGTTTCATACATCCAAAAGATTCTGAAAATGCTTAATCTAGTTCTGATCCTTGTCCTCATTCTTACTATCGCAACAATCATTCTCCTTTTCCAACTTCCACCAGAGGAATCTGCATTCTTCTACTTCGCTCTTGGGATTATAATGTTTTTAATTCTCCCGTGTCTTTATATTGCGTTAAACATTGATATACACGGTTTGTAATTTATGTGTTGTTTATCGAGCTTTATATTCTCTCTTATATTTCAAAGCTCTATGCTTTGGTTTTCTCTTCCCGACTTCAAGTCAAGCGAATAATAGTCCAAAATTTGTAGATATAGAGTTTCGAATGATTATAATGTTCTAAGCAAGAAGGAACGTGATAACACGATTTGATTTGTCTAATTACCAGAATCACTGAGAATAGAACTATCAAGAATATATTTTCTTGATATGTTCAGAAGTTACACAGAATGAAAGAGTTATGTAACATGGCACATGATGACGTTATGATCTGTGAATTATCACGTTTCATTAGAAACTTAGCATGACCTACTGTAATATAATCACGTTGATCAAGTGTCATTATATTATACTAACTCATGCATCAGTTCTCAACATTACTTCAATAACATTCATATTTTAAGCTCGAAAGTTTACAGAATATAGAAACTAACCGTTTCTATATGATGTAACACTGATAGCACTAATAGATTAATGATTCAGATAAAAATAGTTATGAAAATATCTTCAGAAATATGGAGGATATTTATAATGAAAGATACGATGATATCTTGGAATTTCTAAGATCAGAGGATGATGAAGAATATTGTCCGCAAAAGTTTAGAGTAAGGAGCAAGATATTCGTTAAAGACTTCAGCAGGTATTGAATCATTTGGATTCTTTAAAGTCAAACTTATTCTTTGTGATTTATCCACGGCTTCCTTCATAGTTTCGCATAATCTGTTTTTCGGTACTAAATTTTCTATTGAGAGTTTTCCAATATAATGATACACAGGAAGCACAAAGAGGTATATAATTTCGGACGAGAATATTTATGAAAATATCCTCAGAAATATCGAAGATATTGATGATGATATTTTGGAATTTCTAAGTTCGATGGTTGATGGAGAAAGATTTTCCGCAAGATTTTAACATGACTTCGGAGCAAGATATTCTCTAAAGATTTCAACGGATCCAGAATTATCTGGATTCTTTGAATATAGGGTATGGTCCTTGTATTTGTCCTTGGTCTCCTTCATGGTTAACTCTATCCGTTTTCCAGTTTCAACGTTTCTGAGTTTTTCCAACATATTATTCTTTATCATCAAACTTCCGAAGACTAAGGTCGTTTATGGTTGCCTACAGTTTCTGCTGCTTCATTCAGCTTTTTCAACATTCAGAGTATCGATTCGTAAACTGGGTGCCTTTTCAAAATTTCAGAATTGAAGATCGTAATTCTAGGAGATAATTGTTATATGCATACATATAACTATTGATGTAGAAATGCTACGAGATTCGAAATACTGATTGCTGATTCCCGGTAATTGGTATGGCAATTATTGTTACAGGGTATAGATGAATACAAGATGGGGTTTCAATGAATATATTGATTTTTCAGAAAGTTCAAATTCATTGAAGTTGTTGGTAATTTTACTGCTAATGTGGTGAAATATAAACGGTTCTCCGGTAACGATGACGACAGGCAAACTTATATATCGAGGTTATAATAAGGCTAATTCGAATGGAAGTTGAAGTTGTCTTGTTGGAGCTGTGACAAAATTGGCTAATCTGAAAAGGTATCGCAAAGTTATTTTTGCTAATAAATGCCAAAATATCTGACGCGGCTACGTGTTAAAATTTTACTCAGTTGCCGAGAGTTTCTCAGGTGCATAACTATATGCATAAATCTTTCCTTCCGTAGATGAAGTGCGGTTGATTCATCTTATCGATTGAGGTGTTTTCAAGAATCATGAAAGGTTTGAACGCAGATTGTAATCGTGATGATACGAATGGGGTTTAAAATGAAATCAAGTGGCAAACTTGAAAAATTGTTTAGTTTCATATGTTATAATCAATATTTTAATTCATTTTAATTGTCCAGTGTTGGTAGTCCACAGTTGATAGTCCACATTGACAGTCCAATAATTCATATATAGTTTAATATATAATATTCGAATTAATTAATACGTGTCGTGACCCGTATACGTCTCAGACTCGATCACAACTCAAAGTATATATATTATTATAGAATCAACCTCAACCCTGTATAGCTAACTCTCGCATTACTGCATATAGAGTGTCTATGGTTATTCCAAATAATATATATAGATGGGTCGATATGATATGTCAAAACCTTGTATACGTGTCCCGATATTTAAAGTGCGTAAAAATAAATAACAGAAATTAAATGACGATAAATAAAGTGCGTAAAGTAAATAACAGAAATTAAATGACGATAAATAAAATTGCGAGAATGTAAATTGCGATAATTAAACTGCGATAAATAAATTGCGATAATTAAATTGCGATAAATAAATTGCGATAAAATAAAATGTAATACGGAATTAACAGTTAGCTAGGAACAGTTATCTAGGATTTTGTTAGTGTGGATTCTTAACAAAATTTCTCATAGTTAATTAGTCTGTTTCTAACAAATTTTATTTTATCAAATGTTTTCTTCATTATGCCACTTGTTGGATTCTGATAGGTCAAAATCCAAATTTAAATTTAATGAAAATGGTTACTTTGCGGTGAACGGATACGGATACCGGTGGATGTAAGTAGGATAGTGAATAACTGTGGAATCAGATTCGAAGAATATACAGTGTAACTTATTAATGTGAAATTTAAATATTCCTCGGGTATTACCTACCCGTTAAAATATTTTCACCATTAACAGTTTGTACAAAAGAATTTTTAATTACAATCTTTATGAAAATATATATACATATATATTTTCTTCAAATGTAATCGTGGATTTAATGAGTCAATATGATATTAAACTCATTTGATTTATCGTTAGAACAAGAATATATAATCTCTAAAACATTAGAGATTACATAATTGCCATGTCGAACGAAGATAAATGATGTAGAACGATTCGTAGAACAATAATTATATTCGAGGCACAGAATGAGATGTCGAGGCATGGGTTGTTGATGGCACTGGTGTTGTTATTGATGGTACTGTTGGTGCCAGTGATGTTGTTGAAGCTGGTAATTTTTGCACCATATTCTCCAGATTGATTACTCGAGCGCGAAGTTCGTTGACTTCTTCTATTATTCCGAGATGATTGTCGGTCGGTACGAGCGGATGAATAAGGTTTAGAATTTTAGATAGATTACAATCGTGGTGAGATATTCAGGAAATGGGGTTGAAAATGGTGTTTCAGACTGGTTAGCCGGTAAGTGCTTCAGGTTCATTGCCAAGAGGTAAATTCGGTTGGTGGGTGGAAAGGATCGCCTTCCTCTCGTCTCCATCGGTTAAGTCGACTACGAACCCATCAGATGAATTGGGGATGATTGATTGGCTGATTCATTCTGGTGACGTTGCCTCCGGAGCTTAGGTGAACATCCATGTCAGAATAGCTGTCGGAATAACTATCGGATTAGCTATCGAAGTCTGAGGGAATCGAACTGGTTGAGGGATTCATCTCGTACGATCAGATGAAGTATTTTCGATAAGAAACAGATTATAGGATGTAGATTAGTACCCTGCAATACATAATTCACATATGCATATACAATACTAAAATCCCATATGTTACGAAGGAATCTACATAAGTTGTCAGACAAAGTCTACATTACAAGATATGCTAAGATATGAATTAGCAGATATGCTAAGATACAAATTTTTGTCTATATACTATTCATGCAATCATTGCAGTAAGATGTGTCTAGACTAAGAATGATAAGCAGGTAATTTCCTAAGGATGATAAATAGATGATTTCCGACAAAAATGATAAGCAAAACTTTTGACATGCAGACACGGTCGAAGTCCAGACTCACTAATGCATCCTAACGACTATCAGTTAGACTCATTAATGCAAGACCTGGTTCGCTAAGACCACCGCTCTGATACCAACTGAAGCGACCCGTCCTAATCCATCCGGACGAAGTCCATATCGATTATAAATGATTCACAACAGTTGATTACATCGCGAGGTATTTGACCTCTATATGATACATTTTACAAACATTGCATTCGTTTTTGAAAAGACAATCTTTCATTACATCGAAAGTTGACAACATGCATACCATTTCGTAATATATCTTACTATAATAGACTTAATAATAATCTTGATGAACTCAACGACTCGAATGCAACGTCTTTTGAAATATGTCATGAATGACTCCAAGTAATATCTCTAAGATGAGCAAATGCACAGCGGAAGATTTCTTTCGTACCTGAGAATAAACATGCTTTAAAGTGTCAACCAAAAGGTTGGTGAGTTCATTAGTTTAACATAAATAATCATTTCATAATTTTAATAGACCACAAGATTTCATACTTCCATTTCTCATAATCATACGTCCCATGCATAGAGACAAAAATATCATTCATATGGATTGAACACCTGGTAACCGACATTCACAATATGTATATAAGAATATCCCCATCATTCCGGGATCCTCCTTCGGACATGATATAAATTTTGAAGTACTAAAGCATCCGGTACTTTGTATGGGGCTTGTTGGGCCCGATAGATCTATCTTTAGAGTTCGCGTCAATTAGGGTGTCTGTTCCCTAATTCTTAGATTACCAGACTTAATAAAAAGGGGCATATTCGATCTCGATCATTCAACCATATAATGTAGTTTCGATTACTTGTGTCTATTTCGTAAAACATTTATAAAAGCGCATGCATTCTCAGTCCCAAAAATATATATTGCAAAAGCATTTAAAAAGGGATTAATGAAACTCACGAATATAAATATTGTAAAACAATTAATAAAGCATTTGCATGTATTCTCAGCCCAAAAACGTAAAGAGTAAAAAGGGAAATGAAACTCACAATAATGTATTTTGTAGTAAAAATACATATGACGACATTGAACAATGTAGGGTTGACCTCGGATTCACGAACCTATATCATTCATATATCTATTAAGACACATACTTGTAATCGAAAAAATATATTTATTTATATTATTATTAGTGATGTAATTTATATATATAGTAGACTAATAGGTTCATTATATATATTTTCATTATATATATAGATATATTAGTATAGTTAAGTTATGTGTATTAAATATATATTTATATATAAAATCTTTATTTTTATGTTTATAATTTTAATAACGTCTTTAAAACTTTTATTTTTCATAATCGTAATTATTTTAATAATAATGACATAGATAATACTGATATCAATAATAATGATAGTTTTAGTAAAAAATAATACTAATAATAATAATGGTAATTTTTAATAGTTTTAATAGAAATTTTCAGTAATTATACAATATCACTAATATTAATGTTTAAATGATAAGTCTATTAATGATACTTTGTAATATTAATAATAATGATGATAATACTAATAATAATACCTATGTGGATGATAATAATAACACTAACAATTATAAAATGTTACAAGTACTAATATTAATGAAAATAATAATAATTTGTATCATTCTCATAATAATAATAATAATCATAATCATAATTATAATAATAAATTATAGTCTTTATAATAATACTTGTATTAGTAATAATAAGTGTTCTAAAAATAACCATAATAATAATAATCACAATACTAATAATAATAATAATTTTGGTAATGAAATCTACCTTCCAAAGCCTTTCTAAAAAAATATGCCCTGAACGGGGTTTGAACTAGAGACCTCCCGCTCACCCGCCAACACACTTAACCATTCCCTCTGTCTTGTTTATCTGATTTATAAGGCAACCCAAACTATATATCTAGTATTTCATTTAGCCATGTTCATCATCTTCTTCACCAAGTTCAAAATCAAACGGGGGCAAAAACTCAACAACAATCGAACGGGTTTTCATTTATGACTTGTAAACAACATGAAACAAAAAAAAAATGAGTTCATGATATAAAAAAATGAGAAAAAAAACAAAAAAAATCCTACTGCTTGCTAGTAGCCAAGAAAAAAAAAATTTGTTTTCAATTTTGAGTTCGTTTTGGACAATCTTTACAACATAAAACATGTTTCAAATCATTCCTAAAAACTATTGAAATCGTCAATTGAACTTAAAACATCAAAACAATCTCTAATTTCTCCAAGAACAAAACAGTTGACTTTTGACAATTTAACTTTGACTCGCAAATTCGAATTCGTTATTAAGAATTGGAACTTGAGATTTTGCAGGAAGTTTAAGTAAATGATTCCTAACAACTCTGCATTTTTAGTTTTTGAAATTTGTTTCGAATTTACGTTAGTGTATATTACTGTGAAGAACTCAAGAACTCAAAAATTGATTTTTAGATTAAGAGTGTTATAGGTTATGATTACAACATGAATTGTGTTGCAAATCATTCCTATAAACTTCATGGATCATCAAATTAACTGGAGATATCAAAACAAACTCGAATTTGATTCAAGAACACTTAGTTGACTTTGAAAATCAAAACTTTGACTCTCAAATTAGACATTGATAGAAAGAATTGAAGATTGAAAACTTACAGATAGTTTAGATAGATGATTCCTAACAAGACTGCATTATTACATTTTGGAAATTCATTCGAAATTAAAATATGGTGAAAAAGATGAATGTACAGAGTGTCGAGCTTCATCTTCTTTTTATTTCTGTTTTCAAATCCTGATTTGCAGTGTAAACTAGTATTATATATAATGTGTTAGTACATAATTTAACAGTTAAACTAGATTCTAATTGATTTATGAAATTGACCGGGATCGATTTATAGACAAGGAGTACTCACAATTCAATCAACGAATAAAAAAAAAGAAATAGACATATACAATCAAACAAAATTTGTTACCTTTCCTTGTTATATGCTTATATATAATAAATTTTAATTTTATTAATTAATATAAATATATTAATAATAATAATACTAATTAATAGTATTTATATCAAAATAATAATAATAATAATAATAATAATAATAATAATAATAATAATAATAATAATAATAATAATAATAATAATAATAATAATAATAATAGAAATACTAATATTATTTATGATAATAATAATAATAGATTGTATTCTTTGTAATAATAATAATAACTATATAAATGATAATTTTATCAAAAAAAATATACTTATAATAATAATAAGAATTATATTATTGATGATACCATTAATTACAATTATATTAGAAATAATATAACAATGTATTTATATATACATATTTTCATATTACTATTACATATATATATTTTTAATATTGAGAGTGATTATTATATTACTACAACAATATAATTTATAATAAAACTTGTTATATTAATTGTTAATATTAAATAAAGTTATAACTTTACTACTAGTTATAGTGATAATGATATTAACAATGATATCAATAACATTAATAAGTATACAAATCAGATATATTAAATTCAATATTATAATTTTAGTAATTCTGATATTAATATTAATAGTAGCAATGAATGTATTAATAATATAATGATTACGATTAAACTTGTAATTACATTTAAACATTAATATTATATATTATACGATAACATATGTTGAATATTTATTATTTATACATTGTATATATGTTACCATATACTCTTAATTATTAATAAGAATCATATCTATATTTATTCATTTTTAAATTACACTTACTTATTTTTGTAGCTCATTTTACATATTTAGTTCAAATGTTTAAATTTTATTTTATAATTTTAAATTATTATATATATACTTACATCTATATATACTTATATATATACATATTTATTTGCAAACTATGGTTCGTGAATCATCGGGCATAATCAAAGGTCAACTGAATCCATATAAATAGTTCAAAGGTCAAATGTATGCACGAACACAGTTCAAGGTTTATGAGACTTCAACATTACAAACTTTGCTTATCATGTCGGAACATATGAATATTAAGTTTAAATTTGGTCGGAAATTCCCGGGTCGTCACACTGTGGCTCCGAGGGTCCGGGAGCAGACGGAGCTGGAATCTCCGTAGGGTCCACGTGTCCGCCAATAGTAGCCACTGGTGCCGGTGCACTACTACTAGCTCCGGAAGACGAAGTGCCGGGGTCACTGGTGCGTAGCGGGAACGGTGTGTCGGCAGCAGCAGCAGGTGGGGTGGCTGACGAGTCTAAACTGCCCAAAACGATAGCAGGTGGAACATCCGACATCTGAACAAGGAAAAATAAATTTTCCATGTCAGTAAGTCATAAAGCAAGCACGTATTAGGCCAACAGTTTAAATCATGTATAACAATAAGTAGCATGGCAATAATAACGAATCGCACAGAAGTAGCATGCAATCGAAAGCAAGTAATATCATACAGTAGTGAAATCGTGTAATATCATACGGCATATAGCAGTAAAAGTAAGCAACAGCATGCAGTAAGTTCAGCGGAAACAAGTAAACTAGCAAGTTGTAGATTAGTCCTATTAGTGAATCCTACTTGGGTCGGTCTTAGACTCACTAATGCATCCTAATTCCCTACAACCAATGCTCTGATACCAAATGTGATGCCCCGTACAAAACCATCGTGTACGAATAATCAACAACAGGATCATTACAAGGTTAAGTACTACATGCTGTAATAAAAGAAGTTGCATTCACGATAAAAAGGTGACGTCATAACCGACATCAAATGTTTTACACCAACAGTATGCTTCTACGAATAGCAAGCATGAATAAATGTATGTGACCCTTAGGTCATTACAAAACATAGTTCAAATGTATTAAAGTTTGAATGCAAGTTAAACAGTTCATGCGGTGATAACACTAGAGCAGCGGGTATCTACGGCAAGACTAGCACGACAGCGGAAGCAAATAACCTTAAGCACCTGAGAAAAACATGCTTAAAAATGTTAACACAAAGGTTGGTGAGCTATAGTTTAAGTATAACAGTATATAAGGTAGGCCACAAGATTTCAGTGCTACAAAGAGCGTTTCAAAACAGTATGATAAGGTATATGTTAACCGTGGGCACTTGGTAACTAACTTAACGTTTATACCCCCTGAAAGTACACTTGGAAAGTGCGTATGTCTACAAAGTATTAAACACTCGTTAAATGCTAGCGCGACTAGCCTGAGTGGGGATGTCAAACCCTATGGATCCATATCTAAGATTCGCGTTCACGGTTCAAAAACCAATGATTAAACGTTACCGAGCTAAAGGGAATGTTTATGCCGTTGTATAACCCACACATATATAAGTTTAAGTACTCGTTCCTAGTATGTAAAACATAAAATCCGCATGTATTCTCAGTTCCCAAAATAAGTTAAAGTAAAAAGGAAATGCTATAACTCACAATGATAAAGTAGCGGTAAAGTATGACTCGGAAAGTAAGCAAGTAATGAAGGTCGTCCAAACGGGTCCTCAACCTAAGTCAAATAGTACTAAGTCAGTAAATCGTCCGAAAAGGTTTAAAAGTATGTAAATAAGGTCTTAAGGGTCATCATCAATCATCATCAAACAAAAGGCGTAAAGTAAGTTTCGTTTATGAAAGTAGTTTAAAACAAAGGCTGAATTCAGTCAGTCACCACGGCCTCTACCCTTACTGAAATAAGGTGAGACCAGTGGCCATGGCTCCGTATATGAGTCCTTTAAGTGTGGTAAAATTTACAGAAGCAAACTCGTCTTTGTTTGACCGTGGCGATAGTCTAAGTGCGAGTAGGTCAGAAATTTCTGCACAACGTTAAAAGGACATAGTGACGATCGGAGGGCCATAAATCCTAAACCGTAACTCGCATTAAGATGAGTCCTATATGAAAAGTTATCTACTCGAACAGAGTTATTTGAAAATCATAATCACAACAGCCCAGGTCTTACTGATCAGACCCAGAATACAGAAAACAGACAGGTCAGTAGGTTCCAGTGGTTCTTGGTGTTCGATGCTTATCACGGTTCTCATCCTTGATGCATGTAGCTTCAAGTGTATGACTCGTTGATGTGTTTGCATCATTTTCACCAATGTTTGACCATCATAACCCAAGTGCAAGTCTAAGACATGAAGCACAACTCACTTAAGTGTTGCAAGTGTTTTGATGAACCAAAGTTACATCAAAGTCTTAGATCTAACACATACATGAACTTTAAAACTAATAATAAGTTACAAACTTGAAAGTAAACTCATGAAATCAAGATCTTAAGTTGTAGAACATAGTTCTTAGTTTGATCTTGAAGATCCAAGACTCAAAAGTCTAGATCTAACATAAGTGTACCAAGTTATAATAATAGAAAGTTTACTTACATGTTCTTGAACTTTTAAAGTTAACTTTAGTTCAAGATTAATGAGATCAAAGTTAACTAGTAACATTTGACCAATAACAACCAACAAACATGAAATTAAAGTACATAATACAAAGAAATAACTAAGTAAACAAGTAAAAGGTTCATGGTTGTTCATACTTCAAAGATTCAAACCAAAGTTTGATCTTTAGAAAGTAAACTTTAAGTTTACTTCATGAGCTTCAAGTATGATTTTAATCAACACATAAACTTACAATCTTTCAAGAATTTAAATGTAGAACATAACTAGTAAGTTAGGTTCTTATGTGTTCTTGTTAATACAAGATAAATGGAGAATCAAACTAAAGAGTTTGATTCTTGTAACTAGTAAAGAAAATAATTACAATAAAGTTCATGTAACTAAATAACAACAACATCTAACAAGTATCAAGTAATTATACAACATTAAAGAACAAAGATGATGATGATATGTGTATATGAAATTCTGTTTTTACAAAGGAAAGAAGGGAGAAAAAGTCTTCAAGTTACTTACAATATTTAGAAAGAAAAGAGAGAAAAAAAGTTGAGAGAATTTCAAGTATTTGTGTGTGTGTTTGAATGAGAGAAATGTGAGTAGAAGTAACAAGTAAAATGAAAAAAAAAAAAAAAAAAAAAAAAGGAACCCTCCCATACTACTCAAGGTTGACGGTTTTGGGGGAAGAGAAGAGGGGAGGTTTTGTTCACTAGATACTTGTATGTAAAGTCTTAAAAGTTGGATACTAGAGGTGTTTTTATGGGAAGTAACATGTAACTATATTCCTTATGTACATAATCAATCTAGTTAAGATCAAATGTAATACTTACATGTTAAGGTGGGCTAAACTAGTCCATAAAGATGTAGGGTGGACTTATAAGCCCAAGTATGTGTGTAAGTAACAAGTTAACTAAATAAGCTCAAGTCTAAATAAATAATAATCCAATAAAAGCTCAAGTAATTAACTAGTAATCATAGTTAATCAAAATGATTAATAAAACTTAATCATGAATGTAAATAATACTTGAAAATATTATTCGTGTAAGTTTCGTGTGTCACAAAGACGTTTCGGGCAATTAAAGTCAAGTACGGGCAATCATGGTAACAAGTAAATGTAATAACATACATTCGTTTAATCACACGTATTAATAATAATAATTATTAATAAATAAATGTTGGAAAATCTAGGGTCGTTACATAGGCCCAGTCTGAGGATGTTACAATTTTGCCACCGGAATGATATCACAAGACTAAAGGGAGTGGTGACTAAGGTTTTCAGTGCCATTGAAAATGAAAAGTAAAGCATTAATTTCAGATTTTCGAATAAAATAATAATATTAATTTTGTTACTCCGTATTATTTAATTTAAAGTAACATAATTCAATAAAATGAATTAAAAGTATAAGCATGTACTTATATTTACTTCCAAATTAAATAAACGAACTTGTTCTGTGATCCTTGTCACAAACTAGTCTTAACCAAATAATAAAATAACATTAATCATTTAATTAAAATAAAAGCATAATTAACCACACAATTATGCCTAAGGGCAACAAAGTTATCTTACATCTAGGCCTAGTCTGAGGATGTTACAAATCCACCCCCTTAAGAAGATTTCGTCCTCGAAATCTTGTCATGGTCAAACAGGCGCAGATAACGAGCCTTCATCAATTCCTTAATTTCCCACGTAAGGTTCAATCATAAACTATGCTTCCATTCAATAAGCACCATTCGGATCTCCTTCTTTCTCAATTTTGTTACCTTTATATCGACAATTTTAACCGGATCTTCAACTAACTTTTGATTTAGGTCCACCTTCAAATCACTCAATGGAACTAGTTGCGTCTCATCATCGACTTTACACTTCCTAAGGTAACACACGTTGAATGTGTTGTGTATTCCTGCTAACTCTGTCAGAAGCTCTAACATCACTGTCTGATCATTAACCCTCTGAATAATTTTGAATAGCCCAATGTACCTCGGGGCTAATTTACCTCGTTTACCAAATCTGATAACTCCTTTCCACGGTGAAACTTTCAAGTAAACACGATATCCCACCCCAAAGTTTACCGGACGTCTACGTGGATTGGCATACATTCCATGTCTATCACGTGCCGCTTTCAACTTTTCACGTGCTATCGCTACCTTTTCTGCTATTATCTGCAATAATTCTGGACCTGCAAACTGTTTCTCTCCGTCTTTTAACCAACAAGTCGGCGTTCTACATTTGCGGCCATACATCATCTCGTAAGGCGGCATACCAATACTCGAATGATAAGTAATATTGTAAGCGAACTCGATCAAAGGTAAATGTGTATCCCATGAACCACCGTACTCTAACACCCAGGATCTAAGCATATCCTCTAATGTCTATATTATACGTTCGCTCTGACCGTTGGTCTGCGGATGATACGATGTACTCAGATTTACCCTTGTTCCCCAACTTTTCTGTAAACTATTCCAGAAATTTGACAAAAATCTAGAATCCCTGTCGGATACGATAGATATCGGAACCCTATGTCGACTAACTATTTCTTTCAAGTATAAATCTGCTAGAATGCTCAACGAGGCTGTCTCTTTTGTTGCTAAAAGGTGTGCGCTCTTTGTGAGTCGATCAAAAATTACCCAAATCATATCATTACCTTTCTGAGTTCGAGGTAATTTAGTTACAAAATCCATCGTAATATGATCTCATTTCCACCCTAGAATTTTCAACCGTTGTAACGAACCATAGGGTTTCTGGTGTTCGGCTTTAACCTGGGCACAAATATGACATCTCTCTACCATTTGAGCAACATCTTTCTTCATCGTTGGCCACCAATACATTGGTTTTAAGTCATTATACATCTTCGTACTACCCGAATGGACAGTCAACCTTGATTTGTATGCTTCATTTAAGATCAAATTCCTTAAATTTCCAAGCATAGGCACCCAAATTTGGTTCTTAAACGTCTCAAGTCCTCAGGAATCGTTAGTCAATTGGTCTTTAATTTTAGTCATCAATTCAGTCTTTAAATTCTCCTCTAATAAAACTTGGGCTTGAGCTTGTCTTATCTGTTCAGCAAGGTCTGAAACTATTTCGGTTCTCGTAAACTTTACAATTTCCACAGTCTTTTTACAACTCAAAGCATCGGTAACAACGTTTGCTTTGCCCGGGTGATACTTTATTCACAATCATAGTCTTTTATAAGTTCTATATGCCGTCTTTATCGCATATTCAACTCTTTCTGCGTGAAAATATACTGGAAGCACTTATGATCTGTACATATTACACACTTTGAAGCGTATAAGTAGTGTCTCCATAGCTTCAACTCAAATATCACTGCAGCCATTTCTAAATCATGAACCGGATAGTTACGTTCGTGTATCTTTAACTGACCAGAAGCGTACACAATCACTTTATCTCTCTGCATCAGTACACACCCCAACCCGACAATGGATGCATCAAAGTAAACCACAAAGTCGTCTGAACCCTCTGGTAACGCTATCACTGGAGCCTGACACAACAATTGTTTCAAAGTCTAAAAGACCTGTTCTTGTTGATTACTCCATCGAAAACTTAAGTATTTTATGGTAAATTTGTTCAACGGGGCCGCTATTTTAGAAAAATCTTTTATAAACCAGCAAAAATAACCCGCAAGACCCAAGAAACTCTTAACTACTGTCAGAGGCTTGGGCGAATTCCATCCTATTACCGTTTCTATTTTAGATGGATCTACTTTAATACATGTCTCACAGATAACATGACGCAAAAACTGCACTTCTCGAAGCCAGAACTCACACTTCGAGTTAGCGTATAACTGCTCTTACTTTAATAATTCCAAAAACATTCGAAGATGTGTCGCATGATCGGCCTTCATCATGGAATATACCAATATATCATCTATAAACACAATAACAAATCGATCTAAATACAGCTTACAAACCCTGTTCATCAGATCCATGAAGACTTCCGGAGCATTCGTCAACCTAAATGGCATAACCAAGAACTCGTAATGCCCATATCTCGTTATAAACGATGTCTACGGTATATCTGATTCTGCAACCCGAACCTGATGATACCAGAATCTTAATTCTATCTTCAAAAAGTACGACGCACCTTGAAGTTGATCGAACAGGTCGTCGATTCTAGGCAACAGATACTTATTTTTAACCGTTCTCTTATTTAATTCTTGATAATCTATACACATTCTCAGAGTACCGTCTCTCTTTTTTACAAACAACACCGGCGCACCCCACGGTGAAGAGCGTCAGGTGCGTGATCAACCTCTCCTGGCCAGTTTAGTGTTACTATCGGATTTGGATTTCCTGAATACTCATGAGGCTTACAATCTGGAAAATGTTTATACCTACATTCTTCTTTGTTTCAACCAAGGGTTGTTAAAACATCGACACTTGATAAGGATACATCATTTGATTATGGTACTAGTAGTTAAAATGAGGTGGCACTTGATATTGTGGTGGCATTTGAAACTGAAAGTGAAATGAAAACTGTGGTTTTGTGGAGCTTCCAACGGTGCGGACCCAAACTAAGGTGCTGGAAAACCCGTAGGTGGAGGTTCAACGATTACAACTGGAGTAACACTTTCTATTTTAGTAACTCTATCACGCGTTTCTTTTAGATGACTCTCTAGCTGCAAAATATACTCACTTTCATGTTCATAGCCTTCATCCGGAGCTCTGAACGTTCCGGGGTCGAGGGGCATTGACTTGTTGTCTTCTGTCAGCAACACATTTCTTAACTCATCATTTCACCAAAGCTTAGTAGATAATCGATTAGTGCATATCAACTGTACCAACAGTCTCATTCACTAATCTCTTCCCCACATTATGTTTGACACACTCAAGTTGAAGTTTGGGGACATGACATCCAAGTTTATATGTCGCCATACCTATACTCTGATATTAACTTTAACATCGTACTTTTTTAATACACGACGAAATTTATTAATCAAACATCATAAATATATATATATATATATATATATATATATATATATATAAACGTATGTGTGTGTGTGTGTTAAACATATTAATACTATGTATTACATATCACTAAGTGTTACATTTTCAACATTAGTATATTAAATACAGACAAACATAACAAATCATACAAGCTCTTCTCCCATTCCCAAAACATGCAAATTGTCCTAACCTGCAGGCAAGAACATGTGGGGGATTGGCAAGAAGGTAAGTGAATGAAACATCCTAACAGATACAAGAAGACAGCGTCAAGCTATAACACAATTACATATACGCAACAAGTACAACATCATAAAGAGACCGGCGGTCTGGCCTGACTTGCAAATACTAGCTGATCGGGCTAGAGTTTACCGATAGTTCTCGTTACTTAATACTTAGTATAGTGATCCAGACGCAATGCATGCATCATTCAAATCTATACTACACATACAGTAACAGTTGAACTCAACCTCACAAATCAAGGTTGACCCCTCTTTTATCCAACCTCACAATTCAAGGCGAACATTTACATTGTGCACATAACAATATCTATACAACATAGTATATTTAACAATAACATAATCAGGTCAATCAGAACATGGCAATAGTAGCATAACTTTCTACTTTATACAAATACCAAAAGGATATTCTCACTCATTTGATAAAATCAAAAATTCATAATTCTAATATTACTGAGACTTCTCTTTATTCTTATCTCCTGAGAATATAATATCCCATGTTAGTACATTTTTCTAAATCATGTTCTATAACTAAAAAAGTTTAACAATATTAAACACATCACATGGGTCAAGATTGCACCTGGCTCATTCATTAAATTAAATCATTCGCACACCAAACATAAGGAATGCGCGGATGACCCGACACGAGTACCAAGACCAAAATTAATCAGGTCAATATGTTAGTATTAGTTTTTACGTGCAAAATGAGCCAATACATTCTAGATAGGTGGTGAAAAACGATGGAAATAGATGCAGACGAATGATTAAAAACACTCCTTGCACGTGCAGCTAGGACCAAGTGAGAAATGTCAGGAAACCGACCTTTTCAATGAAAAATTATGAAAAAACGAGTCACTCTCGATATTCTACAAGTCAGAAGCTTCTATCACTTTCTTGTTGAAAAGACACTTTACTAGTTGTAGTTTGTATATGTAACCTACTTACTCATCTTTGTACAAGTGCTATATAGGTATCTCTTTTAGCTGGTGCCGGTCGGCAGCATATCACTAATTTGTACATTAAATTTTTTTAAACTGAAAAATGGATAAAACTAGTCCGGACCGGCTCACGCGTTGCGGCGGGGACTTTCGGCCTGCGTATTATAAATATAGTGTTGTGTATTTACAGGGGAGAAACGGGTCATGTGTTAAGCGCCGTTGTAGGTATCGCCGTCTTCAGTGTTTTTTAAAAAGTATCCGTTTCGAACGTAGTTAGTTTCGTTTTGTTGATAAAATTATTTCGAGTATAACGGTGCTGTCGAAAAAATTTAACTCGCGTCGAGGAGGAAGATACGGGCTGTCGTTGTGTTTAGCCTTTTTTAAAAAGTGCCTGTTTCGAACGTGGTTAGTTTCGTTTTGTTCATAAGATTATTTCGAGTCTGGCACTGCCATCGAAAAAATTTAACTCGTGCCGAGCGGGAAGATAAGGGTTGTTGTTGTGTTTAGCCTTTTTTGAGAAGTGTCCGTTTCGCGTATAGTTAGTCCTGTTGGGTTGGTAAGATTTTTTCGAGTTGAACGGTGGTCTCTGAAAAATTTTAACTCGCACCCAACGAGAAGATAGGGCCCGTTAAAAATTCGGGTGGGTTTAGTTTTTTATATTTTAATTAAATTATATAATTTACACTTTTCACCCCTAAAAAAGTGTAAACTTGAGGGATCGATGTGGAAATATAGGCAAAATTGAGGGACTATTTGTAATGTGAACGTACAACCAAGTATAACTAAAACTACATTAATTTAAGGTTAATAATTATGTATTTGGTCCCTGAAATTTATTTGACATTGCACATTATGGCTACAATCTATTTTTTTTATAACTTGGATAGCCTTATAGTTTTGCACAAAAATTACCCAGTTAGTCCCTGACTCTAACGGATGTTAGTCAGAGCCCGTCAAATGATAACATGTGCTCTTCACATGAGGGTAGTTCTATCATTTTAGGTTTATTTCTGAAAAAATTTCATTCTTCGTCCCTGAACTTTACATCAAATTTGACTACATGTCCTTTTTCTTTTTTTTATGCATTCCTCGTCCCTAATGTATCAAAAATCTACATCCCTCGTCCTACCGTTTAGATTCTGTCAATTTCAGCCGTTTGTTCAGTCATGTGCAAAGCATGTGAGGGTACTTTGGTCTTTTTATATTATTTCTTTTCTTTATTACTTAACTTATCTTTTTACCCTCATCCTCGTCATCTTCATCATTTCCAAATTAAAAACCCTAATTTTATACTTTTATAAAATCAACAAATCAAATTAAAACCCCTAATTTTGAGGGTATTTTCTATCTCAAATTAAAACCCCTAATTTCAACATATTCGTCTAATTCCGATGGTTTAAAACCTAGTCCCAGTCCCAAACCCTCTATTCTCCAGAAAATTCCGATCAGATCTGGTTACGATATCTCCGTCCGGAGATGCAGCGGCAACGGCGGTGGTTGTCTGAGATGGCATATGAGCGACGACGGCGGTTCAATATCGTTCAGAGATGACATCTGAAAAACATGTTAACATTGGTGGATGTATCACGTGGGTGATGGTGGAGATTAAACGTAGTCGATGGTGGTTGATGGTGTTCGCCGGAGATTAAAGGTAGTCGATATGGGTGTAATTTACATCAGGTACCACCCAACACTTCGTGATGTATCTACTGATTTGTGTTCATTAGTTGAGTTTATTATGTGTATTGGTTTGATGCCTGCAAGTTTATTAGGTGATGAGTTTCATGTGTGAGGTTCATATTGAGTTTATTGATTCTGTATGGTTTTGTTCATTAACAGAGAATGTGAGCTTTATTTTAGGTTTTGTTCTAGATCAAAGCTTTGATGGTTTATAATTTTTTTTTTTAATTTCATTAATTTCATTAATCAATTTCAATCAATCAGTTACAGTTTATGTTAAGATTCATACACGGGTTTATAATTTTGAGTTGAAGGAGATGAAGGTGAATATAGATTAGTTACCTAAGCAGAAGATAAAAAAAACCTCGAGCTTGGGGAAGAAAACATTGAAAAAACAAAAATACCCCCACATGATATGCACATGACTGAACAAACGGCTGAAATTGACAGAATCTAGACGGGAGGACGAGGGATGTAGATTTTTGATACATTAGGGACCAGTAATGCACAAAAAAAAAAAGGACATGAAGTCAAATTTAATGTAAAGTTCAGGACGAGGAATGAAATTTTGTCTTTATTTCTACATACCACATTTTAATTCAACATTTGTTCACCTACTAACCTGATCACAAATCTGAGAACAACATGGGTGACACCTGCAACTCATCCAATAAATATATTAAAAAATCGAGATTGTACACTCGGTTGAAAAAGAAATCACAAACACACAAGGATGCATCCAACTTGGACCCTTTACGCTTGGTTTCTGAGATTTTTTACGAAAGAAATAAACGAAGTGAAGAAAAATGAAGGGGAATAAAGCGGAATCTTTCCGATTTGAAAGGAACAAGCAGAGAAAAAATTAGACACAATTTTCATTCTACTTATTTCTATTTCTTTACTTAAAAAAACACAGGAACACCAAAACTTTTTTCTTTATTTTTTTCAAATTATTTAGTTTCTTCTAAATTAAAACTCTGGAAGAAAGGCTAACAACCAAATTTAGTGGGGAAAAATTTGACCGAAAAAACGATAGCCCGCCCTTGACCTTCACTTGTTTTGTTTACGCAACAGTTACCACAACCAAATCGTCTGCCTCACGAACGGAGTTCAGATCCTAGTTTAGATCGTTGGTTCGGATTCACACTTTGATAGCCAAAATCTCGTTCTACATGACCGGAGTCAGGATATCTGAGTTTGGATCTCTTTCTTCTGACCAGTACGCTCAGATCCAAAAATTTAAAAGACGTAGATGATGACAAATTCGAGATTCGATGCCAGTGTTGAAGATGGAGATTAATGATATATTTTGTTCTACACCGATTTACAATGAATTGATTTAACTGACATGGAGTTTGTTTGTTTTGGTGTAATTAAAGCGGGTTTTGTTGAAAGAACGAATGTGGAGCCCTGAGAGTCAAAGATGATTGGAAAAATTCACAAACAATTTTCTGTATCATCATTACCATAGGGGATCAAAAAAAATAATTAAAAAAATAGGGGATCATATCCTCATACGGTGGCCTCGGTCGATTTTGTTTACTTGGTTATTGTGTATTGCTTCAAATGTACTTTCCAATCTTTTCAATTGTTGTTTGTAACATAACTAGTTTTTAAAAGACCCGTGACATCACGGGATTTTAAAGGAAATTTTTTTTGAAGGATATGATATAGTTGACGGTGTTATTTAACAAAAATGTGGATGTTACAAATCAACAAATGTATGACATCATGGGCTAATAAGGATTCTGCACATTTCTTTAAAAAAAATAAGGAAACACTCAAAATTCTACAAATCAACAAATACAAAATTATGCCATCTGAGAGAAAACACAATATATTCAATTTAAGAATCATATCCATCAATCAATAGACTGAAATTGAACTGGCCTTAAGTAATAACCCCATGTCATAAACATGGAATTAATTTTATCAGCATGATGTTCATGTTGCCTCTCCCATATTATACTTGATCTTCATCATTTGAAGGAGCATCATCTAGCTTCATTTGTTCAAAACAAAAACAAAACTATTAATCAAGGCGTACATATATCTATTTTCAAGTTAGTATCCAAATTTTTAACAATTTAATAATGAAAAAAAGCTTACTGAATTAGTCCTAAGGATTATAAGTTTCATATAAATATAAATGTAACATCTTTTAAACCTTCGTAAATGCAGAGCATTATTTAAGAACTAATACCAAGTTTTATATTCAATCCTAAATGTATAGATTTAGACATTCTATAAATATATCTTACAGCTTTTATACTCCATTTATACATTATAAAAATCCAGTTTCAGCTGTTATGGTTTCTTGTGTTGAATTATTTAAACCGAAAATCACAAAGTGGAATAGTGTCCAGACAAAAAGATGATACAACTTTAATGACGAATTCTATAGATGAAAATGGAAGTTTTACAATGAATCACTAAAGTGGTAGACACATACCACAAAAATGTTGAATCCATTCTATATACTTACCTGAAAATGCAATAGAGACATCCATGCTGAAGGCACTTTCACTGTCTTCTTCGAAGAAATATTTGGACATAAAACAGACCTGAATTATGCATGCTAATTGACATAAGCAATCATTCTAATCATTCAGTTGAAATTTAGGTTACTAATGATATAAGATGAATGATGAATATGTAACAACACTGAAAAAAAATTATTTGAACTTCCTATACATAAGAGAAAAAATGGTACATGTAATGCAAGATTATATAACCCCAGCCATTGTCTTTCACACAAATATACAAATCACATATTTAAATCAACAAAAATCTCTATTATCAAATCATATAGAACCGCAAATAATCAATTACCTCGTTAAATATAAATGCATGGGGACTCTGTCTACTGTGAACGAACTCCCCAGAATTCGTCCAACATGTGCTTGCTTAATTCTTAGAGTGTGCTATAAAAAAAATAACCAAGTAATATAAGTCAAACAATGATGAACAACACTATTAACAAACCTTCTACATAACATAATTCAATAAAAAATTTATACTTTTATTAGTTGACATCTACTGTACCATTCGAAATTTGATAAAAAGAAAAGTGACATGCATACTAACCAAGGGTAACACTGATATTTAGCGGTCTGCAGGAAATATCGTTGAAAGATTGATATATGTTGAAGCAGTCTCTGCAACAACTAAAGAGGCAGTGATCGAAAAGGCTATACAAAACCTGCAAATTAAAGTTTTGTTTAAAAATCTTGAAATGAAGGGTTTAAAAATAAAAATAAAAAATTAAAATTTACCAGGCAAAAATAAAAACCGAGCAGATTCTATACTATAAGCAAAAAGGACAAAATCAGAGCGTACATACGATCCATGTGAATGCAAGAAACCGTTATAAACGCATTCGTGTTGATATGTTTCTGAAGAAAGTCCATATAGTCCAAGATGAACATACCATCTCACTGATAAACTCGTGTCCATATCTAGCAAAATGTCAAACTAATGGTTAGATTTTACTATATTGGCTTAATATACCATACTTTTGAATGAACACATAAGAATAGAAGCAATACTAAATAAAAGTGTATGAATTGAATTTACTTTCAATGACATTATCAGACATCCAATATAACATTAACATACCCTAATAATGTCCAAGATGAAATGCACAAATCAATAGTAATTTCAGCTCGTCATTTCATCGAGCACCTGGTAAGCGTTCAAGAACATTGCATAAACTTAAAAGATACCCATTGAGCATTGACCAGGCAACTTCTAATCACAAATCGATACAAAAAGAACAACTTTACTCACCTTTTGAAGATATAAACAATGACTCACCTTTAGAAATCTGCAAATAGATCCATATATCATCACAAAGTTATAAACATCCCAGTTTAGAAATCATCACTTTCAATTACAATAGACTTACCATAGAAGCAGCAACCCATTAAATTTATAAACATGAAATCGTAATCATACAGAGAAACGAAATACTCACCGAGTGCAACGGACAAACACATTTGATATTCGATCTTCTCGCATCAAAATTTAACTTGAATATGGAGCAATTTGAAGGAAGAAATGGAATCAGAAAAAAATAAGAAAATGAGTACAAATTATAGAGTTGCTCAATACTAACCTGTTTTTGGGATGGATTTTGGGCGCGAGTTTCGAAATCGCTTGAAAATTATGGTTTCTGTTGGACGGCAGCCTAACATTTTGACAAACATTTAATGCATGTGAAAATTGTGAAGTTGAAAGAAGAATAGTATGGCTATGTTTTGTGGTATGTTTTCATACATTGTGTTCACATGTACCTAATACATGTGTAAGATGCATTATAAATACATGGCCATAGAGAAGGTGAAGATCATCCACAAAATAAGATCACAAAAGAAAAACACAGTTGATCGATAATATCAACAGAGAGTGTGTATTTGTGAGGTTGAGAGTTTTATTCTTGTAAGGAGTGTAAAGGAGTGTACGGAAAACTTAGATTTTATACTAAAATCTAAGGGGCTTGGGTTTGGGTTTAACTCATAGTGTACTTTTTTCTTGTACTGGGTTCTTTTATATTATAAGAATAAAGGAGACTCTTGGGGTGGACGTAGGCAGGGTTTGCCGAACCATGTTAAATCGTCGTGTTATCAGTTACTTTATTTGCTTTCTATTATTTCTCGCAAGTTTGTCTCAAACAAATTATATCCTCGCTTCCGCTGGTGTGGGTGTGTCAGGCAAGTTGTCATAACAAGTGGTATCAGAGCGTATCCAGGTTTATCGGATAGTTTTTTGGTTTTAAGGTGGAGCCATTTGATGGAACCGGGAATTTCACCTTGTGGCAAGTAAGGGTGAAGGATGTCCTGGTTCAGCAGGGCTTGGCAAAGCCGTTAAAGGGTAAAAAGGACGGCAAGCTAGAAAAGATGACGGATGACGATTGGAATGACATCGAGGAAAGATGTGTCAGTATCATTCGCCTTTCCGTCAGTGATAAGATCATTAATAATGTCAGTGGCGAGACAACCGCAACAGGGTTGTGGGTGGCCCTCGAGAAGTTATATCTGAGGAAGAATATGACCACAAAGCTAAACTTGAAGCGTGATCTTTATCGGTTGAAGATGGAGGA
This sequence comes from Rutidosis leptorrhynchoides, assembly GCF_046630445.1. Classification (NCBI taxonomy): domain Eukaryota; kingdom Viridiplantae; phylum Streptophyta; class Magnoliopsida; order Asterales; family Asteraceae; genus Rutidosis; species Rutidosis leptorrhynchoides. Next base: position 424,499,071 of record NC_092333.1, on the reverse strand, counting down.
TGGCGGGAATATCATTGAACACATGAACGTGTTTAATGGTCTGGTGGATCAACTTGCAAAAGTTGAAGTTAATATTGAGGAAGAAGATAAGGCCCTTATTCTTCTTACCTCTCTTCCCAGTTCGTATGATACTTTGGTTACTACTATTCTTTACGGAAAGGCTACCGTAAAGATGGAGGAGGTAGTACCGGCACTTTTATCTCAGGATAAGAGACAAAGATCTGATGGCCGTTATGAGCATGAGTTTGCTATGGTTGGTCATGGAAAGGGAAGGTTTGCCGAAAACAGATCTGGTAATAAAAGTAGGTTCAGATCAAGAGACGGTGTGAAGGGTGTTCAGTGCTTCAAATGTCAAGAGTGGGGTCATTACAAGAAGGATGTCATAAACAAGCCTTCCCCTTAGCTTAAAAAAAATCAAGAAAAAAAACAAAAAAAAAACTAGGGCGTTTGATGATGTCATTAAGGGGTGATATTTTTTAATTAAACAATTACCAAAAATATATATATATATATATATATATATATATATATATATATATATATATATATATATATATATATATATATATATATATATAGCGTAACAGATATCAACATTGCATCCTTGCACACTGAATACTTCTTGAAACTCTCACGCGTGCCTTCCTGAACTGAGCATGCTTCTCTTGAAGCTTTCAAGACTCCTTTTTCCCTAATCAAATTAAAAAGTAGACACAACCACTAAAACTCTCTACCAAACCCTTGAACTCGCTCCTAAAATCCATCCCAAAATCGATCTTCGATCGGAAAAAACCTTCAGACAGCAAAACCCTAAATCGATTTTTAAAGAAACTGTTATGACAACTTGCCTGACACACCTACACCAGCGGAAGTGATAATGCTAAAAACGAACATATATTTCATAGCATTATCCCTCAAGAAAGACAAGATTTTAGTTGCAACTGTTCTATTTACAAGTGATATTCGTTTAAATAATAAAAGGTGAAGACAAAAGACAGATTCAACGAATTGAAGACGCAAACGACCAAAAAGCACAAAAGTACAAAGTACAATCAAAGAGGTTCCAATTAGTGATAAGAAACGTCTCAAAATTACAAGAGTACAAGAAGCAAAACGCAAAGTACAAGATATTAAATTATACACAAGGACGTTCGAAAATCCGGAACCGGGACCAGAGTCAACTCTCAACTCTCGACGCAACGGACTAAAAATTACAAGTCAACTATGCACATGAATATAATATAATATATAATTAATTCTTAAAATTAATATATATATTATATTATATTATAAAAACCGTCGGCAGAAGAAAACAACAACATGTGAGCCTCCCCAGCTGGCCATGCGATCGTATGACCTGGAGGAGCAAAACTCATGCGATCACATGAGCCCCTTTTCCAGCCCACATTGCCTATAAAACTCGCGTTTTTGGTGAACATCAAACACATCTTTTTCTCCTCATTAAACGGTAAAAAACCACCTTTTTATAATAATAATAATATTACTTATATATATTTGTATTTTTATAAGATAAACCTAATATAGCGTTAAGCTTTGTTTAAAAGATTTCCCTGTGGAACGAACCGGACTTACTAAAAACTACACTACTGTACGATTAGGCACACTGCCTATAAGTGTTGTAGCAAGGTTTAGGTGTATCCATTCTATAAATAAATAAATATCTTGTGTAAAATTGTATCATATTTAATAGTTTTTCCTAGTAAAATATAAGCTATTTCATATACACCTAGCATAACATCAAGTATTTTTGGCGCCGCTGCCGGGGAATAGCTAAAACGCCGGAAGCGCAACGCTATTAAAAAAAAAAGATTTTTATTAATTTTTAGTTTACTTTTGTAAAAAAAACGCTTTTGTAAAAATACTTTTTAAAATATAATATATTCAAAAATATAAAAAGAAAAAAATTTTATATATTTTTAATAGTTTGTTAAATATATATATATATATATATATATATATATATATATATATATATATATATATATATATATATAAGTGTTATAAAGTTTCTTTATTTTTATTTTTGTAAAAATATAAATTTTATTTAAATATTTTGTAATTATATAAATCAGAAATTAAAACAGAAAAAAAAATTAAATATAAAAACACTCGGCCCGTACTGTAGCATCCCACTCACTGGCCCGAAACCCTAGCCCATGCGATCGCATGGCTGGGTAACTTAGAACTCATGCGATCGCATGAGTGTGTCTGACACGCCAACAATCAACCCTAATCAGCATTAATTACGGTGTATTATTTATTATTATTATTTAAACCCTAATTAGGTTTTTAATTATTTATTATTTAGTTTAGTTTTTAGATTTAATTTATATATTTAGTTTAATTAGTTTAAATAAATTATAAAATTAATAGTTTTATAAAATAAATAATATAAAAATAATATTTTTATAAAAAATTGTACTTTTTACAACTTTAAGTATATTTTTATATTTTGTCTCTTTTTAATTATTTTAGCGTAATTTTTGTATTTTTCGCTCGTATTTAGTTTTAAGACATAGTTTTTGCCATAGTTATTTTTATTTCTAGATTTTTAGGCTTTACCGTAAAATCCCTTAAGTGCTTTTTTTTAGACTAAGATCTAGGTGCTTTAGAATTTTGCGACGCCGTTTTTAGTTTTTAGTTCCTTTTTAAGTTATTGCCATTTGGGATATAGTTTTTCTATTAAGCTTTAATATTTTTAGACGCAACTTTTAATTCTTAGTTTTTAGTTCCTTTTTAAGTTTCGACGCGTTACTTTCTTATTTTTATTTTTCAACGCCTATTATTTTTCGCCTTTTTATTTTTCGACGTTTTTCGACGCGCTCTTTTTCTTTCTTATTTCTCGCTATTCTAGTTTTAGGACTTAGATTTTATTTTCTACTTCTTCTCTAAATTTCTTTAATTTACGAAAATTTATTTTAAGCGGTTAAATTGATAGACATCAAAATTTTCTGGTTCGTAGACTTCAAAATATATAATTTTTTTTTTCTTTTTATATTTTCGAATATATTATATTTTAAAAAGTATTTTTACAAAAGCGTTTTTTTTACAAAAGTAAACTAAAAATTAATAAAAATCTTTTTTTTAATAGCGTTGCGCTTCCGGCGTTTTAGCTATTCCCCGGCAGCGGCGCCAAAAATACTTGATGTTATGCGAGGTGTATATGTGATAGTGTTCCAAATGAACATATATTTAGTAGCAATATCGTTCCAATATGTAAAGTTTTTTAATGTAATTTCCTTATTTTTAGTTGTAATAGTTAAATAAATAAGTGCGAAGACGAAAGACGCAAATCGCTCGAAAATGAAGATTTAAAGACAAAAACGAAGATTTGAAAGACCAAAACATCCAAAAAGCTCAAATGTACAAGATACAATTCAAAAGGTTCAATTTATTGATGAGAAACGTCTAAAAATGACAAGAGTACAAGTTACAAAACGCAAAGTACAAGATATTAAATTATACGAAAGGACGTTCGAAAATCCGAAACCAGGACATGAACCAACTCTCAACGCTCGACGCAACGGTGTAAAAATTACGAGTCAACTATGCACAAGAATAAAATATAATATTTAAATAAATCATAATAAGAATAATATTAAATAATAAAAAGTTGTTAATTGAGCATAGTTCAGGGGTCGTAAATGAAAATTCATTTTATAATTTGGCCTATAAAAGAACGATCTATGTTCGATGAATTAGGAGGGAGAATTTTTTGTTCGATCTTTTTTTTTTTCTTCGATCAATTATCAATTATCAATATCTATATTCTATATCTCTATCATAATGTTAATGTAATAAGATATAACAATAATCTTAATTTTAAGTTTAAATTATGATAATAATAAGATTTATGATAGAGATCATTTGAGTGTGTAAGTCGAAATTCTGTCCGTGTAACGCTACGCTATTTTTAATCATTGTAAGTTATGTTCAACCTTTTTACATTAATGTCTCGTAGCTAAGTTATTATTATGCTTATTTGAGCCGAAGTAATCGTGATGTTGGGCTAAAATATTAAGACGGGGTTATTGAACTTTGTACCATAATTAAGGTTTGGGCAAAAGACCGACACTTGTGGAAATTGGACTATTGACTATTAATAGATGGGGGGTATTGTCTAATTGAGTGACAACTCATTGGAGTCTGTCGAACCTATCTTCAAATTAATTAACCTAATAATTAATAATGATTATGGTTGTCCTATTTAGTGACGTTCATATGGAATCTGTTATAATCATTTAATTAATCAATTGGGTTGGGTAATTGATTATTCATTCTGATCAAGTGGATGAATTAATATTCATAAACTAATTAAAACAGGGGTGGATTACATACAGTGATAACTGGTGTAATTGTTGACAGAAGTGATAACTGCGTCACAGTTTAAATCCTTAATCAGTTGGAATATTTGACTTCGGGTATAAGGGTAATTTGACGAGGATACTCGCACTTTATATTTATGACCGATGGACTATTATGGACAAAAACCAGATAGATGTATCAAATAAACCAGGACAAAGGACAATTAACCCATGGTAATAAATTAAAATCAACACGTCAAACATCATGATTACGGAAGTTTAAATAAGCATAATTCTTTTATTATATTTCTCATCGTATCTTTATTTACTGTCATTTTATTACTCGCAATTTTATTTTCTGTCATTTTATTTATCGCAATTTATTTTACGCACTTTAATTTTTGTCATTTATTTTTACGCTTAAAATCGACAAACCGGTCATTAAACGGTAAAACCCCCATTTTATAATAATACTACTACTTATTTATATATATATTTTTACAAATAAACTTAATAATATAGCGTTAACTTCACCAGCTCCCTGTGGAACGAACCGGACTTACTAAAAACTACACTACTCTACGATTAGGTACACTGCCTATAGTGTTGTAGCAAGGTTTAGGTATATCCCATCCGTAAATTAATAAAACTTGTGTCATATTTTGTAGTATTTTGTATTAAAAATAATACTATTTCGTACCCTCACGCTACATCATCAAGTTTTTGGCGCCGCTGCCGGGGACCTCTAAAACGCTATATTTTTAATTTATATTTGTGAAAATATAAGTTTGTAAAAAAAAAAATAATAATAATTTCGACCGTGTGTCAAAGTGTGTTACAAATTTCGAACTTGATAAACTAGAAAAATCCTACACATGTGCGATAGTCCCAAAATATATCCATACATAACCATAATTAATTAAAAAAAAAAAAAAAACTATTGTTTTTGGGTTGTTGTAAATTCTGGGACCCACCCATGTGGAGTTGTCAAAAATTTGTAAAAAGTTGATGGACAAGAGAGTCGTCTAGAATTGAACATCTATAATCTATAAACTTCTAATTAGGAGATAAAATAGCAGTAGATACACATACATTTGGCACAAGCTTGAGCAAAGAATGTCAAAATTTTCTAGTGGTACGAGTATTTTTAAATTATTTTTGATATAATCAACATTTACCAAAAACATTTGTCTATATTTGGTACGAGTATTATTAATAATTTTAATCTATATTTTTTTTTTTTTCGCTGTCCTAAAAAAAAATATATATAATAATTTAAAAAAAAAAAAAAAAAAACAACAACTACAACTTGCAATTGTCGGCCGAAATTAAAAGGGTGCAAGTTGGGGCAATGGGGCCATATACACTATTGCTAATTGCTAATTAGTGTTAAAAAAAAAAAAAAAAAAAAAAAAAAAAAAAGAATGGCAAATGGGGTTTAAAGGTGTCGTTTTTTTTTTATCACAAGTTGAAATATATAACCCATATCTATTTTATAAAACTTGTGTATTTTTTTTTTAATAACACTCTAGTTACAATTTTTAGTATTTAGTTTAGTTTTTGCCATAGTTTTAATTTTTATTAGATTTTTTTTTTAGACTTTGCCGTAAAATCCCTTAAGTGCTTATTCCTTAGACTAAGTTTTAGGTGCCTTAAAATTTTGCGACGCCATTTTTCGTGATATTTTCTTATTTTTTTTTTTTCCTTCGACGCCTTTTACCTATGTATCAATTACAATTCCAATTAGTAATCTCTATTTGTAGTTTTAATTTTAAGATAGTGATAGTTATAAGGTTGGATTAATCGCGTGTTTTTAAAGTCTTATAAGCCACTCTTCGCCTTTTTTTTTATTTTTCGACCTTTTTCGACGCGCAATCTTTTTCTTTCTTATTTCTCGCCATTCTAGTTTTTAGGACTTAGAATTTTTTCTACTTCTTCTCTAAATTTCTTAAAATTACGAAAATTTATTTTAAGTGGTTAAATTGATAGACATCAAAATTTTCTGGTTCGTAGTAATAGTTGGATTTGTACGTGGACCGGGTTATTGGAGCCAAACAGTACTCAATTATATTGAGACCAAACGAATCCTGCCCCTCTGCTGCATCTTTTGGCTATTCGAAACGTGGGCAAAATCAGAAAAGTCTATTAATTGGATAACTTATTATAATTTTTCTTTCCTTTTTAAAAACTAATAGGATATTCAGTGAATGCACCGAGCAAAACGTTCACCACCTTTCATACGTTCACCACCTGTAACTCGATCAAGACATCTAGCAAATATTGTCGCCGTTGATTTTTCTTTAGAATCGTCATCTAGTCGAACAAGAACTCCAACTCAAATTTCCGATAATCCATCTTTTGAACCCGACTTCACAATTAAGAACCCGGAGCATATTCAAGGACAATTCCAAGATCCTGAACCACTAATTATTCCTCCTGAACCACAAACCGTTAAATCAGAATCCTCTAGTGATTCGTATTCAACAAATTCAATTATGGAAGTAACGGAACCTCTAAGTATGGAAGATCGAATGAGAGCCACACGCACGGGCCAAGGTCACGCCATTATTAAGCCAGAAGTTAATGCGTCAGATTATGAAATCAAAGGACAAATTCTACACATGGTAACTAACCAATGCCAATTCAGTGGTGCACCGAATGAAGATCCTAACGAACACCTTCGTACGTTTAAAAGAATTTGTACACTATTCAAAATCCGAGAAGTGGAAGATGAGCAGATCTATCTCATGTTGTTTCCCTGGACTTTAAAAGGAGAAGCCAAAGATTGGTTAGAATCGTTACCTGAAGGGGCGATTGACACATGGGATGTTTTAGTTGAAAAATTTCTTAAACGATTCTTTCCGGCATCCAAAGCCGTGAGACTTCAAGGAGAAATTGTTACGTTCGCGCAAAATCCAAATGAAACATTATATGAGGCGTGGACAAGATTCGGAAGGATGTTGAGAGGATGTCCTCAACACGGATTAGATACTTTTCAAATAGTACAAATCTTCTATAAAGGCGTAGACATCGCCACACGAAAAGACATCGACATAACCGCTGGTGGATCCATTATGAAGAAAACCGCAACTGAAGCTTACAAAATTATTGATAACACAGCCTCCCACTCGCATGAGTGGCACCAAGAAAAAGATATCTTTCGATCATCTAAAGCGGCTAGAGCCGATTCTAGCCATGACTTTGATTCCGTTTCCGCAAAAATAGATGCTTTCGAAAGACGAATGGAAAAGATGAATAAAGATATTCACGCAATACGAATCAGTTGTGAGCAATGCGGTGGACCACACTTAATGAAAGACTGTCACATTGAACAAACGATGGAACAACGTGAGAATGTTGTCTACATGAACCAAAGGCTGGAAAATAGTTATCAGAATAATTATCAACCGCCAAGGCCAAACTTCAATCGAAATCAAAACATTCTTTACAATCCAAAAGGACCCGACAATAACTCGTATAACCAACAAGGTCCTAATAACCAACCAACTCAAAACAACACTTTCAATCAACAAAGACCTGGCTTGTATAAACCACCACAACAAACCGACGAGAAGAAGTCAAATCTGGAAGAAGTGGTATTTAAGCTAGTTGAATCTCAAACACAATTTATTACATCTCAAACCCAAACGAATGAGAAGTTTGATCAGTCATTAAGAACTCAACAAGCTTCCATTTTGAATCTAGAAAAACACGTAGGTACTCTTGCTAGCATGATGAGTGAGAGGGAACAAGGAAAGCTACCGAGTAATACTGAAGTAAATCCTCGGAAAGAGAATGTTAATATGGTGTCAACAAATTCTGAAAAACCAACATCAGAAGATGGGAAGGTTTTAGATGTAAGTAACAATGAAGAAGTTACACCACCACCACCACCCGAGTATGTAAAGCCAATGGTGGCACCATACAAACCACCCATCCCGTTTCCAAGAAAAGGAGTTGAGTATGAGCAAGTAATAAGTAATAAAGATTGTGATACTTCTGGAAAGAAGAAGAAGAAAAAGAATAAGAAAGTACAAGAAACAAAAGCCGTAGAAATAAACCCGGTGAAGACAGTTCCACCAAAACCTCCACCTAGGGTAGGTGATCCGGGTGAATTTATTGTTCCTTGTCTACTTAGTGATTGTGTCATGTATGATGCACTAGCAGATTTAGGTGCAAGTGTGAGTGTTATGCCTCTTTCATTATATAAAAGATTAAGTGTAGGTAAGTTAAGTCCAACGGATATGAGTGTTCGACTCTTTGATCAAACCATTAAGCACCCAGTTGGAATTGCTGACAACCTACCCATTCAAGTAGGCAATTTAACCTTTCTAGTCGAATTCATTGTCATTAACATAGAAGAGGACCCAAACATTCCTCTAATTTTAGGTCGACCATTCTTAGCGTCCACCAAGGCGTTATTTGATGTAGGAAATGGAAGAATGACACTTAAAAGTGGTGACAAATCGATCACCTTTATGATTCGAAAGTCTAAATCTCCACCAGCCAAAACCATTGAACCAGTAAAAATAATTGGTAAGAACCATGTGATTTTACCAACTCCAACGGTAATACTTAGCAATAATGAAACGCCTAAGTGTGGGGAAAATGAAGTAACACCTAATGATGACATGATAACAAAGAACCCCGTTGTTGATACGAAATTAAATGATCCCGTTATTAATAGTTCAATGAAGAAACTTATTAAACGGATTCGCGATGCTAGAACCAAGGGGAACTTTAAGTTATGTAACCGGTTAGTATCCAATCTATCACCTAAAGAAAAGGAGAAACTAGTTGAAATTGTGGATATTACACAGGAATCCGACCAATGGCTTAAAGAGAAAGTCACAGATATGCAAGTTGATTATGGTCCAAGAGAAATTGACGATGAAGTTAATCACAATTTTGACACCACAGCTACCTAAGTGTGGGGAGATTCAAATGTTCTAAAAAGAAAATGCTGTCTGGAGTTAGTTGTTCTGTTCTCGTGTAGTTCCGAGAATGGAATCCGATTGGTCTTTTCCACTAGCAGACACTAAAGAACTAGTTTTCTCCCTCCATTCTGAATTTTTGTTTTGTAGGTTTTATATAAAATTAATATGTTTTTTTTAATTTAAGTTTTGTGTGAATTTTAAAAACAAAATTTACTTTAATTCATTAAGATGAAAAAAATGATTTCTAAAATTTGTCGTGAGTTTAAGACTAGGTCGTTGAGCCGAAATTACTTTACCCGAGGGTGGGGCGACAAATTTTGTTATCATTATTTTTAATTTTATTGATTTAAAGTATGCCAAAAATATTATACTTTATAAATTTTTGAAAAGTGGGGTTATAAACCAAACTTCAAAAATATATATATATATATGTTTGTATTTTATCTTATGTACAAAACAGGGTAAAACAGCGCACTTTCAAAGACTGTCATGAAGTTCAGCAAAAGCTACTGATTTTGACAAGACGCAAAAAAAACAAATGTGAAATAACAATATGTTTGCAAACTCGGTATTTTTAATCACTTTTCTACGCTAATCACCCTCATAAATTTAAATTATAGTCTGATTTCATGCAAATGAGGGCATTGCATGATCTTAAGTGTGGGGAAGGGTTATAAATTCTCTCAGGTTTATACTTGGTTTATTTGCCAAATTTTGTGAAAATTTGAAAAATTTTCAATTAACTGAAGTCAAAATCATGTTTATACATATTTATGAACGATAAAACTAGGTGTTAATGCCGAAATTATCGTTACCTCGAAAAGGGCATAAATTGAGAAACAACCTAAAACGCTTGAATTCATTTAAAATGGAATAAAGGAGAATAAAAAGGCAAAGAAAGAAACTAAGTGTGGGGAGAATGTACCAAGTTATTCAATTAAAAACTATCTATCACATGTTTTTGTAAAGTTATTGCAGGTGCTTTTACTTTGGACTAAATTAACTGGTTTACCCGATTTACTGTAAGAAAGATGGATCTACACGATGAATCAATTCCATCATTAAAAGGAAGTAAAGTCTTCCGAAAAAGAAACGCGCTTCTTGATTTAGGTCATGAAGTTGTCGTCCAGACCAGCTGTAGGTTGACGAAAAATCTAGAAAAGTCATCTCTAAAATCAGCAGGAAATCCACGGACCTCAGCATCAAACAGGGTCGCCAAGTGGTCAGATTTATCCTAACCATGAGAAGGATTTATCTCGTACAATGGGGGGCACCGTGCAAATTAGCTGGATAAGACTAATGAATCAGATCCCCAGAAAAGGATAATCTCCTTAAAGATTAAAAATCAGCTTTTAAGACTGATATTACTCAATCCTTGAGATTGACCTTAAAGATTGAGAATTCAAACTCATGGAATTCGATGATATCTAAACTCGAGCTTGAACGAGAAAATATTTTGATCAAAAATTACAAACCGATTTGTTTTCTGAAAAACCATTTTCAATGCGTTCATTACCATTGAACGTAAAATCCTAGGAATTCACCTGGATTTCATTAGGTCACCTGAACCAAATCGGGTGTCAACCGTAAGAACGGTGGTTGCATAGCATGGTCAGAGACAGGACCTTGTGCCAGACCGAAAAATCATAGGATGATCTTTACTATTGCTCCTACCAAGGATAGTTCTAGCATCCGACACGTTTTTAGACCATGAACAAATGCATGTCATTAGACATTGCCTTAACAGTTTCTTGTTCATCGCTTTCCTTTACAACCGGACGGTAGTTTACCGAAAGGTAATATACGGAACAAGTAAACTGGATGTGTGCTTTCCGATACCGGGATAGCAGTGGATTACACGAACCTAAATGTTTTTAGCCAAAATATTGATCCACAAATATATTTTGCAACACCGATGGTGGGTCAAATCAGAAAACTTGTCTAGGGTAAAATCTAGCTTGAATTTTTAAAAGATCAAATGTTTTCATAAAGATCCAATTTCCTAAAGGATCTACATTTTTATAGTCATGTGGGACTGTAAACCGCCTTTCAAATGTGCACTTTGCTTTGGAAACCGAAAGTAAATCGGCTATTTGATTGCAAGTGTCGTTGACCTAAACCCAAGGCAACTGTGGATGACACACCCACCTTTAACCATCATTACTGTCATTGTTTATACCGCTATATCAAAATCACTGATGTACAAAATGTGATGAATAAAAAAGTGATTCATGTATGTTTTTATTTCAAGTTCTGTATTGCTTGAGGACAAGCAACGCTCAAGTGTGGGGATATTTGATAGTGTTCCAAATGAACATATATTTAGTAGCAATATCGTTCCAATATGTAAAGTTTTTTAATGTAATTTCCTTATTTTTAGTTGTAATAGTTAAATAAATAAGTGCGAAGACGAAAGACGCAAATCGCTCGAAAATGAAGATTTAAAGACAAAAACGAAGATTTGAAAGACCAAAACATCCAAAAAGCTCAAATGTACAAGATACAATTCAAAAGGTTCAATTTATTGATGAGAAACGTCTAAAAATGACAAGAGTACAAGTTACAAAACGCAAAGTACAAGATATTAAATTATACGAAAGGACGTTCGAAAATCCGAAACCAGGACATGAACCAACTCTCAACGCTCGACGCAACGGTGTAAAAATTACGAGTCAACTATGCACAAGAATAAAATATAATATTTAAATAAATCATAATAAGAATAATATTAAATAATAAAAAGTTGTTAATTGAGCATAGTTCAGGGGTCGTAAATGAAAATTCATTTTATAATTTGGCCTATAAAAGAACGATCTATGTTCGATGAATTAGGAGGGAGAATTTTTTGTTCGATCTTTTTTTTTTCTTCGATCAATTATCAATTATCAATATCTATATTCTATATCTCTATCATAATGTTAATGTAATAAGATATAACAATAATCTTAATTTTAAGTTTAAATTATGATAATAATAAGATTTATGATAGAGATCATTTGAGTGTGTAAGTCGAAATTCTGTCCGTGTAACGCTACGCTATTTTTAATCATTGTAAGTTATGTTCAACCTTTTTACATTAATGTCTCGTAGCTAAGTTATTATTATGCTTATTTGAGCCGAAGTAATCGTGATGTTGGGCTAAAATATTAAGACGGGGTTATTGAACTTTGTACCATAATTAAGGTTTGGGCAAAAGACCGACACTTGTGGAAATTGGACTATTGACTATTAATAGATGGGGGGTATTGTCTAATTGAGTGACAACTCATTGGAGTCTGTCGAACCTATCTTCAAATTAATTAACCTAATAATTAATAATGATTATGGTTGTCCTATTTAGTGACGTTCATATGGAATCTGTTATAATCATTTAATTAATCAATTGGGTTGGGTAATTGATTATTCATTCTGATCAAGTGGATGAATTAATATTCATAAACTAATTAAAACAGGGGTGGATTACATACAGTGATAACTGGTGTAATTGTTGACAGAAGTGATAACTGCGTCACAGTTTAAATCCTTAATCAGTTGGAATATTTGACTTCGGGTATAAGGGTAATTTGACGAGGATACTCGCACTTTATATTTATGACCGATGGACTATTATGGACAAAAACCAGATAGATGTATCAAATAAACCAGGACAAAGGACAATTAACCCATGGTAATAAATTAAAATCAACACTTCAAATATCATGATTACGGAAGTTTAAATAAGCATAATTCTTTTATTATATTTCTCATCGTATCTTTATTTACTGTCATTTTATTACTCGCAATTTTATTTTCTGTCATTTTATTTATCGCAATTTATTTTACGCACTTTAATTTTTGTCATTTATTTTTACGCTTAAAATCGACAAACCGGTCATTAAACGGTAAAACCCCCATTTTATAATAATACTACTACTTATTTATATATATATTTTTACAAATAAACTTAATAATATAGCGTTAACTTCACCAGCTCCCTGTGGAACGAACCGGACTTACTAAAAACTACACTACTCTACGATTAGGTACACTGCCTATAGTGTTGTAGCAAGGTTTAGGTATATCCCATCCGTAAATTAATAAAACTTGTGTCATATTTTGTAGTATTTTGTATTAAAAATAATACTATTTCGTACCCTCACGCTACATCATCAATATGAAATAGCTTATATTTTACTAGGAAAAACTATTAAATATGATACAATTTTACACAAGATATTTATTTATTTATAGAATGGATATACCTAAACCTTGCTACAACACTTATAGGCAGTGTACCTAATCGTACAGTAGTGTAGTTTTTAGTAAGTCCGGTTCGTTCCACAGGGAAATCTTTTAAACAAAGCTTAACGCTATATTAGTTTTATCTTATAAAAATACAAATATATATAAGTAATATTATTATTATAAAAAGGGGGTTTTTTACCGTTTAATGACCGGTTTGTCGATTTTTAAAACTTTAGTCGCAGTTAAAACCTAATGTAAAATATTAAATAAATAAAAGACTTAATTTAAAGCGTAAAGTAAATAACGATAATGAAATTGCGATAAATAAAAGTGCGAGAAAATAAACTTGCGATAATTGAAAAGTACGATAATTAAAAGTGCAATTAAATACAATGACAATAAATAAAAGTGCGATAATTAAAAGTGCAATTAAATATGAAAATAAAGGAATTATGCTTATTTAAACTTCTATAATCATGATGTTTGACGTGTTGATTTTAGTTTATTCCCATGGGTTAATTGTCCTTTGTCCTGGATTATTTAATATGTCCGTTTGGTTTTTGTCCATAACAGTCCATCAGTCATAAATATAAAGTGTGAGTGTCCTCGTCAAATTATCCTTATATCCGAAGTCAAATATTCCAACTAATTCGGGACTTAAACTGTAACAAGGTCTTAATACTTTGTTTAATAATTACACCAGGATATCGACTGCGTGTAACCCAAGGTTTTAATACTTTGTTATCAATTATGCCAAGTGTCCTTGTACATAATTTCACCCCTGTTTTAATAATTTCGTAGACTATTAATCCATTCTCGTGTCCGGTTAAATGAACGATTATTCGTACATATAAATATCCCGCCCATCGTGTCCGATCGAGTGTATATGGTTATTTATAGGGACGTCCAATTGTAAATCTTTATATTAAAATTAACAAACTATCATTTAGTTAAATAAATATAAAGCCCATTAATAGCCCATAGTCTAATTTCCACAAGTGTCGTTCTTTTGTCCAAACCCCAATTATGGTACAAAGCCCAATTACCCAATTTTAATATTTTTAGCCCAACATCATGATTACTTCGGTATTAAATAAGCATAATAATAACTTAGCTACGAGACATTAAATTAAAAAGGTTGAACATAACTTACAATGATTAAAAATAGCGTAGCGTTACACGGACAGAATTTCGACTTACACCCTTACAACATTCGCTAACATACCCTTATTATTAGAATTAAAATTAAAATCAAAATAAAAATATAATATATGTATATATATATATATATATATATATATATATATATATATATATATATATATATATATATATATATATATATATATGTGTGTGTGTGTGTGTGTGTGTGTGTGTGTGTGTGTATATATATCGTGTGATGAATGAGGAGAAAAAGATGTGTTTGATGTTCACCAAAAACGCGAGTTTTATAGGCAATGTGGGCTGGAAAAGGGGCTCATGCGATCGCATGAGTTTTGCTCCTCCAGGTCATGCGATCGCATGGCCAGCTGGGGAGGCTCACATGTTGTTGTTTTCTTCTGCCGACGGTTTTTATAATATAATATAATATATATATTAATTTTAAGAATTAATTATATATTATATTATATTCATGTGCATAGTTGACTTGTAATTTTTAGTCCGTTGCGTCGAGCGTTGAGAGTTGACTCTGGTCCCGGTTCCGGATTTTCGAACGTCCTTGCGTATAATTTAATATCTTGTACTTTGTGTTTTGCTTCTTGTACTCTGGTAATTTTGAGACGTTTCTTATCACTAATTGAAACTTCTTTGATTGTACTTTGTACTTTTGAGCTTTTTGGTCGTTGCGTCTTCAATTCGTCGAATCTGTCTTTTTTCTTCACCTTTTATTATTTAAACGAATATCACTTGTACTAGAACAGTTGCAACTAAAATCTTGTCTTTCTTGAGGAATAATGCTATGAAATATATGTTCGTTTTTAGCATTATCAAATATTCCCACACTTGAGCGTTGCTTCTCCTCAAGCAATATAGTCTTGAAATATAATAGAATCACTTCTTTATTCTTCACACTTTGTACATCAGTGATTTCTATACGGCGGTATGAACAATGGTAGTAACGTTATGGTTTACAGTCCCACATGACTATAAAAATTTTAGATCCTTTAAGGAAATTGGATCTTTATGAAAACATTTGATCTTTTGAAAATTAAATCTAGCTTTTACTCTAGATAATTTTTCCGGGATAACCCTTCACCGGTGTTTGCAAATTATTTTTGTGGGTTTGGTGGGTTTCAGATTTGAAAATTTTAGTTCAAAACTTGCGGTTTTGTGTCACCCACTTTCTAACCTTGTATTGGGAAAGCAACACGTCCAGTATACTTGTTCCGTATATTACCTTTCGGTAAACTACCGTCCGGTTGTAAAGGAAAAAGTTGAACAAGCAGCTGTTAAGGCAATGTCCCCTGACATGCTTTTAATTATGGTCTATAACGTGTCGGATGCAATTACTATCCCTTGTAGGAGCAATAGTAAAGCTCACCCTTATAATTTTTCGGTCTGGCATAAGGTCCTGTCTTTGACCATGCTATGCAACCACCGTTCTTACGGTTGACACCCGATTTGGTTCAGGTGACCTAATGAATTCCAGGTGAATTCCTAGGATTTTACGTTCAATGGTAATGACCGCATTGAAAATGAGTTTTTCAGAAAACAAATCAGTTTGCAATTTTGATCAAAATATTTTCTCGTTCAAGCTCGAGTTTAGATATCATCGAATTCCATGAGTTTGTAATTCTCAATCTTTAAGGTCAATCTCTAGGATTGAGTAATATCAGGCTTAAAAGCTGATTTTTGATCTTTAAGGAGATTATCCTTTTCTGGGAATCTGATTCATTAGTCTTATCAAGCTAATTTGCACGGCGTCCTCCCCATTTTACGAGACAGATCCTCTCATGGTTAGGATAAGTCTGACCACTTGGCGACCCTGTTTGATGCTGAGGTCCGTGGATTTCCTGCTGATTTTAGTGATGACTTTTCTAGATTTTTCGTCAACCTACAGCTGATCTGGACGACAACTTCATGACCTAAATCAAGAAGCGCGTTTCTTTTTCGGAAGACTTTACTTCTTTTTAATGATGGAATTGATTCATCATGTAGATCCATATTTCTTTCAAATATATTACAGTAAATCGGGTAAAACTGATTAAAATCGTCCAAAACAAAAGTATCTTCAGTTATTTGTTACAAAAATATGTGTGATATATGTTTTAAATAACTTGGTAAATTTTCCCACACTTGGCTTTTATTTTCCTTTTTATTGTCCTCTATTCCATTTTAAATGAATTCTAACATTTTGGGTTGTTTCTCAATTTATGTCCTTTCCGAGGTAACAATAATTTCGGTGTTAACACCTAGTTTTATCGTTCATAAATATGTATAAACATGATTTTGAATTCATTTAATTGAAAATTTTGAAAATTTTTACTAGAATTGGGTAGTCAGTATATAAGACTAGGGTTGTTCTTTATTATCAGAGAGCACTAGATTCTAATACAACTACTGTGTTACTAGTATTTCTAATGGTAACTAAGTGTACAAGTCAAAAACTTTTAAAATTCTGAAAGTATTTAACCCCTTCCCATACTTAAGATCTTGCAATGCTCTCATTTGCAAGAAATCAGTAACATTTTAAATTATTGAGGGTGATTAGCGTAGAAAATTGATTAAATTTTACCAAAATTTCCAAACATATTGGCGTTTGTTTGCTGAATGATAAATGGTGCACATCATTTGTTCATTCCGTCTTGTTGTTACATCACATTTGTTTTTCGTTTTGTCGTCAAAAGTACTAGCTTTTGCTGAACTTAATGCCAGTCTTTGAAAATGCGCTGTTTTACCCTGTTTTGTACAATCGACAATATACATACAATACAAATATAAACATGCATGGCAATTTGAAATGGGACTTAAAATCCCACTTTCAAATCCTAAATGTGAAATATTAGTACACAATAATAATAAAAATGATAAAAATTACATAAAAATATCCAATAACATAAGTTTAAACATGAAAAAGTAAAAAGATAAAAACATAAAAATCATAAAAATAACCAATGGAACCAAATCAGTCTGGATAGGGGTTCCAGTTCATCTCGTCAGGTGGGTTCCATTGTTGGTTATAGGTGTTCTGATAGGCTTGGTTATAGTCATACCGGTTAAAGGGTGGTCGGATGTCGGGGTTGTGTGGCGGAAAATGAGCAGGTCGAGTAGGCACGTAATTATTTGGTACCTGATATGATAGCTGGCTCATGATTTGGTGCTGATGAACTAACCAGCTATCGTGTTGGCGTCGTCTATAGTCCTCGTATACTCGCTCGGAGTTCCACTGCTCGTACATACTATGTCTGGCCGCGCTCGTCATTGCTTCCTCATCTATACGAACGTGGACGTCAAGAATAGCATCTCGAAAGACATCCCTAATGTCTTCCGCTTCCTCCATTTCCTCGTCTGAGCCTCTCTCTACCTGAAGATGATTACCTTCATAGGGAATTGCCTGGTTGCGTCTACTCTTCAATACCTTAGCACCCGTATAAACCCGCAATCCTATGGTCTCATCCTGTTCTCTACAAACCTGTAATGGACCCCCTTGGTTCCTATCAACACCTAAATACTCTCCAATGAGAGTAACAAAAATACCTCCTCCTATTATACTCCCGTCCTGCATTCCTTCTACCATTTTAGATAAATAAAAACCAACACAGTAAGTGTAGCGACCCGACCAAATCATGTTTGACGGCGCCGTCTACTTAGGTCCCGTTACGTGGCCATAAGTCTTTAAGACAAAGTTTGACCAAAATATGTCGCCTTCATTTCAAAATAAAGATTGTTCCCAAAGTTTACAAGAATTGTTCAACCAATAGTTAAGTTACAACGTTATAATACGAATGAAATCTAGGCGACACGGTTTAAAGTAAAGTTAAAAGACGCTCCATGAAATGCACATATACTCGACATCCAATGCAAGTATCAAATAATGAGCGGAAGCATGTATCATGTATCGTTCAAGGACCTGAGAAAAACATAGAAATCTGTCAACGAAAACGTTGGTGAAATCATAGGTTTAAGTAAGTAAGTACAAGTGAACCACAAGATTTGCATCAATGAAATTAATAGTAATACATTCCAAAAGTTTGTTTCACGAGCACCCAATTATCAATGCTTAACATTTCCTTCCATTGAACCCCATCACTTAGTGCTAGAACATACACTGTTTCTCGAAAATATATTTCATTCGTAAACGGTAGCGAACCGTTTGAATGAGGGTTTGTCAAACCCATATGGATCCATACAACATAAGTTCTCGCTTACACCCGGCAAGTGTAACTAATGATAATCGAATTGAGGATTTTGTTCTAAACTCGTATGTAGAATGTTTGTTTTTCCTGTACTTGTGTTCACTTAGTAAAAGAAATGTTTATGTTTTCTCATCCCAAATGTAAGTTCAAAAAGAGTAAAAGTGGGACTATGATCTCACCTTGAGTGCACGAGTAGTAAAGTACTTCAACAAGTAAACGTGTGCAAAGAACAATGCTAGTCTTGACCTAAACAATAGGTTGTATCAATAACGGTAAACACGATAGGTCAAAGATGTTCAATTAGTCCTATGGCTCGTTACGACTCGATTATTTAGCATGTGAAATCAAATTGCCAAGTTTCATGCAAGATACAAGTATATAAATAAGTTAGGAAGGTTGCATAACCATTTGGTTAAGTTTGACAAAAAGTCAAACTTTGGTCGGTCAAAGTCAACGAAAGTCAACACGTTCGGGTCGGGTTCTGAACTATTTTTCTGAGGTTTTTAATCATATATGAACATGTTAGAACAAGTTTCATGTGAATCGGAGGTCCGTAGTATGCCAAACATTTTCCTAAATTTGACAAAGTAGGTCAGAATCTGACCACGGCATATGCCGCGCCGCGGCAAGAGGTGTCGCGCCGCGACATAACTCGTGGTCTGGCACCAGGTCAGTTTCAATTGTTCAAGTCCCAAATCAAAACTCTTTCAAGCATAAATTACAAACCGCTAACATTTAGAACTCGCACCTTATATCGTTGGAAAGGTAATTTGACAAGGAACACAACTAAACACAATTCATCAACCAAACTTCCACTTACAACAACCAAAAACCGTAATTAAACGTTCATAATCAAAGTTCAAGTTCCAAAAACGCATTTTATGATTCGGGCAACCAATTTACATGAATGATATGCCGTTTCGAAGGTAATCAAGCATACAATCCAACTAAACACTTACCGATAATAATCCATGGCATTCAATGCATCAAAAGTCCATTTCAAGTTCATCAAACCCTAACCCAAATTCACCAAAATCAATAATCAAGTTCATGAAGTTTTCTAAGGCAACCTACACATCAAATTGAAGCTAGTGATGCTAGTAACACAATTAAAACATCAACTTTTAACATCTAACAACATATGATCATCCAAAATTCAAGAATAACACACCAAAATTCAAGTTCATGCTAGTTACACTAAAACAACGAGATCGAGCATATAAATCATATATTCATGTTAGACTTGAGCCATAGACACTAATTAACACTTTTATAAGTTAAAATCATCAAGAACACAAAATCTAGTGATTTTAGAAAGTTACCCAAATGAGATGAAGTTAGTACCAAAATGAAGAGGATGAAGAGAGGATCACGAATATGTAATTTATTTAGTTGCTAGCTCCCTAATCCGGATTTAGATGATGAATGAATGAGAAAGGAAAATTGGGTGTGTGTGTTCTTGCTAGAGAGAAAGAGAGAGATGGAGGTGGAAATGAATGGGTGAAAGGGGTTTGACCCTTTGACCTAGTCAAGGGTTTGATCCCTTGTCAAGTTTAGTCCCTCAACTTTCGTTCGGGTGCGGGAATTACCTAAACGAGATAATTTAAAACGCGTATCAACGGGAGATGTTATAAACATATAACGGACTTTATATTAGTATAACGGAAAAGTAAACGGAAAAAGGCGGGATGTTACATTACCTACTCCTTAAAAGAAATTTCGTCCCGAAATTTAAGTAGGCGTAGTAGTCGTTGTTTCTTCCTCGAGATCTTGCGTTTCCGAATTCACGAATAGATGAGGATACTTCCTTTGCATTTGATCTTGTCTTTCCCAAGTAAACTCGGGTCCTCTTTTGGCGTTCCAACGGACTTTAACAATCGGGATTCGACTTTGTTTCAATGTCTTGACGGAGGTGTCCACAATTTCAACCGGTTCCTCCACAAAATGAAGTTTGTCATCAATAGTAAGTTCTTCGAGAGGGATGACGATATCGGGTTCGGCAAGACACTTCTTCAAGTTAGATACATGGAAGGTAGGATGAACGGAATTCAATTGAGGCGGAAGATCTAAACGATAAGCAACGGTTCCAATACGCTCCAAGATTTCGAAAGGACCAATATACCGCGGATTTAGCTTCCCGCGTTTCCCAAAACGGATTACACCCTTCCAAGGTGCGACTTTTAACATTACTCGGTCACCGACTTGAAATTCAAGATCGTTGCGTCGTTTGTCGGTATAGCTCTTTTGACGACTTCGGGCCGTCCTAAGCCTATCTCGGATTTGAACGATTTTCTCGGTGGTTTCGTGAATGAGTTCGGGTCCGGTGATTTGCACGTCGCCTACCTCGGCCCAACAAAGAGGTGAACGACATTTGCGGCCATATAGCGCTTCAAAGGGTGCGGCTTTAATACTCGCGTGATAACTATTGTTGTAAGAGAACTCGGCGAGAGGTAAGTGCTTGTCCCAAGCTTTTCCGAAATCAACCACGCAAGCTCGTAACATGTCCTCTAAGGTTTGAATTGTACGTTCGCTTTGTCCATCGGTTTGAGGATGATATGCGGTGCTCATGTCTAAACGTGTTCCCAACGCTTCTTGCAATGTACGCCAAAATCTAGAAACGAAACGGCCATCTCGGTCGGAGATAATCGATAAAGGTACACCGTGTCGGGCTACGATCTCCTTAATGTAAAGTTGTGCAAGTTTCTCCATTTTGTCCGTTTCTTTCATGGCCAGGAAGTGTGCGGATTTGGTGAGACGGTCAACAATAACCCAAATGGTATCATAACCGCCCGTCGTTTTTGGTAGTTTGGTGATAAAATCCATCGTTATCCTTTCCCACTTCCATTGCGGGATCTCGGGTTGTCGAAGTAGTCCGGACGGTCTTTGGTGTTCGGCTTTGACTTTGGAACATGTCAAACACTTGGAAACATAAGTAGCTACGTCCCTTTTGATGTTCGGCCACCAATATAGTTGTTTAAGGTCGTGGTACATCTTATTGGCACCGGGGTGAATCGAGTATCGTGACTTATGGGCTTCATCTAAAATAAGGCTTCGTAGGTCCCCATAACTAGGCACCCAAATCCTTCCGGCGAAATATCGGAGTCCAGTTTCTTTAACTTCGAATCGAGAGGTGAGGACGTTCAAGTGTTCGAGAGAGATGTTTTCATCCTTGAGAGCCTCATCTTGGGCTACCCGAATTTGGCTATTAAGGTTGGTGTGAATGGTGATGTTTAATGCTCGGACACGGAGAGGCACCGCTCTTTCTTTTCGACTTAAGGCATCGGCTACTACATTTGCCTTCCCGGGATGGTAACGAAGCTCGCAATCGTAATCGTTCAAAGTTTCAATCCACCGTCGTTGTCTCATGTTTAGTTGCTTTTGATCGAAAATGTGTTGAAGGATTTTGTGATCGGTGAAGATAGTACTCTTGGTTCCATAAAGATAGTGTCTCCACATTTTAAGTGCAAAGACAACGGCTCCGAGTTCGAGATCATGTGTCGTATAGTTTCGTTCATGAATTTTGAGTTGTCGAGAAGCATAAGCAATGACTTTCGTTCGTTGCATCAATACACACCCAAAACCATGTTTTGAGGCATCGCAATATACAACAAAGTCATCATTGCCTTCGGGAAGTGACAAGATAGGAGCGGTGGTTAGCTTTGTTTTCAAGATTTGGAATGCGGATTCATGTTCGGTCGCCCAAATGAATTTCTTTCCCTTGTGAGTCAATGCGGTTAGAGGACGTGCAACCAAAGAGAAATTTTCGATGAATCTACGATAGTACCCGGCGAGACCCAAAAATTGACGAATGTGAGTAGGAGTAGTAGGAGTCTCCCATTTGCTAATGGCTTCGATTTTCATTGGATCGACTTTAATACCTTGGTCACTTACAACATGACCAAGAAATTGAACCTCCTTTAACCAAAATTCACACTTGGAGAATTTGGCATAGAGTTGTTCTTGTCTTAAAAGTTCAAGCACAAGTCGGAGATGTTGTTCGTGCTCTTCTTCATTTTTAGAATAAATCAATATGTCATCGATGAACACAATAACGAATTTATCGAGATACGGTTTGCACACGCGGTTCATAAGATCCATGAACACCGCCGGTGCGTTAGTGAGACCAAATGGCATGACAAGGAATTCATAACTACCATAACGAGTTCGGAAAGCGGTTTTGGAGACATCTTCCCCCTTAACCCTCAATTGATGATAACCCGAGCGGAGATCGATTTTCGAATATACACAAGACCCTTGTAGTTGATCAAAGAGGTCATCGATGCGAGGAAGAGGATATCGGTTCTTAACCGTCAATTTATTTAGTTCACGATAATCAATGCACATTCGTAGGGATCCGTCTTTATTTTTAACAAACAAAATCGGAGCGCCCCAAGGTGAATGGCTAGGTTGGATAAAACCACGGTCAAGTAGTTCTTGGATTTGACTTTGCAATTCTTGCATTTCGGATGGAGCAAGTCTATACGGTGCACGTGCTACGGGTGCGGCTCCCGGAATAAGATCGATTTGGAATTCAACCGGTCGATGAGGTGGAAGACCCGGCAATTCGTCGGGAAATACATCGGAATAGTCACTAACAATTGGCACATCATCGATGTGCTTCTCATCGGACTCGACTTTCTTAACGTGGGCAAGGATCGCAAAACAACCCTTACGGAGTAGTTTTCTAACTTTAAGGCACGAAACGAGGTTGAGTCTGGTGCAACTCTTATCGCCATAAACAATCAAAGGTTCACCATTCTCGATAGGAATTCGGATTGCGTTAAGATCACAAAGAATGTGAGATTTCGTTTTGACTAACCAATTCATACCGATTATTACATCAAAGCTTCCTAATTCCATGGGTATCAAGTCAATTTCAAATTCCCTACCCAAAATGTTTAACGTACACCCCCGGTAATATGTGTCGGCACTTAATAGTTTTCCGTTAGCCACTTCAATGGTATAAGTGGTATCTAATGGAAGAGGTGGAGTGCTAAAAGAATGAGTCAAAGTCTTGGATACAAAGCATTTATCGGCACCCGAATCGAATAAGCAAGAGACATAAGAATTGTTGAGAAGAAACGTACCCGTGACTAGTTCAGTGTCATCCCGGGCTTCCTCGGTGTTTATGTTGAAAGCTCGGCCGCGCGTATTGGGGTTATCCTTCCTCTTCGGGCATGCATTTCTATAATGGCCCGTTTGGCCACATTCATAACAAGTGCCCGTCTTTGGTGCATTGGGCCACTTTCGAGCGACGGGAGTGGCACTTTTACAATCGTTGGCCTTATGACCAACTCCTTGGCACCGGTGGCAAATTATCTTACTACATTCGCCAAAGTGATGTTTGTTGCATTTGTTGCAAAGAGGCAGGTTCCCGGCATAACCTTTCTTGCCGTCGGAGGTGTAAGGCTTCTTAGCAAAGTTGTTGTTGCTTGATTGGGAGGGTTCCCACTTTCTTTTGTTGCCGCCCGATTTATCCTCGGCCTTAGGTGCCGGAATTACGATTTCGTCAACCGTTTCAATTAGTTGGCGAGCCATGTTCATAGCGGCTTGATGAGTAGTGGGTTTGGATGACATCACCCCTTGTTTGATGCTTTTTGGAAGACCGAGCATGTAGAGCTCAATCCTTTGAGATTCGGGGTTAACAAGATTAGGACACATCAAGGATAGTTCGGCGAAGCGATGATTATAAGCTTTAAGATCGTTTCCGACCGCTTTCAAAGCTCTTAGTTCTTCCTCAAGTTTTCGGGTTTCTTCGCGCGGAAAATATTCAACAATCATCTTTTCCTTTAGATCGGCCCAAGAGAGGGCATGAGCTTCATCGGTACCCACCGATTGAACATAGGTGTTCCACCATGTTAGAGCAATTCCGGAGAAAGTGTGAGTGGAGTATTTGACCTTGTCTTGGTCCCGACAACCGCTTATGCTAAAGACGGCTTCCGTTTGCTCAAACCATCGGGTGAGCACGACCGGTCCCCCGGTTCCATCAAAAGTGTGAGGTTTGCACCCCATGAAAGCTTTATAGGAGCATCCCTCGTTTGAGTTTCCGGCTCCATTGTTGTTGTTGTTGTTGTTGTTGTTGTGGTTGTTATTATTATTGTTGTTGGATGAGTGACCGGCCATGGCCGCATCTACGGCGGTAGCTATCATCCGTTCGAGAGCTTGTTCGGGAGTTTCATTGCGGCGTACGCGACGAGGAGCCATTGTTCCTTCAAGACACAAGAATATCATTGATTAGTATTCTCAATAATACTAACCGTGATATAGAATAAAGATAAAGAGAAGTTTTTTTTTTTTTTTTTTTTTTTTTTTTTTTTTTCTCGACTCGCCTTAAATTCTTTATGCCATAATGTCGGAATGTTCATATGAGTCACCGTAATATAATCCCGGAAATTATATTACCCTGATTCATATGTGCATTCGACATTATTCTATAAAGTCAAGGTGGCGTGTCAATCAAATTAAACAACGTGAGATTAAGATGAACTAAGAGTAGATACGAGTAGAAGCGTTCGAGTATAAATGCACAAGTAGTCAAGCAATTCCTACTTCAAGTCTATATGCCGGTTGTAGTCTAGACTCACCAATGTACCCTATGACTCGAGGTTGACACTAATGAACTCTAAATCCCTACAACCAACGCTCTGATACCATCTGTAGCGACCCGACCAAATCATGTTTGACGGCGCCGTCTACTTAGGTCCCGTTACGTGGCCATAAGTCTTTAAGACAAAGTTTGACCAAAATATGTCGCCTTCATTTCAAAATAAAGATTGTTCCCAAAGTTTACAAGAATTGTTCAACCAATAGTTAAGTTACAACGTTATAATACGAATGAAATCTAGGCGACACGGTTTAAAGTAAAGTTAAAAGACGCTCCATGAAATGCACATATACTCGACATCCAATGCAAGTATCAAATAATGAGCGGAAGCATGTATCATGTATCGTTCAAGGACCTGAGAAAAACATAGAAATCTGTCAACGAAAACGTTGGTGAAATCATAGGTTTAAGTAAGTAAGTACAAGTGAACCACAAGATTTGCATCAATGAAATTAATAGTAATACATTCCAAAAGTTTGTTTCACGAGCACCCAATTATCAATGCTTAACATTTCCTTCCATTGAACCCCATCACTTAGTGCTAGAACATACACTGTTTCTCGAAAATATATTTCATTCGTAAACGGTAGCGAACCGTTTGAATGAGGGTTTGTCAAACCCATATGGATCCATACAACATAAGTTCTCGCTTACACCCGGCAAGTGTAACTAATGATAATCGAATTGAGGATTTTGTTCTAAACTCGTATGTAGAATGTTTGTTTTTCCTGTACTTGTGTTCACTTAGTAAAAGAAATGTTTATGTTTTCTCATCCCAAATGTAAGTTCAAAAAGAGTAAAAGTGGGACTATGATCTCACCTTGAGTGCACGAGTAGTAAAGTACTTCAACAAGTAAACGTGTGCAAAGAACAATGCTAGTCTTGACCTAAACAATAGGTTGTATCAATAACGGTAAACACGATAGGTCAAAGATGTTCAATTAGTCCTATGGCTCGTTACGACTCGATTATTTAGCATGTGAAATCAAATTGCCAAGTTTCATGCAAGATACAAGTATATAAATAAGTTAGGAAGGTTGCATAACCATTTGGTTAAGTTTGACAAAAAGTCAAACTTTGGTCGGTCAAAGTCAACAAAAGTCAACACGTTCGGGTCGGGTTCCGAACTATTTTTCTGAGGTTTTTAATCATATATGAACATGTTAGAACAAGTTTCATGTGAATCGGAGGTCCGTAGTATGCCAAACATTTTCCTAAATTTGACAAAGTAGGTCAGAATCTGACCACGGCATATGCCGCGCCGCGGCAAGAGGTGTCGCGCCGCGACATAACTCGTGGTCTGGCACCAGGTCAGTTTCAATTGTTCAAGTCCCAAATCAAAACTCTTTCAAGCATAAATTACAAACCGCTAACATTTAGAACTCGCACCTTATATCGTTGGAAAGGTAATTTGACAAGGAACACAACTAAACACAATTCATCAACCAAACTTCCACTTACAACAACCAAAAACCGTAATTAAACGTTCATAATCAAAGTTCAAGTTCCAAAAACGCATTTTATGATTCGGGCAACCAATTTACATGAATGATATGCCGTTTCGAAGGTAATCAAGCATACAATCCAACTAAACACTTACCGATAATAATCCATGGCATTCAATGCATCAAAAGTCCATTTCAAGTTCATCAAACCCTAACCCAAATTCACCAAAATCAATAATCAAGTTCATGAAGTTTTCTAAGGCAACCTACACATCAAATTGAAGCTAGTGATGCTAGTAACACAATTAAAACATCAACTTTTAACATCTAACAACATATGATCATCCAAAATTCAAGAATAACACACCAAAATTCAAGTTCATGCTAGTTACACTAAAACAACGAGATCGAGCATATAAATCATATATTCATGTTAGACTTGAGCCATAGACACTAATTAACACTTTTATAAGTTAAAATCATCAAGAACACAAAATCTAGTGATTTTAGAAAGTTACCCAAATGAGATGAAGTTAGTACCAAAATGAAGAGGATGAAGAGAGGATCACGAATATGTAATTTATTTGGTTGCTAGCTCCCTAATCCGGATTTAGATGATGAATGAATGAGAAAGGAAAATTGGGTGTGTGTGTTCTTGCTAGAGAGAAAGAGAGAGATGGAGGTGGAAATGAATGGGTGAAAGGGGTTTGACCCTTTGACCTAGTCAAGGGTTTGATCCCTTGTCAAGTTTAGTCCCTCAACTTTCGTTCGGGTGCGGGAATTACCTAAACGAGATAATTTAAAACGCGTATCAACGGGAGATGTTATAAACATATAACGGACTTTATATTAGTATAACGGAAAAGTAAACGGAAAAAGGCGGGATGTTACAGTAAGGGATATTAACAAAGCTTCTCGGGTCTCGAATACACTTTAGGTAAAATAAATCATGTAAGGTCATTTTTTCCTTATTGTGACCTCTCTGTGTAATCGAGTTAGCCAAAAATCTATGAATTACACGAAGCTAGGCTTTGTTAATATGTAAGTAGGAGTGTTTTCCTCCCAGTGTAAAAACATTATAGTTTGACATACGCCTCCAAACGGCGTTCGAGTCAAAGTTCCTATCTACCCTTTCACCACGATAAATCAAACTCATACAATCGGGTAGTAGCAATTCACTAGGAGTGTAAATCTGTAATGCCCTGGCCATGTCCATCATGGACATCCTGTACATCCTACCGCCAAGGATAAATCTAAGAAAACTTCTATCATCTAACATATCTACATCTACATTTAACGCTATAGTACTCATCAACTCAACACACCATTCCTTATATACAGGTCTACGAATGGTGAAAAGACGTTCCCAATCTGTAAAAGAAGAACTGTCATACCTTTGAATCAAATGCAGTCTAACACGGTCAGCTAGATGGACCGTTTCTAAAGGATTTCAATCAATTACCCTCGGCACCTCTACCTCTTTTTTTACTAATTTGAATTTATTACTTTGATATGATGGGTAATCTCTCCATCGTCTATCGAATCTCAAATTAGGATGCAATGTGTGTTCAGGAATCGTTGGGTATTCTACAGGTGGATGTGGCGGAAATACTATGAATTCATTAGGTAACTGTAGCGGGTCATAATAAGGTACGTGCTGATCAGGCTGTTATTGTGGTTCCTGTTGTGGTACTTGTTCAGGTTCATATTGCATTTCTGGTTCTGGTTCTGGAGCTGGAGCAGGTTGTCTAGATGATGATGATCATGAACCTCCAGTATCGGCTTTCTGCAAAACACATTAAACATAAAGTTTGTGCATCCAAATATGCATTAGTGTTAGCAAAATAACAACTTAAAACAATCACAATAACATGTTAAATCAAAATTAAACTTATACACATTTTCACATTTTTTACAGTTCTATACTTTTTCAAATAAGCACATATGAAAATGTATACAAAGTTCATAAGCATTTAACTCAAATAACATGTCAAAATAGTCATTACTAATAATTAAACAAGTCTCAAATGGCAATTATATCAAATAAATCAAGTTCATGAATTTTAGACTTAAAAAGTCCACTTTAATCTCTAAAAATCATATTTAGGATCAATGTTTGGATCATTTAACTACCTAAACATGTTACACTACTTAATTTAGTAATAATTCATGACAAAAATCGGCCATAATCTGTTTATATCAAAAAGCCCCAAATTGCTCAAGAACACAAACCCTAGATTTCTAAATTTTTTGAAGTTTTTGGCTTCAAATCATGTTAAATAGCATCAATCTAGGTTATACATGCATAAAATACTATCAATTTAACACTAATTACACTAGAAATTAACAAAATTGCATTAGGTAAAATATTGGTAATTATCACAAAAACTAGAGAATTTAAATGTTTAGGGGTGTAATTTTTACCTTTTTGCCGAAGAATGCGAATCTAGGCATGATTAGAGTAAGAAATTTGACGAATTACGGTGAATTTTTGTGAAATTTTGTGAAGATTTGAGAGTATTTTCGGGTATGTGTGTGTGTTGTGGTGTGAAGAATAGAACAGACTGCCTTTTGATCCTGGCCTGATTTTCAGCTCCATGCGATCGCATGGAGTTGAAGTGTAAACCCCATGCGATCGCATGAGGGTCCGGGTACAGTAATTTTGGCTTTTTTTTTTTATATAAAACCTTACACTTTATAAAACATAAAATTAATAAAATTTTAAAAATTTGTTTCTTTTTAGGATGAGGGCGTTTCGGATCGATGTCCTAGTCCGTCCCTCGACAAAATTTTAAAATTTGTCACTTTTTAATCGCGGTTTTAAAAGTAGAGATTTTTTTGGGTTTTTTAATGTTTTTGGCATACTTTAATTCAATAAGATTAAAAATAATGATAATAAAAGTTCTCGTCCCTCCCTCGGGTAAAGCAATTTCGATTCAACGACCTAGTCTTCAACTCACGACAAATTTTAAGAATCATATTTTTAACTTAGCGAAATAAAGTAAATTTTTATTTTTAAATTCACATCAAACTTAAATTTAAAATGCATAAAATTAAAAATTCATATTAAAAATTTACACCAAACTTAAATTATATTTTTGTTTTTATACATATAAACTTATATTAAAAATATTAATTTTTCAAATATTTACAATTTTAAATATATTGATTTAAAAAGTTTACAATATTATTTTAATATTAATTTTAAAAACAAAGTAAAAATAAAATTAAAAATCTTTTTGGTCTTTTATCCCACTTTAATCAATCAAATATTATCAAAAATATACGCCCCTCTTTTCGGTAAAGTAATTTCGGTTCAAATACCTAATTTAACTCATGACGAATTTTTGAAATATTTTGGGTTGATTGATTAAAGATATTTATACCTTAAGAATAAATGGTAAATTTCGCAGTGATGTAATAAATTTTTGTATGATATCAATAATTTCGGTCGCAAGACCTAATTTTATCGAATACCAATTTAATACTTTATAGCGGACAAATTAGCGTTTATTATCAAAAGGTTAAAAATAAAAATAAAAACTGTACAAACTTACATGTGAGATAGATTTCTTAGTGATATGCTCTAGCCCACTCATAAGATAGTCGGACTAATTGGTTTTCCATAGCTACATAGGCGTAACCTCGAGCATTCAACGTTTTTTCTTCTAAACATATAAACGGTCCATCTCTGCATAAAGTAACGAACTCGGTATTGGAATATTCTGATTCGTCGAGCATTTTCCTTCGTGTGACCATTTTCCGCATTTGTGACATCTTTCAAGGTGTCGTGCTCTTCTTTTCGCTGCGGATTTTGATTTTCCTTTACCAAATTGTAACTTATTATTTTCACATCTGGATTCTTTTCTTACTCCGTCCAATTTACTTCTGATTAATGATACTATTTCACTTGGAAGGGTGTCATTATTACGTTTAGTGATCAAAGCGTGTAGCATTAGACCATGGTTTGGTTCACAGGAAGTCTTCATTTCATAAAACCTAAAAAAAATAAAAATTCAGAATGGGGGGAGAAGACTAGTTCTTTAGGGTCTGCTAGGGAAAGACCATTCGGGTTCCATTTTCGAGAACTACACGAAAACAGAAAATCTAACTCTAATAGAAATACATATTATCCTTTAAAGACTTGATTCTCTCCACACTTAGTTAGCTGTGGTGTTGAAATTGTGATTAACTTCGTTGTCAACTTCCATCGGACTATCTATGTAATGTTTAACTCTGTGACCATTAACCTTAAATTCAATCCCATTTGAATTTATCAATTCTACTGTTCTGTACGGGAAAACTCTTTTGACTTTGAATGGTCCAGACCATCTTGATTTTAATTTTCCAGGAAATAGCTTGAATCGTGAATTGAAAAGAAGAACTCTGTCTCATTCTTTAAATTCTTTTGAACTTCTGATTCTTTTATCATGCCATTTCTTCGTTCTTTCTTTATAGATTAACGAATTTTCGTATGCTTCATGTCTTAATTCTTCTAATTCATTTAATTGACTTAATCGTAGACGTCCAGCTTCATGTAAATCAAGATTACATGTCTTCAAAGCCCAAAATACTTTGTGTTCAATTTCTACTGGAGGATGACATGCTTTTCCGTAAACGAGTCTAAAAGGTGTTGTTCCAATTGGAGTTTTGTAGGCTGTTCTAAAAGCCCAGAGTGCATCCTCTAATTTTATGGACCATTCCTTCGGATTTGATCCTACTGTTTTCTCTAAAATACGTTTTAAAGCTCGGTTGGTATTTTCAACTTGTTCACTTGTTTGTGGATGATAAGCAGTGGAGATTTTATGAGTTACTCCATATCTTTTAAGAACTTTCTCAAGTTGATTATTACAAAAATGAGTTCCCCGATCACTTATTAAAGCTTTCGGTGTTCCAAACCTTGCAAAAAGACGTTTTAAAAAGTTGACTACAACTCTTGCATCGTTAGTTGGGAGAGCTTGTCCTTTCGCCTATTTAGATACATAATCAATGGCTACGAGAATGTAGAGATTATTATGAGATTTTGGAAATGGACCCATAAAGTCAATACCCCAAATGTCAAATACTTCACATACTTGAATGACATTTTGTGGCATTTCATCACGTTGACTTATTTTTCTGGCCCTTTGACAAGCATCACAGGATTTGCAAAGAAGGTGTGTGTCTTTGTAAATTGTAGGCCAATAGAATCCAGCATCATAAACTTTTCTTGCTGTGAGCTGAGGCCCATAATGCCCTCCTGTTGGTCCTGTGTGACAATGGTTTAAGATTTTACTAGCTTCTCTCCGAATACACATCGGCGTATTATTCCATCGGGACAACTTTTAAACAAATGTGGATCTTCCCAGAAATAGTGTTTTATATCACTAAAGAATTTCTTTCATTTTTGGTACGACAATCCTTTTCAAGGAATCCACATACTAAGTAGTTTGCAAAGTCTGCAAACCATGGAATTTCATTATAATCTATCTTCAATAGATATTCATCAGAAAAGTTGTCTTGTATGGCTGATTCATTTAGAACTTCTAATTCGAAATTTTCAAGACGAGAAAGATGATCAGCGGTGAGATTTTCTGCTCCTCTTTTATCTCGGATTTTAATATCAAACTCTTATAAGAGTAAGATCCAATGGATTAATCGTGGTTTGGCATCTTGTTTCGAAAATAGGTATCTAAGAGCAGAATGGTCAGTATAGACCACTGTTTTAGCTAGAACGAGATATGAACGAAATTTGTCAAAAGCAAAGACAATAGCAAGGAGTTCTTTTTCAGTAGTTGTGTAATTTTTTTGTGCTCCTTGTAACGTCTTACTAGCATAATATATAGGTTGAAATCGTTTTTCAATCCTTTGTCCTAAAACGGCTCCCATTGCAAAATCACTTGCATCGCACATTAGTTCAAACGATAGATTCCAATTTGGTGTTATCATGATTGGTGCATTAGTGAGTTTTTCTTTAAGTATATTAAAATATTTGATGCATTCATCTGAAAAGATGAATGGAGCATCCTTTTCTAGGAGTTTATTCATAGGAGTGGCAATTTTTGAAAAATCTTTTATGAAACGTCGGTAAAAACCGGCATGCCCTAGAAAACTCCTAACTCCTCTAACATTGGTAGGATGTGGAAGTTTAGCAATTACATCTACTTTAGCTCTATCCACTTCAATTCCTTCCTTTGAAATTTTATGTCCAAGAACGATGCCTTCTTTAACCATGAAATGGCATTTCTCCCAATTAAGAACTAGATTTGATTGTTCATATTTAATAGGCATTCGTTCAAGATTAACTAAACATGATTCAAAAGTATCACCGAAGACTGAAAAGTCATCCATGAAAACTTCCATGCATTCTTCTATCATGTTGTGAAAAATCGCCATCATGCACCTTTGAAAGGTTGCAGGGGCGTTGCAAAGTCCAAATGGCATGCGTTTGTAAGCAAAAGTACCATAAGGGCACGTGAACGTGGTTTTTTCTTGGTCCTCGGGTGCTATTGGAATTTGAAAATATCTGGAAAAACCATCAAGGAAACAATAGTAACTATTTCCGGCTAATCTTTCCAACATTTGATCAATAAAAGGTAAGGGAAAGTGATCTTTTCTGGTGGCGTCATTTAATTTTCTATAATCAATACAAACACGCCATCCTGTTACAGTCCTAGTAGGAATAAGCTCATTTTTCTCATTTGTAATGACAGTCATGCCACCCTTCTTAGGCACGCATTGAACTGGGCTTACCCATGGACTATCAGAAATTGGATAAATTAAACCTGCATCTAGCAGTTTAATAATTTCTTTTTTAACAACATCTTGCATATTAGGATTTAGTCTTCGTTGGCGTTGCACATACGTTTTATGACCTTCTTCCATAAGAATTTTATGTGTGCAATACGAAGGACTTATTCCTTTAATATCATGAATCTTCCATGCAATAGCTGGTTTATGAGCTTTTAACACAGAAATGAGTTGAGATTTTTCATTTTCAGTAAGAGAAGACGATATTATTACAGGTAATTGAGATTCACCATGTAAATAAGCATATTCCAAATGGTTTGGAAATGGCTTTAACTCTAATGTCGGAGGTTCTTCTATCGATGATTTATATCGATATCTGTCTTCTTCTTTTAGCATTTGAATTTCTTCTGTTGTTGGTTCATATCCATTAGCGATAAGTGTAGCTAATAT